>NW_009648118.1:582592-660690 GCF_000708025.1 Charadrius vociferus | reverse complement strand
CAGCAGGACCTGGGGGTGGCTCCCATCTTGTCTTGGTGATTTGTTTCCATTTAGCAACTTATTGCAGCACCTGGTGATCTTGCTTACTCGCAGGTTGTTTCGTGGTTTCAAGTAAACTTAAAACTGTTTTTATTCCTTACGTGGCTTTTTATTCTATATCTGCCTTCTGACTCTTGAGATTCCACATTTGCCATCTTCAGCTCTGTTCCTATATTCCCTTTTATGTGCTTATCTGTTCTTTTTTATTACCCGAGTGAACTTCTTAGTGAAAATAGTCTTTCTGGTGACAGTTATTTCAGCTACAAGAGTGGACAATATCACAGTTTTTGGGAGGACTTTTGTATGTTACAGCACAAAGTTATCAAAAGAGTTCCACACCCAGGTCTCCGTGTTCCCGCATCTCACCTCCATTAATCGGTCTGCCCCATGGCGCCTCCAGGGTCGGTGCAGGTGCATTATGTAGATGCAAACATCTTTGTGTTGCTACTTAGAATAAAATCCTTCTAACAGTGTCCTAAACTCTTGTTAGCGTTTGTAGAGTATATCCAAGGACTGCCTACATCTGTCTGGAAGTTATTTAAATGTTTTCAGCCTGTATTAAAATTTGCCATTAGGAAGAACTCATTGTATTGGAGCTTAGGTAGTAGTTGCAAGCTAGATAATATACCTGTGTCCGAAATAAAATATTTTCGGAACTGGTATGACTGCTGTTGATACACTTAACACCTATTTTTCCTTGATACCAGTTTTAACATAAGATGATAGTTTTGCAAGGTTGAAGTTGAGGAAGTTTTCTCTTCCTGTAGCGAGACGTATGGCATTTCCTTATTATTTACCACCGTCAGGATTCATCTCATCTAGCTTCTGCTGCATGCAGTTTGGTATCTTATATCTCTAGAGTCTACCGGGTATCAATGGAAAGCAAATAAGTATCTTCAAAGAGCAATTTAACCCACTTACGTTATCATAAGTACTAATTTTAAACACCTGTTGGTGGCACTTAACTAATCTGTACAAAACAGCTAACTTTTGGGTGGCTAAAAGCATTAAAACTTGATAAAAAATTAAAACTTGAATTTAACCATGTGTTCTTGGAGCTTTGCTGTCCACCTGCCAAGTCCTCTGCATTACTGTTACTCATGTGATGTTATCACTGGTGAAGGAACAGGATGGTAGCTGAATGTCTTACCCTTTTTATACAAGAGTTTGATGCTGTGCAAGGCAAGTGGGTGTGCAGGGAACTTGTGTGGTTCCGGTGAACATGATTATTCAGACAAAGAGAGCATTGCCTGCGTAGCACATAGGTGACCTCAGCCAAACTTCGGTGGGAAAATGCAGTCTGAAGCATCGAAGTTACTATAACTAACTTCAGAGAAATTGTGTTGGTGACCAGTTACCTATGCTGAGATTGTGCTACGTTGCTGAAGAGCAAATAATACCCGTGGTTCTTTGAAATAATATACTTTTGTGGGAATTCCACTATTTTTCCATTCTTGTCTAGGTTTGGAAACGTAAGGAGCTGAAAGAGGATTATGTCTATGTGAGGGCAAGGAGGAGAACAGTGCATCGCAGCCTTGGAAAACAGTGCTTAAAATTCCAAATTTGCACAAATGAAAAGGATTTTTAGCCACCCGGGGATCCATACTGAATTTTTTTATTTTTTTTAAATTCCAGAGTTACTAAGGAATTCTTTTTCATCTTGCTTTAGACAAAAATCATTCCCTTTAAGACACCTTACTTATGACATTTTTTATCATAGAGATATCTCTTTTGACTTTGGGGAAGGTGAGGCAGATTTGGGTTTAGTTACATTCTTCTGTCACAAAATGCAAAAAGTATTTTTCTTGCAGTGGGATTATTTCAGTATTATGGTCTGATTTTTAATGAAATAGCCTCTTTTCATCTGTTTCCCAAATATCATCAATGCTTTCCCCTTCCCATTGTATCATTTCAGGTGTACATCAAAGTTATAGACACAAATAATCACAGACCTCAGTTTTCTGCTTCAAAATATGAAGTTGTTATACCTGAAGACACCATACCAGAGACAGAAATTCTGCAAGTCAGTGCCACAGACAGAGATGAGAAGAATAAACTGATTTATACTATGCAGGGCAGCACTGATCCCATCAGTCTTAAAAAATTTCGTCTGGACCCTGGAACTGGCTCTCTTTATACTTCAGATAAACTGGATCATGAGACCATGAACCAGCATATTCTCACAGTAATGGTAAATAAACTCAAAACTTCTTCTGTAGTCAATAACAAGCATCTTTTTAACTTTCCCCTTAATTGAAACATTTATTTGTGGTTTTAATTTGTATGTGATCTTTGTAACTGGTACAGATTGAACCTTGAATTATTAGTAATATGTGTTAAACTACTGAAATAACAGTGCTAATTACTAGTAATGTGCTAACTGTTTCAGGTTCGAGATCAAGATGTTCCTGTAAAGCGCAACTATGCTAGAATCATCATTAATGTTAGCGACACAAATGATCACGCTCCATGGTTCACTAGCTCTTCCTACGAAGGACGGGTCTATGAGTCAGCAGCTGTTGGATCAGCAGTACTCCAGGTTACAGCATTAGATAAGGACAAAGGCAAAAATGCAGAAATCGTGTACTCTATTGAATCAGGTATATTGTCTTTCTTACATCTTCAGTGTATTTTGGAACAACGCTTGCTGATACTTTGCTTCAACTGTAGACATGTGAAGAACAGCTATAAAAAAGAGGGCAGAACAGATGTATGTGTGGAATTCTGTGACATGTATTTAAGATATAGCCTCAGAGCATTTAAAAGAAAATTAAAATGACAATTATTCATCTCCTTCCCTTAGCTATTTATATTGTCCTTGAGATACATTTAGATCATTTTAGTAGTAGAAGAAAAAGCTACCTTTAAACCTTTAAGAGGGGTGTGTTCTTTAGGAATTACAGAAGCATTACATTCAGATCTAAAAAAACATTCTTTTTTGATAATGTAAGTGATGTTTTGTGGTGTAGGCAAAGCACGGACTTGACGAAAAGAGTAAGAGCCTGAGACAAGTGCTTTCATGTTTAATGCAATGTGAAAGGAGCTCAAAAATAATTTACAAATATTTATATACTTAACCACTAAATAGTCCCAATTTTAAAGTTAAACTTTCTCATAGATGTAGCAAGGAAGGCGTTGCTTTGCATGGTTCCCTCTGGCTGATTTTAGATAGTGGGACTGCTATTGTAACTCAATAAAATATATAAGAAACTCTAATAGCTGGTTGATTTAGCATTAAGGCTCCTTTCAGATTGCAGGCCAGGGAAGAACATTAGGTGCTGCTGCTTATTTTTAATGTCAGGGTATCTTTCTGAACCTGCCTATAACAATGCAATTCAAATGATGGCAATTTTGAATAGTACGAAAACAGGATGACATTGGCTGAGTTCACTTAACAAATGGAAGCGAGTTTTGGCTCAGTCCATTAAATCTACATACAAGCCTGCCGTTACCAAGGTCCTGAACTATTTAGGCACTATGACAGGAAGAAAAAAAAAGTTGTTTAAATTTCATTACCAATGTGCAGTACTACTTTCAAGGTAGAAAGTAATTTAAAATAAAAAACCCACTGACAAGCATAAAAAACTGTTTATTAAAGAGAACAGTAGGTAAAAAGTTATTCAGTTACTGTTGCATGCAAGGTGATATGTGCAAATACTTTTTTTTATTTGACATAAGTTGCTTTGTAAAGCACAGGAATTGTTTACTGTAAATATTTTCCTTCTCTTCCCTCAAAGTGTTGCTTTGGTATGAAAACATACTTCAACACTGTACTAAAACAAAGCTGTGATTATGATACTCTGAAGAGGAAGAATGTATTTAAGTGTCTCATAAGTTGCTTAAAATATATGTTTGTTTTCTGTTATTTGTAGACATATGACCTTTTTACTAAGCAGAACACTAATGTCCATGAAACTTTTCTCTTGCCTTTCCCATTTCAGTAGTGCTTGTTTTACAAATGCCAAAGTATAGCAAGAAAAAAAAATGTGCTTGCGTGCTGTCTAGAAAGAAGTTACACCCTCTTCTCTTCCTTTCTTCTAGCTTTTTGTAGGAGTAAATGTAAGAATTTCTTAGGTTTGTTTTACAGAACTCTGATCCACTGGGAGGTTAAAGCATTATAATTGATGTTCTAAGCATATGGAAGGAACATTCCTTAAATGTTTGTAATGGCTGCTTAGATCTGTAATGGGATATTCTAAGAATGCCACTGTGTTTAGAGCCTCCACTGAAAAAAAAATAACCCAAACAAAAAACCACAAGAAAACCCCCTCTTGCCTACTTGTGTGCATAACTCAGAAGTTCTTAATGAATTTTTTCCATGCTGAGAACATGGATTTAGCAATGTAATTTTTTAGGAAGTAAAATGTAAAATCTTACCATATTTAGTACCTGAGCTGAATATTGTATGCAGTGTTGTTCAGCTATATATTTGAAAATATAAAGAAAACAAGTGTTTATCAAATCTGGTAATCCTCACCAGGTAGAATTTTTTTCTAATACTATCACAGGGAATAACTTGCATTAAGAGGAAGTTAGGAGAGAGATAACTATAGGTCCAATTCAGAAAGATTAATTTTGAAGCAGTGATTTAAACAATACTTGCATAAGCAATTAAGATTCACAAGTGTGAATTCATTAAAACACTTCTTTTCCAAAGCAGCCTAGTTATTTCAGAGCGTAAAATGTAACCTGTATTCCACTAATGTTAACTTCTGAATATAATTTTCTTTCAGCTTCAGTAGATATTTAAGTTGGCTTAAACATGAACTCAATGACAAAGATAATTTGAAGAAAATACATATTTTACAATGTTGAAACTTGCAAAATACTTGTTATCTCTTTCTGTTTTTTTTAATGGAAATCTTTTTGCATTTATTTTCGAGGCTTAGATGGCTTTGCTAACTATGTTTTATGCAGTGCTTCCACAAGTAAACTTAAAATGAGTGCTAACTCTTGGTTACAGAACGCTTTCCAGAGAGGCTAACAAATGTTTGGTAAATAGAACTAAGAAACTTTAATATTCTCTGTGTTCTCACTACGTGATATCTTTTGGTAGATAGCTAAATATGCAATCATCCGTTTAAGTTCTCTATACCTCTTTCTTAATTACTTCTCCTTTTCTTCACAGGGAATATTGGAAACTCCTTCTTTATAGATCCCATTTTGGGCATGATTAAAATTGCAAAGGAATTAGATCGTAATAACCAGGAAGAATACAACCTGATGGTAAAAGCTACAGACAAAGGAGATCCTCCGATGAGTGAAGTGACCTCTGTGCATATATTTGTTACGGTTTCTGATAATGCCTCACCAAAATTCACAGCCAAAGAATATTCTACAGAAATCAGTGAAAGTGCCAGCATTGGCAGTTTTGTTGGAATGGTTACAGCATACAGTCAGTCTTCCGTAGTTTATGAAATAAAAGATGGTAACGTCGGTGATGCCTTTGCTATCAATCCAAACTCGGGTGTCATTGTTTCTCAGAAGACACTTGATTTTGAAACTTTGCCTATTTACACTCTAACTGTGCAAGGAACAAACATGGCTGGCTTGTCCACTAATGCGACAGTTTTGGTACATCTTCGGGACGAGAATGACAATACACCAATTTTTATGCAGGCTGAATATACAGGACTCATCAGTGAATCAGCTTCAATTAACAGCGTGGTTCTGACTGACAAGAATATCCCATTAGTAATTCGAGCTACAGATGCTGATAAAGAATCTAATGCTTTGCTTGTTTATCAAATTGTTGAACCATCTGTCCGCAAGTATTTTGCCATTGATTCTAGCACTGGTGCCATTCGGACAGTAATGAGTCTGGACTACGAGGAGACAAATATTTTCCACTTTTCAGTGCAAGTACATGATATGGGGATACCACGGTTATATGCAGAATATGCAGCTAATGTTACTATTTATGTAATTGACATCAATGATTGCCCTCCTGTGTTTTCAAGAGAGTTGTATGAGACATCCATTTTGGTTCCAACCTATAAAGGCGTGAAAGTCATCAGCGTCAATGCCACTGATGCTGATTCAGGCGTTTTTTCACAATTAATTTATTCCATTATTGAAGGCAACATTGGAGAAAAATTTTCAATAAACCCTAAGACTGGAGATATAACAATACAAAATACAACTCAGTTAAGAAGCAGATACGAATTAACAGTGAGAGCATCTGATGGCAGATTTGCAAGCACTGCGTCTGTAAAAATTAATGTGAAAGAAAGCAAAGCAAGCCAGCTGAAGTTCACACAGAGTTCTTACTCTGCAACAGTGCAGGAGAATTCCACAGAGGCAAAAACAATAGCTGTTGTTACTGCTATAGGGAATCAAATAAATGAGCCTTTGTTTTACCATATTCTAAATCCAGACAGCAGATTTAAAATAAGCCCAACTTCAGGAGTCCTTTCAACAACAGGAATACCATTTGATCGTGAACAGCAAGAAACTTTTGATGTGGTCATAGAAGTGACAGAGGAATATAAACCATCAGTGGTTGCACACATTGTAGTTAAAGTCACAGTGGAAGATGTAAATGATAATGCTCCATTTTTTGTCAATCTTCCGTATTATGCTGTCGTTAAAGTAGACTCTGAAGTAGGCCATGTTATTCGACGTGTCACTGCAGTAGATAAAGATACAGGCAGAAATGGAGAAGTGCATTACTATCTCAAAGAACATCATGAACATTTCCAAATTGATCCCAATGGTGAAATCTCTCTGAAGAAGAAGTTTGAACCAGACACGCTAAATAAAGAGTATCTGGTCACAGTAGTGGCAAAAGATGGAGGAGACCCTGCGTTTTCTGCTGAAGTCATAGTCCCAATTACAGTTATGAGTAAAGCTATGCCAGTTTTCGAAAAGCCTTTCTACAGTGCAGAGATACCAGAAAACATTCAACTCCATAGCCCTGTGGTACATATACAAGCAAACAGCCCAGAGGGACTTAAGGTGTTCTACAGCATCACTGATGGAGATCCTTTCAATCAGTTCACTATCAACTTCAACACTGGAGTTATAAATGTTGTCGCCCCTCTTGACTTTGAGTCTCATCCGGCCTACAAACTGAGTATTCGAGCAACAGACTCTCTAACTGGGGCTCATGCCGATGTGTTTGTAGACATAATAGTGGAAGACATCAATGATAATCCTCCGGTGTTTACAGAGCAGTCTTACACTGCAACCCTTTCTGAGGCATCTGTCATTGGAACATCTGTTGTACAAGTGAGAGCTACAGACGCCGATTCTGGAACAAACAGGGGGATTTCCTATCACTTGATTGAGGATAACAGTGAAAGTCATGACTACTTCCACATAGACAGCAGCACTGGACTCATTCGTACAGCAAGAACTTTGGACTACGAACACATTAAACAACACAAGTTACTAATAAGGGCCATAGATGGTGGGATGCTGCCGTTGAGCAGTGATACCATTGTAACTGTTGACGTAACTGATCTCAATGATAATCCCCCTCTTTTTAACCAATTGCTTTATGAAGCTAAAATTAGTGAACTGGCTCCCCGGGGACATTTTGTGACATGTGTGCAAGCCTCAGATGCAGATAGTTCGGATGTTGACAAGCTGGAGTACTCCATTCTGACAGGCAACGACCAAAAGAATTTTGTGATTAATAGTAAAACTGGCATTATCACCATCTCAAACCTACGCAGGCAGACACTCAAGTCACACTATAATCTTAACGTGTCTGTTTCTGATGGGGTCTTCAGAAGCTCAGCCCAAGTCCATGTAACTGTAACCAGTGCCAATATGCACAGTCCTGTTTTCAGCCAGAATGAATATGAGGTTGAACTAGCTGAAAATGCTCCGTTGCATACTTTGGTGACTGAAGTTAAAGCAACAGATGAAGATTCTGGTACTTATGGCCACATCACTTATCACATTGTGAATGACTTTGCCAAAGACAGATTTTATACAAATGAGAGAGGGCAGATATTTACCTCCGAAAAGCTTGACCGTGAAACGCAAGCAGAAAAAGTAATTGCCATTAGTTTAATGGCCAAAGATTCGGGAGGAAAAGTTGCTTTCTGTACTGTTAATGTAATACTTACAGATGACAATGATAACGCTCCTCAATTCCGAGCAACAGAGTATGAAGTAAATATCGGATCTGATGTTCCACGGGGTACTTCTGTCATTAAAGTCTGGGCATCTGATGCTGATGAGGGTACCAATGCAGACATTACATATGCTATTGAAGCAGAGTCTGAAAATGTTAAAGAGAATTTAGAAATTGATTCCTTGTCTGGTATAATTACTACAAAAGAAAGCTTAATTGGTTTAGAAAACGAGTTTCTGACCTTCTTTGTTAGAGCAGTTGATGGTGGATCCCCCAAAAAAGAGTCAGTTGTTCCTGTTTATGCTAGAATACTCCCACCAGAAGTACCTCTTCCAAAATTTTCGGAGCCGTTTTATTCTTATACGGTTTCTGAGGACATTCCAATTGGCACTGAGATAGATGTTATCAAAGCAGAGCATAATCAGACTTTAGTATATCGTCTAATTAAAGGGAACACTCCTGAAAGCAACAGAGATGATTTTTTTGTGATTGACCGACAGACTGGAGAGTTGAAACTTGAGAAGAATCTTGATCATGAAACAACTAAATGGTACCAGTTCTCAGTTCAAGCACAGTATGCAAATGAAGATTATAATGTTGTTTCCTCGGTAGAGGTGAGCATTCAGGTAAAAGACGCAAATGATAACAAACCAGTTTTGGAGTCCAATCCATATGAAGCGTTCATCGTAGAAAACATGCCAGCTGGAACAAGAGTCATCCAGGTTAAAGGAACTGACTTGGATTCAGGACTGAATGGGCAGGTTACTTACAGCTTGGATCCTTCTCAAGAACTGGACATTATAGAGTCTTTTGCCATAAACATGGAAACTGGCTGGATTACCACTCTCAAAGAACTTGATCATGAGAAACGAGACAAATACAAAATCACAGTGGTTGCATCTGATCGGGGTGAAAAAATTCAGTTGTCTTCTATGGCTGTGGTTGAAGTTACTGTTACAGACGTGAATGACAATCCTCCACGCTTTACTGCAGAGATATATAAAGGAACAGTCAGTGAGGATGACCCTACTGGTGGGGTAATTGCCATCTTGAGTACAACTGATGCTGATACAGAAGAAGCCAATAGACAAGTCTCTTATTACATTACAGGTAAATCTTTCTGAGTAATGTCAGTTGTCCTGGAATGATGTGAGATACAACTTAATCTTCCAAATTATTGAAAAGTATTAGAAACCATAAAGCTGCAAAGAAAGAATGTGTGTGTCTTAATATGAATATGAAGAATTTCAGGGGAAAAGATTGAGATTTAGAAAGCAGGTCTTTGGCTTTCCGTTTTACATTTGCCTTGCTTAAAATGCTTTCCTACATTTGTTGTTTACTTATATATCGAATTTAATTTAAAAAATTATGCTCACACTGAAATGAGTTACACTGAATGTAGTTCAAGAACGAATGAAAGAAATTTCACAAAATAATAGACTATGTATTTCCAGTGGAATATTTTACTGGTTTTGTTATTTAGCATATGTCTTGATAAGGACGTTATCTATAATGCTACATGACTTTCTACATTGATTTTTATAGATTCTGTTGGCTGCAGTTAAATTTGTTGTATATGTAACTTGATAAAGCAATAGTAGCAATCTCTTTATTGTCTTTAATTAAATGTTTCTTTTTGTATTCCAGGAGGTGATCCTTTGGGACAGTTTGCTATTGAGAATATACAGAATGAATGGAAGGTATATGTCAAAAAGCCTCTGGACAGAGAAGAAAAGGATAATTACCTTCTAAATATTACAGCTACTGATGGGACCTTTGCAACTAAAGCTGTGGTGGAGGTTAAAGTCCTTGATGCTAATGATAATAGCCCTGTATGTGAAAAGGTAGGCACAATCTTCTATCTCCCCTGTCCAACTGCTTCCATATATGAAATGTAAACTTTCTCTGAAACTGCTTCCCGGGAGACTGACAAATAGGTATTCCTGTTATGCTGTTAACAGAAATTTGGACTATTAAGACAGAATACTGTCAAAGAAAAGTTATTTCATGGAAAGGTTAATCAAATAAAAATCCAAACCCAATTCATTGAGGTAATTTTAACACTTGAATGGGTATTTGAGGAGTGTGGGGAAGATCGTAGTACCTATCTGCTCTGTTAGTGCATACTTCTCCAAAAGGAATTGTTTTAAGCTGCAGCCATGGTAGTTTATACGCTCTATTTTCCAAAGGAAACAAAGACTCAACAAAGGCTGCATACCATCACTTAGTGGATGTATTTGTACATTTCCTGTGATGAAAGAGTTGAAAAGACTGGAATGTTATCCTGCAGTTGCACTCAACACCACCAAAAATCTATAATCCATACATGTTTTCTTGTTGCAAAGACATTTACTTCACCAGATTTGATAGTCTGCAAAAACAGACACAAAAAATAAAGAATGGAAAAAACCCAGAAAGGTGGACCCTGCAAGATGTATAATTGCCATACGAGAAAGCCCTGGGTTTTCATAGTCAGCTTTTTCTTTTTGACTTTAGCACATTTGAACTTTTCACAGCCATCTTGTTCAACACAGATTTGATGTTACCGGGTAGAAAGGCAAAATCTGTTTTGTTCTGGGAAGAATCAAGTAAACAGTGAGCAATTGATTCTTTTTCTTAGTCAATGTTTACTTTGGTTATTTCTATATAAATGATTGCAGTTATATACAGACTGGTAAGTCAATGTTTTTTAGCTTTTTCCTTTGTTAATATTGGTGTTTTAAGGCTCATCTAATGCACATCCTTGACCTGGATGGGCTGTAAGTGCCTTTAAATTCTGGGTGTGTTTTTCTTATTTTTTATTTAAACTGGAAGCTTTTATTTCATGCCATTACAAGAAAGGCAGGTATGAATTTCTTCTATTTTGAGTCAAACCTAAAAAAGATGATTTACCAAAAGAAGGAAAAAATAAAATTAACAAAAATTTGTAACTCCTATTTTGGGAATGCATTTAATTATCCATTAATCAGTTTCAAGTGTTTATAGTTCTTAGCTATGCTGTAGTACCCAAGAGTCCCTGTGGCTGCAGTATTAATTACCTTTCTAAATAACCTAATAAATGTGAGGTAATCAATTAGAATTTTGTAATTTCTGTTCATTTTCAGGTATTTCATCTTCTGGTTCACTTCATATGTTACCAAACATTCAAACAGGCGATTATCCCCTTTCCATGCTGTATTTACTTCACATATTTAGTCTTTTAATGTAACTTTAAAATCTTGCAGGCTTTATACACTGATTCTGTTCCTGAGGATGCCCTTCCTGGCAAACTGATAATGCAGGTATCTGCTACAGACGCAGATATTCGTTCCAATGCAGAAATTACTTACACACTGCATGGCACAGGAGCAGAAAAATTCAGACTCACTCCAGACACAGGTAATAATGCTTTATACGCTATACAAATTCCAGTTATCACCTCATCTTATAAAATGTTTTACTATTCCATTAAGACATAGATAAATGTCAGTTCTTTAAGCTTTCCATTAAGGGTTAGTTTATTATATAACTGTTTAAAATGTGAGTTTCTACCACACAAATACTAACAATATATTGAATAGAAGTTAGGGAAAAGGCAAGTATTTTAATATATGAGGAACAAAAGAGTGAAACAGGGTAATTGCCCTGAAGCCAGAAGGTTCCATGCTGAAGTGACTGGCATAAAAGTATGCTATAAATTTTGTACTTTTTATATTCATTGTAGTAGTAGCAGTAAGAGTTTATAAACTGCTAATATCTTCGTTCAGATTCTCTTTGCCATTGTTTGGTTTGGCATATTTAATGGGATGAGGTTAGATGGAGCAAAAAATTTCCTTTCCATACTAAACACCAAAAGTACTTTCAGTTTTATTGGAAGCATTACAGAAATGAGATGAACTT
The DNA here is from genome assembly GCF_000708025.1 of Charadrius vociferus. Taxonomy (NCBI): domain Eukaryota; kingdom Metazoa; phylum Chordata; class Aves; order Charadriiformes; family Charadriidae; genus Charadrius; species Charadrius vociferus. The sequence goes on along the minus strand of NW_009648118.1, from coordinate 648,686 downwards.
TTAACTTGCCTGACTTTGGTTTTCATGGCATTCGTGTCTTCTGGATTATAGGTCAAAGATAATGCCAAAATCCTGTGTTCTGCCGGCGGTGGTAGGCAAGCAGTAGGAAGTGAGTAGTAAACAATACAGAAAAATTTAAATAAAATAAATACAAAGATTTAGCGGAAATGTGGAGGAGATTAGAATACGTCAGTGGCAAAATAAATGAGAAAGATCTTACTTCGTGGTTGGTTTTTGACTTTGAATGTCACCTGTGTGCTGTGCTAGCATGTCGTTACATAAATTCAGAATTGGTGGGGCTAGAATACTCATAAACAATGTTTCAGAATACTTTTTTGAATTGGCTAAAAGGAGACAATGGCTACGCATTGTGCCTCTCAGTGTTTGATGTCACGTTGGAAGGAAAGTATGTGTTAGACTTCTAAAGGTTTGTCTGTAGCAGCCAGTTATTTTTGATAGCGTGAATAGCTCTGTTTATTCATTGAATGTTAGAGGAGCACAGTCAGCTGTGGAAGTAACACAACTAAATAGCCCAGGAAAACCGTATGTAGATTTTACCTTGCATTTTGTTAAAGCCAAAGTTTTAATATTTTAATTTTCTTTATACAAAAACACGTGGATTTGTGCACATATACACATTCTCTCTCTTTCTGCACCATCAGGTAGTCTTACTTGAGCTGCTTTCCATTTTGGAGGCATTTGAAAAAAAGGCAGAGGATTTTAGCAGTTAATCTTTCAAAGCTGAAAAGGCAGGCCACTGACATGCTTTGCCCAAAGTGGAGCTCATTAGTGCAGTACAGCTGTTGACTTAGTCACTGATGAAATTATCATCAAAAAGAAAATGGTTGTTAAGTTTTTCTGAATACAAAGATTTTGGAGGAAAACACGTTAGGGATACTTAAGCCTTGCAACTTGCGTCAACTTATGTATGTTACTCTGTTTATAGGTGAACTGAAAACATTAATGCCACTTGATCGTGAGCAGCAAGCAGTTTATTATCTTCTAGTGAAAGCCACAGATGGAGGAGGAAGATCCTGCCAAGCTAATATTATTCTGACTCTGGAAGATGTGAATGATAATGCCCCAGAGTTTACAGCTGATCCTTACTCCATTACAGTATTTGAAAACACAGAGCCTAAAACCCTTCTGACAAGAGTGCAGGCAACAGATGCAGATGCAGGTATGCATTCTTTGATGAATACTTTTTTCAGGGTCTCAAAGTTACAGTAATGTTTATTTAGTCTTATCCTGAGAGGTGTTAAGTCTTTCAGTGGAACTGACAGATGTTCAATACCTCTCAGGATTAGACTCCTGAAAGATATATTTAGGGCTACTAAATCATGTAATACTTGACTTTCGTGTGTGAGTAGCATCGCTTTTGTTTCTCTGCAAAAAGAAGAGAAAGGAAAAGAGAGAAAATACAGGATATTCTTAGTGTGGTAAGCTATTAATGTTATGATGGGTTAGGGCCATCCTTTTACTCCTGGTGCAAGTAAATTGAATATCAAGCCATGTCTGTTCGTGTAAAATGTGCATTTTTCGATTTTGAATGTGTGCTTCTCAGGCTAGCCATCGATGATCATACCATAAAGAGAACCCTGGTCGACTGTAGCTTTCTGTTAAGATTTTTTGCTACCTCTTTATCTTCTTCGCTATTTAGTTCCAAGTACTAAAGCAAACATGAACTGAAAATGACATTAGAAAGAATTTGTTCTTCGGCTTTGTTGTAAGGAATACAACAGCAATAAGGTCTTTTCAAAAGTGTATGATTTCCATATATCATCAGTTTATTAATCCAATAATACTAATTAATAGTTACCTCAGTCTCATGAAACAACTGACCTGCTTTGTGCTGTGGTAAAGCTAGGTTGCTAATTGGAAGGTAACAGGCAGATGTTTTCACACTTCATTAGTCTTTGAGACTCAGGAGGAGCAAAATGCTTGGCCCAAAAACCTATGGGGTTTTTGGTTTTGTTTTTTAATACGGGAATGTTGCCAGAAGTTATGTTCCTGTTAATTTGGGGACATGGTTCTTAAATAAACTTACTGGAATTTACTCTAGTTATTTGATGCAGTCTAACTCTCCCATATCCTCCCATGTTATTTATAAGCCTGCTAAGCAGATGCTGTTGTTCTAAAATTATAATTAGATTTATATTACTAATCGTTTCATATTAGCTAGTACTGTGACTGAAGCAGAACCATGCTTCATGTTTTTAGTGTGGCAGAAAATCAGTGCAATGAAGTGTTAGCTTGATTTTTAAATCAGATTACATCTTCTTGGAAATCATTCTGCCCTTCACGGGAGCCTTTAACTCTTGCAGAAATTTACTTTAACATGAATGATAATATTTAGCATGCATGTTTTATTTCTATAGCTATCAGATCTGCTACTGTGTTGGTGTATTTTAATGGCTGCTTCATACTCTGCAATTGTTTTCAAAATGCAGGGATGAACCGTAAAATCCATTATTCGCTGGTGAACTCTGCAGAGGCCCAGTTCTCTATTGATGAATTCTCTGGAATCATTCGGTTGGAGAAGCCTTTGGATCGGGAATTGCAAGCAGTGTACACTCTAACTTTGAAAGCTACAGATGAAGGTTTACCTAGAAGACTGTCTTCGACAAGTAGTCTTATAGTTTCTGTTTTGGATATAAATGATAATCCACCTGTATTTGAGCATAGGGAGTATAGTGCAAGTGTCTCAGAGGACGTTTTGGTTGGAACTGAAGTTCTCCAGATCTATGCTGCAAGCAGGGACATTGAAGCCAATGCTGAAATCACATACTCCATAGTCAGTGGGAATGAACACGGAAAATTCAGCATCGATTCAACAACAGGTAACAGATTACCTATGGATATGCTTTAGGCTAACCAAGCACAGTGTCATACTGAGTTCTACATTAATTCAACTGAGTAGGTTATGTATAATCTATGTGAATCATCCTGGCTGTAAAGCCAGTGCTACTGGCTGTTCAGCCATTCTGCCAGCATGCTTACTAGAGGAGTTCAGTAGAATGTAGAATAGGAACTTTTATTTGTTGCTGTTATTTGTTGTCACTTGGGTTAGGTTCGTTTAGCCGGTAAGAGTAAAGGTTTCCTAGGTGGAGTATTCCCCACCCTGGGGGCAGAGGGCGTGGAAAGACATAGTTCTGTAACGAAAGAAGCATAATACGCTTTTTGCAAAAGCTGTATCATCAGGATGAGTGGCCAGACGTGGTAAAAGAAAGATCGGAAAATAAATCAGTTGGGAAAACCTGTCATTGGTCCACAAAGACAGTAATTCTAGAGGAGTTTGATACAGCGTTATAGAGAGGTTGGAATATTCTGCTCAATCGGATATCCAGCATGACAGTGGAGATTTCAGGCTTGCGTGTTAGTCAGATTTCGTATCAGGAAGCATTTAGGTTCTGTGGAGAATTTTTCCTTATTAATGAAATTCTGTGTTAAAAATCAATATACAATTCAATTCTAGTTTTGTTTTCATATATAGTTCTTGTTCTAGAGTTAATTTCTGGTAAAGTTTGTTTTTTAGTAAGATTTCTACCCAAAAGTTATCAGTAGTTGATTATACCAGTGTAATTGAAATTATACTACTTCCAGCTGCTCTTTCTAGTGTACGCATTGGTACTAAGATATAGAAGTACTTTGCCAGTTTAGCTTCTTCACCTATTTGAAAGGAAAACACTCTTCCAGCAGCAAATCAGCGTGTATGTTAGGGACTGCAGTAGCTTAACTAGTCGGTTAAAAACTCACACTTCAACTCAGATATTTCTGTCAATTAAATTCGTGGTCAGACACTTCTGTTACTACCTCTGCATAGTCCACGCCTGACCTTAATGCTGGTTGCAAGGAAAGTCAAGTTATAGGTCATTTTCTATTTTTTGGTTAATTTGAATTGAAAATTAAGAAAAGAACATTTTCTAAACGCATTTCCTATTTTTCTTCATTTTTTTCATTAGAGAATGTAAGCCAGGTGGTTTTAAAGTTTGAGTCTTTTGTGGTAATGGCAGGAACTTCTCAGCTTTTTACATTTATGTGTAAAGCCTGATCATTTCACCGTGTAGCTCCAGCTGTGCAGTGACAAAGCAAGCCCTGAAGAAGCTGGTATTTGTCAGGCCAAAATCAATAGTTGAATATTTATTACTACAGTAATGGCAGAGTTTGTGTGAGTTGGTTTGTTTGGTTTTCTTTTTCTTATTTGTTTCTTCCCTAGGAGCCATTTTTATCATTGAAAGCTTGGATTATGAAAGTTCTCATGAGTACTACTTAACAGTGGAAGCCACAGATGGAGGCACACCTTCATTAAGTGATGTTGTAACCGTGAATATTAACGTAACAGACATCAATGACAATACTCCAGTGTTTAGCCAAGACACTTACACTGCAGTAATCAGTGAAGATGCTATGCTTGAACAATCAGTCATTACAGTAAGTGATGTTGTTTTTTTCCTTTGAAATACTCTTCATGACAGTATTGCTTTCAGTCTTGAAGGAATGAATATTAATTTGAAGATGGACATAAATGAATAGATAAGTTTGCTGTCGAGTAATCGAAAAATTGTTTTCAAAAAGTTTCAGAACCAGGGACTTGAGCTGCTATCGGAAAGTAGATGATATTTTGTGATATATTTGTTCTCCTCATGAGAACATGACTTAATTTTCAGAAGAAATTCAGGAAATGAAATGATGTTTATATGTTCTATTCAGATGACGTTTCTCCTGAGAACTATGAAATGCGTTAGACCAAAACAGCTGTGCTCGTCCTCAGAATGAGTTCATCTGAAAGATGATAGAGTCTATTTTGACCTGATTGTAATGTGTAATGTCCCTTAGGTTATGGCAGATGATGCTGATGGACCTTCAAACAACCGCATTCACTATGCAATTACAGATGGCAATCAGGGAAATCCTTTTACAATTGACCCTAACAGGGGTGAAATAAAAGTGACTAAACTTCTAGACAGAGAAAAGGTGAGTTTTTGATGCTTTTTGAGGATTTGGGATTGATTTAGCTATACATAATTGATGACTACCATTTCTTGGATTATATTTGTAAATTACCATTTCATGTCTTCCAAAATTAATACAACAGTAATAAAGTGAAAGTATCTATTTATGTCAGTGCTTTTTGGGGGTGGAGAGGAAGAGAAACAATCAGATATATGAAGGCAAGCTTTACTGGGGGTTTTCCATAAAATATTTCTTGCTTAAAACAAAAGCTGAGTTTGTTATTTTTGCTCCTTAGTGAATGTTTGAAATTTTTTTATTATTTCATAGATTTCAGGATATACCTTGACAGTTCAAGCTTCAGATAATGGAAACCCACCTAGACTTAACACCACCACAGTTAATATTGATGTTTCTGATGTAAATGACAATCCTCCAGTATTCTCAAAAGGAAACTATAGTGTTATCATTCAGGTAATATAAATACAGATGATGAAGTTTTAGTAATCACATCAGTAATGTTTTTTGCATGTAAATTTTTTAATTGAAAAAGTCTGCAAGATACGATAAAAAAGAAAAAGTTCAATTTATTTTCCTCTGTTTTTAATTACTTAAGGTTATCAATGAGACTGCTTATCTGAATAAGTATTTATGGTTACAAAATTCATATTGTGCAATCTATTTAGAACCTTATGTTGCAAGTGGTGTGTTCTTTTTTTAATGTACTTTATGTGTGTACATGTGTATGTATTACAGATAGTATTTATGTTCATAATGTTCTTAGCATCATACAGATAGCTTAAAATACATAATAATTTTGCTATTTTTAATCCTAGAGTTACCGCTTAGGAAAAGATACTTTAGGTACCTGTTACTGTAAAGCGAGTGTCGTGCACTGTGGCATATGGTTTGAGATCTAATTCCTACTGGCCGCCTCTGGGATCAGAAGCAGTTAAAATAGGACTAGTGTTTCGTATCTCTGCATGCCAATCCTTTGACTTGTTTTTGCACCTTAGGATGGTAGTAGTGGGCCAGATTCTCAGATGACTGGCAGGTACGTGCCTGGTTCAGAAAACTCTAAAGCAAAGATAGCAGAGGCAGCATCTGTACTTCTTGTCTTCCTGAATCCGGTAGAGAATAAATGGAAGGGAACAAAGGAATTGCATTAAGACCTTTATACTAGTAATGTAAGTGAGCTCAATCCCTTGGGTCCTTTTGCTGTTGCTGGTGTCTGGCCTTGTACAACAGCTAAGTGGGGATCAGGCAGTGTTATCTGGTGTCCTGTGCCGCCCTAACATACTACTACTGTTTGAGACCGTGTACGTGATTTGTAAAGGTAGATTTCCAAAAGAGGACAGAGTGATTCATCTCTACCCAACATACATAGCTGTCATGGTTTGGGCAACAGACTATGGAAGTAAGATGTCCTGGATCTTTTTTTTTTTTAAAAAGCAATAGATTTATATGTTTGTGTGCTGTCAAATGTATTTTGCTTACCACAGTTACAATCTTTTTTAAAGTGAATGTTAATTAATGTATCCCCTAAAACTGTAGAGTATGTAGGTAATGTCTGTAATGTTTCCCTTACTCAACTAAAAAGGAAGACCTCGTGTTTTATAGTTCATTCATATCAGCCTGTCCTAGTATGAGGGTAGCAGAGAAAAAGCTGGAGGAGTTGTTTTAAAATGCTGATGTGCATTTCCTGATATATTGGAGATGGGCATATTTGGATACAGTTGGGAATGCGCTTAGCTATCATGAAAATCAATTTACTTTAGATGTCCAAATATAAATATTTGTATTTTAATATGATGGTCCTTGTCTCTCTTGCTGAAGGGGGAAAAAGGCTTCCGCTGCAATATCTGATTAACTTGACAAAATTTCACCTACTTATTCTCAACAACGAAGAGTATGCTTGTTATTAACAGTTTTTGCAACTGTGAAAGGATAACATTTTGTTGTTGTACTTCACAATAACACTTTTACTTTTTTTTTTTTAATTTAAAATATGTGTGTATATATATGTAAAAAATCTGGTCAATACAGTATAGCACGAATATTCTGGGAGAGATGTTACAAGTGTTAGATAAGGTTGTGCATGTGTATCAGATACACGATAAACCAACATGTGTGAGTGTCTGTGAAACCTCAGGCATCCACATGGTGCAAACTTGAAGGGATTTTATGATGCAAATTTTAAAACCTGGATTTCATATTTTAACCAGACTGCAGCTGTAGCAGCCACAAGTATAGTCAGAACACTAATTAGGGACACAAGGGGTCAGATGGAGGAGTATGTTTCTCTCATCCTCCCAACAAAGGCATTGGATCATTCTTAACAGGTGTTTTGGCTAAATTTGAAATGTTTGATGACTTGGTAATTAATCTACAGTAATCTTAATTCAGACCAAAAGTGGAAAATGTAAAGTTTCAAAGCCGAGTTACTTTTAAAAATGTAAGACAAAGCTTAAAAAAACCCCAAAGTTTAAAAATGTACTGCCTTGTCCTTTTACTGTTTTCATTATTTTCGGACGGTGGTATTTTTCCTTGAAGAATATTGTAATTCTGACTTCTCTTATAGTGATTAACTGGTTTGACAGTAATGTGATACTTTTTTTTTTTTCTGTTGTGAAAAAGAAATCAACGTTAGGCTATATGCTCAACTATAGCAAAACCAACGTGATTGTATTATGCATTTATAGGAAAATAAGCCTATTGGATTTAGTGTGCTACAGCTAGTGGTGACAGACAAGGATTCTTCTCACAATGGCCCTCCTTTTGTCTTCACCATCCTGAGTGGAAACGAAGAGAACACATTTCAAATTAACCACCAGGGCATACTGACGACTACTGCTGCACTGAATCGCAAAGTGAGGGATCACTATTTACTTCATGTTAAGGTAGGATGTGCTACCTCTTGCTGTTTTGCTTTATAACTACTTAGTTAACTTTTGCCACTCATGCCAGATCCACCACTTTTTCTGCCTACCCCTTGTCTTTGTGGTACAAGATCCTCATGTGCCAAGTAGTCATTTGAGGCATGTTCCTTGCGGTAACATCTTCAGAGATAGTCTGTTGATTTAAATGGAAATCTACACAGGTGTAACAGTAAGCTGAATTAAAGCGGTGGCAAGGATAAGGTGTAAGGGAAACGTTAACTGGGTGAGTGGTCTTGATAAGCCCTTTGCCTTTCACGTGGGATGCTGGAAAAGCCAGCAGGGGACAGGCCCCTTGAGCCATCTACTGTGGCTGCAGACTTCCTCTTGCCGCTATCGCTTTGACCCTTGAAGCTGTGAGCTGGACTACACTGATAACGATGGAAACAGGGATATTGCAAGTTGCACATCATGGCAGGACTGAAATATTTTTCTATAGTGCCACATTCTTTTTCCAATGGCAATGGAAAAAAATCTTTTTTTGAAGTTTGGAAAACCACATCAGTGGACCTCTGTTATAGCACTGAAACTTTCAGCACAGTACTTGGACATCTCAGAATCTTGCAGTGGAATACACAGCAGAAAACTCAAAAGTGAGCCTGAAATGCTATAATATATGCCTACGTTTGCCGTCGTTGTGGGAAAAAAACGGGCCATGTCCAAAAATCCAGGTTACATTAACATAGCTAAGTTCTCTAAAATACCTTTTTTGTAACCTAATGTAGGAAAAGTTCAAACCAATTTTTGTAATCTTATCCAGTCCTTTTTAATTCAGTAATATATTAAGCAGCTGTTAACAGGGGACTCAAAATTGGTAGGCTAAAAATAGCTGGCCTTAATTCTTAAACTTCATTTCCAGATTCATCTTTTTAAGAAAAGTTCTTACCTTTATTTTTACATGAGGAATTCCTTTCAATCTCCAAATTATTCTCGTATGTAATATTGAAGACAATTTCTGAATAAACATGCACTTGCCAAGTTTGAACAGTACTGTCTGTGTCAGTGTATGCTGAATTCTGTCCATATTGGGATAATAATCGTGTTGTATCTACACAAAGTCTATCTCTTTTCTTTGAGGAAGGAAAAAAAAATTCCCACAGGTACTGTCATTTGCTGGTTGAGTCACTGAAACATGTTATCAGGAGCCATCAGTATAAGAACCAGCATAGATAAAGGTTCCATTTAAACGTAGTTTAGTTTAGGATTTAAGCTTTGTGATTAAAAAGTGGGCAGGGAGGTACACCATTCCTCTGGTAGCCTTTTTGTTTTTTTCTCAATAGTGACCTGCTAATTAGTGGTGGGACAGATTATCCTTCAAGGTACCTAAGTGATGGTTGGCCTTCCTGGGCTGCATGAGTCGGAAACAGCAGTAGAGCTGGGCTTTGTCATGCTTGCCTAGTAGGCTTTCCAAGTTCTATACCGATTCCCCAAAGTCACCTTTTTGTTTCGGAAAGAAGAACCAGCAACGATTCTCCTGTATGCGCAATGAGCGTAATGTAAGATTCATGTGTTTTAGTTTATATTTTCTCTAAGCAGTAACTAATTTCTATTAATTTTGCTTCTAAAATGTGTTCCTAGGAATGCGTGCGCAGGCAATCATGTCTGTTCTGTGTAGACTGTTACACTTCGTCACATTTTGTGATGTGGCCGCACCTTTGGCCCTTGCTAATGTGCCAGCCTTTTCTTAAGTATGAGGTGCCTACCTAGCATCTTCCTCTGGGTGGAATCCTGCAATTTTTTAATTTCCCAGCCACTTCCTAGGCTGTAGGATGCTTGTAAACAGTCTGTCAGTACTTCAGCTGTCTTCTCTTTAGCACAGCACTTGAAAAGTGCCTTTTTTTTTCCTAGGGAATGAATAAGGGCTATTTTAAGGGCATCCAGTAGCTGAACAAGTGTCTTAAAACAAATGTACTCATTTAGAACAAAGGCTTCTCAGAGGTAGTTGATCATTAAAGCAGACTATACTAATGTACATTTTTTTGTGTGCTCTACTACCCAATAGCAGCATTTTGGACCCGTCTAATCCCTTCATTTACAAGTTCCCTGCCTGGATTCTGGAAATATGTCACTGTCCTTTAATTGCTGTTTATCATCTTATACTATGATAGCTTTCTAAAATAAACACAGTGCTATAATTTTCTATTATCTTCTCCTTAGTGAGTCACTTTACAGGAGTATGAAGGCATCTAAGACTAAAACTAGCATTTCCATATCACAAGACTTCAGTCCCAATGATTCACACAAAAATAGGTACATGACTTTTGCGGAAAAATATTCTTGCCCTGTTCATTTAAAAGAAAGATTTTTTCCAAAGCTGTAGGAAGGCGTCTTCTCAAGTTTACACTATCTTTAATTTCTGTACTTTCATCTTGGAGCTCACAAGGTAATGGCTATGTGTGATCTCTTGATAACTTGTTTTTGTTTTTTAACTGACCTTCACTGTTGTGCTTTTCAGTATCGACAGCTTTCACCTTAGTTGCTTTCTGAATGGATTGCTGAGGAAGAGGTCTTCTTATGTTACAGGCACACTTTAATTGGGGGGGGGGGAATCCCCCAAACCCACAAACAACCCCTCCCATACACACACCACACACCCACGACTACTAAAAAAACTTTACTTAAGATGAGCCTTTCTTTTACTTTACCTTTGGGGTTTTAATAGAAGTAAAGATTTTTTTTTTCCCCAACAGCCACCTACATATCCATGCCACTCACATTTGCTTTCCCTCTCTCCAAAGGAAATAGATCATCCATTAACAAATGTCTCACAGCATTAGTGTGTGAAATCTTCAGCTATGAGTCATACAGTCCTTTGTGCCACACTCTGAAGTCTTTAGTTTAAAACCACAGCAGATTTTTAAATATCTGCACTATTGAAAAATCATTTCTCCTGGGGCTCTTCTTTCCTACTTGCTGTCCATTTGTTATAATTTTGCTTGCCTGTTTGTTTTAAGCCCTTTCTTGTTCCCCTTGGGCATTTCTCCTGTAGCTAAACTGCCTGCTTTGTCTTGTTTCCAGGCAGAAATCTAGGCAAAACAAAACTTTGCCAACTTGAGCTCTCTGTCTCTGGTTATTTATGTTTGGGTAACTAGAGGGCAAGTTTCTAGCTGTGCCTGTCTTTTGGAGTTAATGGATGAAGATAGGTAGTTCTAGGAGACGTGCATTACCTTTTAAAAATGCTAGTTATGTGCACATCCACAGATACTCTTATGCCTGGAGTTTTTCCTCTTTTGCTTAAATTTGTATGAAAAATCAAAAGCAGTTTCTTTGCATAAATCATCAAAATGTACCGAGTACCTGTAGTCATTGTGAAATCTTTCAAACAATGCAGGATGTCTTCTACCTTCTGAGCCCTGTGTACCCTCTCTGTCCCTTCACAACTCTCCGATTCTTCTTTGCCCATTTCTTCAGTCTCACTTTCAGTAACTGGGAAAGAGCTCTGGGAAACAAGAACTGAGAAACAGAAAGAAAGAAACTGAAGCCAAGGGAATGCTCTTTTCTCACTTTTCTACTCTCTTTTTTGTCCCCTCTTCACACGACAACAGTATGTGCTTTTGTCAAAAAGGGACAGAGGACAAGGGGATGTGATGTTTAAAAAGGCTTTAAAATTGAATTAGGCTGATTCTGTTAAAGATAGTTACTTTAATTATCTGAAGCAAATACCAGTACAAGTGGGGTTTTTTTTCCCCCCCCTCCATGATCTCAAATCATGAAAGACAACATAATTATTTGTAACACTTATTGTTTCCCTTTTGGGGTACTGTTTGGCACACTGCATTTAGATTGTCTTCAAGACCACCTCCTAATAACTGTGGTGAAGCATGTTTTAAATTTCTAGTGCATGACTCATTACAAGTTTGTAATGTGTTTCCATGTTTGAAATAAAAAAGCTTCAAGCACCATCTGCTGTCTGAAATCAGCTACTGTGCATTTGCTCTGTATTTGCTAGAAGTGTTAGTAGCTTCCTGGCATTTCCAGGTATTAAGTACACCGTAGCCTTTTAGTGTCAGAAGAAGTGAACACGTTTGTGTGTGCCTGCTTATATAAGCTTTTTAAATTTTTAATATTAACTTTTGTGTCAGGACCTGTGTTATAAAATTTTCATAAGGCATTTTCCTGTAGGAGCTTTCTTTTGTAGAAAAATACAACTATACTGTATACAGTTCAAATACCTACAGTAGAATTTGAGATAAAACAAAAATCTAACTCTATCCTCATCTTCCTTTAGGTGGCAGATAATGGAAAACCGCCGTTGTCATCTTTGACTTACATTGATATTAGAGTTATTGAGGAAAGCATTTATTCTCCAGCAATTCTGCCTCTAGAAATCTTTATCACAGCCTTTGGGGAAGAATATTCAGGTGGTGTCATTGGAAAAATTCATGCAACCGATCAAGATGTTTATGATACTTTGACATACAGTTTGGACCCCAAAATGGAATCCTTATTCTCCGTTTCCAGTACTGGTGGCAAACTAATAGCACATAAAAAGTTAGATGTAGGACAGTACCTCCTAAATGTCACTGTTACAGATGGAAAATTTACAACTGCAGCTGATATTACTGTACACATCAGACAAATCACACAAGATTTATTAAATCACAGCATTGCAATACGCTTTGCAAACCTTGCCCCTGAAGAATTCATTGGTGATTACTGGCGCAATTTCCAGAGAGCTTTAAGAAACATCTTGGGTGTGAGGAGAAATGACATCCAGATTGTTAGTTTGCAGCCTTCTGATCCTCCTTCAAACCTCGATGTCCTCCTGAATATTGAAAAGTCTGGTAGCTCTCAGCACCCAATGAGAATTTTGCTCCACAAGATAAACTCTTCTGTGCCTGACCTAGAGGAGATTTTGGGTGTCCGGATAATTGATGTTTTCCATAAGCTTTGCGCAGGCCTAGATTGTCCTTTGAAATTTTGTGAAGAAAAAGTAACAGTGGATGAGAACATCATGTCAACCCACAGCACAGCCAGGCTGAGTTTTGTCACTCCCCGTCATCACAGAACAGCAGTTTGTCTTTGTAAAGGTAAGAAAAGCAGTAGGGGAAACGATATCCTCAAAAAGATTGTTCTGGTTTTGAAAAGCCATAGTCCACAGCGGAAAATTTCTATTACAAGACAAGATTAAGAATGTCCTGCAACTCTCGCTGCAACGGTTGCCTAATGTTATTCAGAGTAAGGAGTAATTCTTTCTTGTCTCATGACCTCATTTTAAGAGTTTACATAATATAAGCTTGTGGGAAGGGATTTTTTTTTTTTATAGCTACACCTTAATTTTATGAAAGAAGTTCCTTTTTTTTTTGTTGCCTGTTCTAAATTGTGAGCCATTGTCAGTCTTGTATGCACAAAGGTAAGTTCTTGCAAAGTACCTGAATACTTCCTGGTTTCTGCTTAGAGGAATAGCCCACACAGCTTCCAAACTTGGCTGGGAATGGCAGGGTGAACTGGGACATGAATATTCATTAAGATACATATAAGCGTACAGATTTATAACAGAAGATTAATTTGTCTTGAGCTCTGAAGAAAACAACATTGCTTTTTAAAATCGTGACTTAACATTGCTGGGTGAACTTGCGCATCTTAAGTAAATATTTAAAGCCTGTTCATTTTCTGTCCCAAATACAGACACGCTCTTCTCCTGCTTTCCCCAGCCTAATCTCTCCTTGTTTAATATCTGCATGTTGGTTTTTATGGTGTACAATAGTAATGTTAAACCTTAAACCGCAACACCAGTTTCCAAATTTAACCAATTGAATTGTTTGAGGAATCAAGATAACTATAAACATCAGCCACTGTCTATGCCATTTGTCTCGTCTGTGTTTGTGCCCATCCTGTCCCATAACTGTTACTTCTCTTCCTCGTCTGAGAGTTAGGAATATCATTTGGGATCCTTTCAGCTACTGTACTTAAGTGTCCCTTCTCACAAAATACCATTACCACCAATAGAAGAGAAATAATGTATTTCATTTTACAGAAGGGAAATGCCCCCTGGTGAATAGCGTGTGTGAAGGAAACCCATGCCCTGAAGGTACTGAATGTTTAGGAGATCCAAAGGAAGGAAAATACACCTGTGTTTGCCCAGACGGCAAAGCTGGACAGTGTCATGGTAAGAAAATAACTCTAAAAAATTTCTGCTTAAAACCACATTACTCCAAGTATAAATTTCATTCCAGTCCTGTGTTAACACCTTTTACGCTTTTCTGTATTCCTCAGCATCAGCTGGCTCTGCTGTGACATTTACCGGGAGCAGCTATGTGAAATACCGTCTCATGGAAAATGAGAACAAAGAGGAAATGAAGCTGACAATGAGACTTAGAACTTACTCCGCTCATGCAGTTGTTATGTATGCTCGAGGAACTGACTACAGTATCTTAGAGGTATATTAAAATCTCCTAGTGCATATCTCCTCCTCTTTTCTTCTTACCATCCTCTTACTGGTTTTTGTGCCAAATTAAGATTGAATCATAACATCTCTGTAGAATTGTTATAACTGAGAATTGCCTTCAAGGTAGAGTGTCACATCCAGGTGACAAACTTGTACAGAATTTTTTTTATGTGCAAAAGGAATTAATTTTCATTAATGTTTTTAAAATAAAGCAAAACAGAAAACACCCCCTGAATTATTTATTTTAAATAATTTCAAATGTATTTGCTTATATTACTTATTAAGTCCATCCAGAAGCACAAGATGAAAGGTCTTGAAGTGTTGTAATCTTTTGATGATGACCTGTGTCGTCTTTACTAGGGAAAAAATGTACAAAATATACATTTTTGATTAAAAGAACCATATAGAGTGAATCACAATCGCTGCGACTGTTTGGAATACCGTGTTATTAAACTGCCTTTTATGGGCACCACCATCATCCCGTCTCTCCAGCAAACATAAACTTTTATAGGCATCAATATTTTCTACTTTTTAAGTGTGCAGACCATGTGTTGATGTTGTGCCTTTCCTCTGTAGATTCACCATGGAAGGCTGCAATATAAATTTGATTGTGGCAGTGGACCTGGGATTGTCTCCGTTCAGAGCATTCAGATTAACGATGGCCAGTGGCATTCAGTGTCTCTGGAAGTGGATGGAAATTACGCACGACTTGTTCTGGATCGGGTGCATACTGCGTCTGGTACTGCTCCTGGTACACTTAGGACACTCAACCTAGATAATCATGTGTTTTTTGGTGGTCATATTCGGCAGCAAGGTACAAGGCATGGCAGAAGTCCTCAGGTTAGCAATGGTTTCAGAGGCTGTATGGATTCTGTCGTGCTTAATGGACAAGAGCTCCCCCTAAACAGTAAGCCACGAAGTTATGCACACATGGAAGAATCTGTAGATGTGACCCCTGGGTGCTTACTGACTGCCACAGAAGGTTGTTCAAGCAGCCCGTGTCAGAACGGAGGCATCTGCAATGCACTCTCAAATGGAGGTAAGCTGTGCTGTACTCTCAGTTAGTGTTCAAAACTGTTTTTCTGCTTCCCTGCCTGGATGGGCAAAATAACTGTGAATAATTCTTGCTTTGCCAGTGAGCTGTAGAAGGCTGGTTGTCTGGTAGGAAGGCTCTGTCTGCCTGTGTTCTAGACTCCATTTCTTGGGGTATAAAGTAGAGAAAGTCCATCAGACAAAGCCCAGATTTAATCTTCAGTGTCAACACCTGCGGTCCGTTCTCTCAGCTGCCTACTTTAGGGTCTTCCTTTAAAAATTCTGAAGTCATTGTGACAAGCTTGAGTTTTGTGAGAAAAGAGGAACTGATCCTTCAGTCATACTCAAGAAAAACCGTACTGTTAAACTTTCCTTTGTCTTTCAATAAAAATATTTTTATTTCTTCCCATCCTCTCTCTCTCTCTTTGAACAGGTAGGTGGGCAGGGAGGATTTTATCTTAAATCCACTAAAGCCACGTGCCCTTTTCAAAAAGACTGTATTTGATTTCAGGTTACTACTGCAAGTGTGCACCTTTGTTTATGGGAACTCACTGCGATGTAAGTGTCAACCCGTGCGCTTCCAACCCCTGCCTCTATGGTGGTACTTGCATCCCCGTCAGTGATGATTTCATCTGCCAGTGCCGAGGACAGTACACAGGCCAAAGGTAGGTTTGTGTGGTTTATTGTACCGATGAACCCCTTAAAGAACAGGCTACAAATGTAAAGCTTTTTCTGTTTTCTTTTTTTATCTGTTTCCTACTTAAAGCTCAGACTTTCAAACCCACTGGAGTTAGCTGAAGTTAATGCCAGCCCCTATGTTACAGCCCTGCATCCCACACTGTATACTTACTTGCAGTAAAGTAACAGTTCATTCATGCTGTTTCTTTTTCCCTGTTTTGTTTTTTGGGTTTGTTTTTTTTCCTTTGCAGGTGCCAGCTGGGTCCATATTGCAAAGACAATCCTTGTAAAAACAGTGGCAAGTGTATTGACAGTTTGGATGGACCTGTTTGTGAGTGCGAAGCAGGCTTTCGTGGAGAAAGGTAGGTAGTGTTCCACATATATTGAATTTTGAACAGTATTACTCGACAGTTCAAACCGGTTGAAATCTGAAATGTTGGTAAAACAGCCTGGTAGTGTACAGTACCATAGATTAGATACATCTAGAATGGTTGAGAACAAGGAGACTACAACAGAGAGTACTGATGCAAACTAACCAGCATTTCTCTGCTCGGTTTCTGGCAGGTGCCTGAGTGATGTCAATGAATGCGTAGAAAACCCGTGTCTTAACGGTGCCCTTTGTGAGAATACTTATGGGTCGTATCACTGCAACTGCAGCCGTGGATTTGGAGGAAAGCACTGCACAGACATTGTTCTTAACAAATATGTTTCAACATCTTGGAACATTAGTTTAGCCGAAGTGATTGGGATTATTGTTTTCATCGCAGGAATATTCTTGTTAGTTTTGATTTTTGTTGTTTGCCGCAAAGTGATTAGTAGAAAGAAGAAGCACCAGCCAGAACCTGAAGACAAGCAACCGGGAGCTACAACAGCGTTCTTGCAAAGACCTTATTTTGATGCAAAATTGAATAAGAACATCTATTCTGACATCCCGCCACAGGTTCCTGTTCGTCCCATTTCGTACACTCCAAGCATTCCAAGCGACTCCAGGAACAACCTTGACAGGAATTCTTTTGAGGGGTCTGCCATCCCCGAGCACCCAGAGTTTAGTACTTTTAACCCAGATTCTGTACACGGTCACCGGAAAGCTGTAGCTGTTTGCAGTGTAGCACCAAATTTGCCACCTCCCCCTCCCTCCAACTCTCCTTCAGACAGCGATTCAATACAGAAACCCAGCTGGGATTTTGACTATGACAGTAAGAAATGTTCTCATTTTATTACTTCTCTGTGAAAGGGGTGCACTGGTATGATTTTAATGAGTGCACAGTCTCTGTCTGTGCCTGTTGGGTAGAAAAGGCATTATGACTACTGGGGTTTGAGTCTGATCAGGCTTCCCGCTCTATTAAGTTTTGTAAACATGTGTCGATCTCAGCCTTACATTTTATTGACCCTTTAGTCTAGAATCTATTAGTGGTCTCACTTGAAACTTTTTCTTTCAGCTAAAGTAGTAGATCTTGACCCCTGCCTTTCAAAAAAGCCTCTGGATGAAAAGAACTCCCATCCTTACAGTGCTAGAGAGAGCATGTCGGAGGTCCAGTCTCTCAGCTCCTTCCAGTCTGAATCCTGTGATGACAATGGTACGTAAAATACAATCATTCTGTACTGCCGCTTACATTTGTTCGTTCTGTCTTTGCATCTATATCTCTTAGTATCAATAGTACTTACATTTAGCGAATATATATTAAATAATAGCTTATTTAATATATATCTGTATTTACTTACTTTAATAGCCAGATCTGTTAATTGTTTAAAAGTATTTTGCCTATCTTGCACCTCATGTTAATTACTTTACCTTAAAATTACATATATTCATTCTGTCGTTAGAATATTAACAGTGGAAATGCAGCACAAGGTGTTTAGAGCCTTGTGTTTAAAAGGTGTTAAAAGCGTGTTCAAATTTGAGAAGCTCCTCTAGATACTCGTTAGTTATAGCCTTATACAAGAATACAGTGAATTTAAAAAATGGCCTCTGGGCAAATATAACTTTCGCTTTGACGTTCAGCTTTCAGTAAAGCTTTCCGGTGTTACAGTTTCATTTGTTTCCTTCTCTTTTTCTTGCTGCGACCTCAGCTCCCATATGGATCAGATCAGTTCTGAGTGAGAGCAGAGTTTAAGGGACTGCTTGTAAGTTTGATTACTTTAGTAATGAAGGAAGCTGCACAAAAAAGGAATTTTGTTATAGTAGAACAGTATATTTGGCTTTCACCATGATTAAAATGATGTCATAACAAAAGTTCATACATCGAAAAAAGCCAATATAAAAATAAAAATATTTTGATCGCAACTCCAGTCCACCAAAATATAATCAGCATACGTTTTGTGGGGTTTATTATTATTAATTGGACGTCTTTTACTTTTCCATTGTGATGACAGATGCTTTTACAGTTGCTATGAATGCATCTATGCATACAGAAACATTTCAGACTGATTGGACAAAGCCACAGTTGTTTCATAACCTAATTCACCAACTTAAGGTGTTTTGACTCTTTATTCCAATTTCTGCTTTTGTCTCTGAATGGTAAAAAGAATTTGAAATTCCTTTAGCTTAGGAATAAAGAACATTCTGCTTCTCAACGAAGTAGAGTGATTTGTTCTTAACAGCATGAAAAGAAACGTGTGTTAATGATTGGTGAAAGTAAAATGGTACACTTACAGTACTCATCATTTTATCAGTAGACCCGATATCAACTTCCAACTTTTTTCCTGTGGTATAAAGTGTTGTGCGGTACATGTCGTTGTCCCCTCCTCTCCATCCCATATATTTCATACATTCTCGTATTTCTTGTCATGTATTGGTTACTCATTAATACATCCTTTACAAAGAAATAGCTGTAGCATCATAGATATTGTTCTTTCATTCCTTTTTGGTAGGTTCTGAATTCATTAGTTTGAAATTTAATCCCTGAGCCATGCAAACAAATTGCATGCGCTTACCTCACCCTACCCTGTAAGAGTAAATCCTTCTCCCTTCCAAAAGTATCTTGGGAAAGAGAAGACATAAAAAATACATTAATTTTGGGTTTTTTTTTCAATAAGAATGGCACAACCTGAATTTGGTATTCTTACTGTGGTAGCGGCGTTCGCACGCGACTTAAGTAGGTCAGCAACACAAGTTTTTCAGCAGGTATTTTTCATATTCCAGCATCTCAGTTCATTTTGGTGAAAATTTCTTACCCTGGTCCTCTATTGGTGGGGGGGAATGTAGTTTGCAGTCTAAAAGGGAGAGGCTTAATTGACCCAACACAAGCCTTTGGGAGAGCCCAGCTTAGTGCTATGTAGGTGAAGTATTATGCAAATGGTACGTTTAGGCAGCGTTTCAGAAATTCTAACACTACTCGAGCAGCTTTGTGCTCTTGCAGAGTTTGCTTCCGGAGTAGTTACAAGTACTTTTCAATGTTTATCAAGAATAAAATTCAGCTTTAGAGATGTATTTTACATATTGTATGCAACTGCTTTGCAGATAGAGAGTAAATGTATATGTACCCCAATAATCTTGCTTTATAAACCAGTAATGAACTGCAATTTTACAGTGTCTTTTTGTATACTTGTATACCTTGTTTAAAGTGATACTAACTATAGGTTTGTTTTAATTTGCTCCTTTTATACCTTTTACAAGCTTCCGTAGTGACTGTAATACACCTTGTCAATGCTGTTGTTGACTCGGTGGAAAAAGAAGGTATATACATGTTTTAATATTTATTTACTGCTTTGGCAGAATAATGCACGTTTGTCTTCTAGTGATGTAGTCCTAGCAGATGGGAGTTATAAAATATTATTTACTTGGATTTATGAGAAGTTTTAGCAAAGAATATCTTTATATTGTATGTCTGTTCATATTTTCATGTAAATGCTGTAGCTATCCTGTGGGCAGATTTCAAAGTGTGATTTCTTGGCAGGGGAAAAAAAAAAAAAAGTATTGGCATAAAAAGGTCTTGGTGCTCGCTCTCTTCTGCAAATATTCACGCTAAAGCTCCCAGCAGAACTGAGACAGCATCAAAGGCGATGACATACACTGCAGTAAATGAGAAAGCAGCAGCCCCCACGTCCTTCTCTCCTCCCACCCACATCCCTTGGCACCGTGTCCGGCTGGGCAGAAAGGGTGTCTGGGCGGTCTGGTGTCAGTACTCGCTGCCCCGGTCTTCACATCAGCCTGTCTCTTTAGCAGAAAAATTGGATTTCTAGGGTGCGGTTGAGGTATATAGGCATACGCAGCCCTGTCAGTTTAAGTAGTTACTGCCCAGCCTTACATCACTATCAAAAGGTGTATTTGGCTGTATATATGTACATGCACACATATTTGTGTATATAAAAACCGACATATTGGTGTGTGTGTGTGTAGTATGTATTTAGAAGTTAGAAAGAAGCAAAGTAGACATTTTCAGTGGAATTTTATTTCTTTTCTGCTAACATTTAAGAACCGACCATTCTGAAAAACACAAACTCTTTGCACAATAATAGTAGTAATAAAGGTGCCAGTGAGTCTATACAAAATATGCTAATTATTGTTTTAATTGACTTAAAAATCCTTAAAGTTCCAGTAATGCAAGTAATTCACGCCCTGACCATCAGTCTGCAGAAGTTACTTGTGAAATAGCATCCACAGTGTGTTTCCTATGTCTTAATACAGACTAGGAAACCCTACTTTTTTATGAAGTCCTACTTAAAATCAAGCCATTTTAAGAACATAAAATTAATTATAGCAGCTAAAGAGTCTCTGTGGTTTATTATTT
Organism: Charadrius vociferus; assembly: GCF_000708025.1. Lineage (NCBI taxonomy): Eukaryota > Metazoa > Chordata > Aves > Charadriiformes > Charadriidae > Charadrius > Charadrius vociferus. The sequence continues at coordinate 627,972 of NW_009648118.1, read as the reverse complement.
GAAGTGCATCCTGTCTAATGCATGCAGACACACAAAAAAGTAGGCAAATGCAAAGACTTGTAATTACACGAGAGTATTTCATTAACGTGTACCTATAGACCATTGTCCTCACTGCTCAATATTGTAATGTGCAGTACTTGTGAAAGGAGAATTATAAGACCAGAACAGGAAGAATCTGTCAGGGGAAATATTAAATAACTTATTCAGATTTTCTATGAGATTTGAATTGGTAGAAGCTAAAAATGATGGATGTAGTTCTCAAGTCAAAGTTAGAAGCATTGCTCGGTGGTTTAATATCACTGGAAGATAAATAAAAATATTTTATGCATTGCAGAATATTCACAGAGAGATTAAAGATGTTCTGCTCAGCTACTTCTTAACGCTTGTAACTTTCTACTCTTAATAAGCATTCCTTCTTTCAAAGCATCTTAGGTAAAGAGTTCTGCTTTTGAGCGCCCTCAGGAGGGTGCCAGTTTGAGCAGCAGAGATCCTTGCTCAAGCCTTCGGCAGGCTCAAGTTCTGGGAGAGACGGTCCTTCCCTTTAGTCTCCCCAAGGGGTTCTGTCCCAGGGCTATCCCGGCAGCACGAGCTGTAGCTGCTCTCCTGCTGGGACAGTTGCAGGCCTGCGATCCCTGCGCTGACCCTCACTCAGCCAAGGTTGTAGCTCTGTGCAAACCAACAGTTCTGAGGGGAAGAGGAGACAGAGCTCCAGCCTAGCAGATTGTCACCTAGAAAGACGGGCACGTCAGGTTCTAGTTTGTATTTCTGTATTTTTATCTTAAAGACCCTTTGCCTCAGAAGAAGAGGACAGGACCAAGATCTCCCCATTCCTTGGTAAAAGTGCTCTAAATCGTAAGGCCACAGTGTGCCCGTTGGCTTTAGTTTTGCACCCAGTTTCCCTAGAAAAATTGAGAATATCATCTTCTAAGTAGACTTAGTGGTCAGAACCTTCTCCTGGAGATGAGAGTCTCAGAGACATCTCAGACTGCTGTCTCCTTTAGTGTGGACAGTATTTTTCTTGTCTGGGCTAGGCAAGCTTCAAAAAAACCAAAGAGGAAACCTCCTCCAAGAGTCAACCTCTGTCCCTTCAGTCTTCCAAGAATAAAGTTAGTTATCGATTTGTAGAAGATTTTGGGGTTAGGATAGGCATTGCCCATCCTTACAGACCTCACGAGGGAATATAGATTCCCGAAGAAAGAAAGGTTTAAAATTTGTTGGCTAACAGAGGCCAGTTCCCTGCGGAGCGTGAGGTGTTGGAATTGCTGTAAAAGGGAGGCAGGACCCCAGTGCACAGCGTGTGGCAGCTGCTAAAGAGAGAGTTCCCGTCTTTGCGTGAGCTGCTGGAAAGTATAAGTCCTAAAAGATGCAGCCCTGTATTGAAAACCAAGGGGATACAAGGAAATAAAAAAATCAGACCAGGTTTTGTTACCCTTTTTAGCAGAAGTCCTAAATCTACCAATAGGAGGGTTTCAGCAAGCTACAGGCTGCAGATTTTGCCACTGCGCAGCCGTGTGGGCCGCACGTTAACTCAGTGGCTGTTCTACAGTTGAAGGCCAACGCCAACGAAAAAAAGACCACCAACTTTAGTACCGCTAAGTAAACTGGGCAAAAGCAGCATGAACGTCGTAGTGACAGTCGTTGTTTGTCTTCACGTGGGTTCCACTGTTTGATTCCTAACTACAGATGTTTTCTCCTTTTTCTTCTCCTTCTGCCACCTAAAGAGTCTTTTGCTGTTCCTGACCTCAGCAATCCAAGAGGTGACTTCTGCATGTAGTTCATTGATGTTCACCAAAATATTTCTGTTAATATTTGGTTTTAACACGGACTGACCGTCAGTTGCTTGCTGTGCATTTGTCTGCAGTGATTACTCTTTACTAGATTTGCACCTTATTACAACTCTGTATTATTTTCCTTTTTGGTGTTCAGATGTGAAAAACAATTACTGTTTAATCAGATTAGGCTTACATCTAGTTTCCAGCAGGCGAATACAAACTTATTCAAGGGGTGTTTGCAACAGAGGATGAAATTGGGTCATTTATGCATGATTAAGCTTGGTTTTCCTGTTTTGTTCTTGTATTTGAATGTGGAATGTCTTTTACTAATCGTCGAAGATTTTTATCAGAGGTGTGGCAGTTACTGTAGAGCTAACAGCATTTTGAAAGGTGCCAGTGAGTCTATACAAAATATGCTAATTATTGTTTTAATTGACTTAAAAATCCTTAAAGTTCCAGTAATGCAAGTAATTCACGCCCTGACCATCAGTCTGCAGAAGTTACTTGTGAAATAGCATCCACAGTGTGTTTCCTATGTCTTAATACAGACTAGGAAACCCTACTTTTTTATGAAGTCCTACTTAAAATCAAGCCATTTTAAGAACATAAAATTAATTATAGCAGCTAAAGAGTCTCTGTGGTTTATTATTTGAAGTGCATCCTGTCTAATGCATGCAGACACACAAAAAAGTAGGCAAATGCAAAGACTTGTAATTACACGAGAGTATTTCATTAACGTGTACCTATAGACCATTGTCCTCACTGCTCAATATTGTAATGTGCAGTACTTGTGAAAGGAGAATTATAAGACCAGAACAGGAAGAATCTGTCAGGGGAAATATTAAATAACTTATTCAGATTTTCTATGAGATTTGAATTGGTAGAAGCTAAAAATGATGGATGTAGTTCTCAAGTCAAAGTTAGAAGCATTGCTCGGTGGTTTAATATCACTGGAAGATAAATAAAAATATTTTATGCATTGCAGAATATTCACAGAGAGATTAAAGATGTTCTGCTCAGCTACTTCTTAACGCTTGTAACTTTCTACTCTTAATAAGCATTCCTTCTTTCAAAGCATCTTAGGTAAAGAGTTCTGCTTTTGAGCGCCCTCAGGAGGGTGCCAGTTTGAGCAGCAGAGATCCTTGCTCAAGCCTTCAAGTTCTGGGAGAGACGGTCCTTCCCTTTAGTCTCCCCAAGGGGTTCTGTCCCAGGGCTATCCCGGCAGCACGAGCTGTAGCTGCTCTCCTGCTGGGACAGTTGCAGGCCTGCGATCCCTGCGCTGACCCTCACTCAGCCAAGGTTGTAGCTCTGTGCAAACCAACAGTTCTGAGGGGAAGAGGAGACAGAGCTCCAGCCTAGCAGATTGTCACCTAGAAAGACGGGCACGTCAGGTTCTAGTTTGTATTTCTGTATTTTTATCTTAAAGACCCTTTGCCTCAGAAGAAGAGGACAGGACCAAGATCTCCCCATTCCTTGGTAAAAGTGCTCTAAATCGTAAGGCCACAGTGTGCCCGTTGGCTTTAGTTTTGCACCCAGTTTCCCTAGAAAAATTGAGAATATCATCTTCTAAGTAGACTTAGTGGTCAGAACCTTCTCCTGGAGATGAGAGTCTCAGAGAGATCTCAGACTGCTGTCTCCTTTAGTGTGGACAGTATTTTTCTTGTCTGGGCTAGGCAAGCTTCAAAAAAACCAAAGAGGAAACCTCCTCCAAGAGTCAACCTCTGTCCCTTCAGTCTTCCAAGAATAAAGTTAGTTATCGATTTGTAGAAGATTTTGGGGTTAGGATAGGCATTGCCCATCCTTACAGACCTCACGAGGGAATATAGATTCCCGAAGAAAGAAAGGTTTAAAATTTGTTGGCTAACAGAGGCCAGTTCCCTGCGGAGCGTGAGGTGTTGGAATTGCTGTAAAAGGGAGGCAGGACCCCAGTGCACAGCGTGTGGCAGCTGCTAAAGAGAGAGTTCCCGTCTTTGCGTGAGCTGCTGGAAAGTATAAGTCCTAAAAGATGCAGCCCTGTATTGAAAACCAAGGGGATACAAGGAAATAAAAAAATCAGATCAGGTTTTGTTACCCTTTTTAGCAGAAGTCCTAAATCTACCAATAGGAGGGTTTCAGCAAGCTACAGGCTGCAGATTTTGCCACTGCGCAGCCGTGTGGGCCGCACGTTAACTCAGTGGCTGTTCTACAGTTGAAGGCCAACGCCAACGAAAAAAAGACCACCAACTTTAGTACCGCTAAGTAAACTGGGCAAAAGCAGCATGAACGTCGTAGTGACAGTCGTTGTTTGTCTTCACGTGGGTTCCACTGTTTGATTCCTAACTACAGATGTTTTCTCCTTTTTCTTCTCCTTCTGCCACCTAAAGAGTCTTTTGCTGTTCCTGACCTCAGCAATCCAAGAGGTGACTTCTGCATGTAGTTCATTGATGTTCACCAAAATATTTCTGTTAATATTTGGTTTTAACACGGACTGACCGTCAGTTGCTTGCTGTGCATTTGTCTGCAGTGATTACTCTTTACTAGATTTGCACCTTATTACAACTCTGTATTATTTTCCTTTTTGGTGTTCAGATGTGAAAAACAATTACTGTTTAATCAGATTAGGCTTACATCTAGTTTCCAGCAGGCGAATACAAACTTATTCAAGGGGTGTTTGCAACAGAGGATGAAATTGGGTCATTTATGCATGATTAAGCTTGGTTTTCCTGTTTTGTTCTTGTATTTGAATGTGGAATGTCTTTTACTAATCGTCGAAGATTTTTATCAGAGGTGTGGCAGTTACTGTAGAGCTAACAGCATTTTGTGAAATTAACTTTACAATTCAGTTAAGGGGTAAAGTCTGTAGGTGGTCTGGATACTTTACCAGGTAGACATTACTTCTTTTCTGTAAGAAAAGCATGGTTTAGATATGCTTAATAAATATATTCTTAAGAAAACCAGGCGGCTGTTATCAGCCTAACTGTAATTACTCGACAACAATTGATTAAAAATTGAGCTGCACCAGGGAGGCTGTTGGTTCTTTCCTGTCTATGCAGTGAACAATTCTATACCATTAGGTATTGTGACAGCACATTCCGTAGGTGACCTACAGCACTTCCCACGTTAGGTGAGATGTCTGAGAAAATCTAAGAGTTCAAGTGTGAATGAGGCAATATCTAATGCATGGCATAATGTGAAGTCGTTTTGTGTTGAATGTCTTTCGTGGAACTGGGGCAAACTGCTCTCTAATTAACAAGTAGTGTCCTAATCACAGTGATTGCGTTGTCTTAAAACACGTGTTGACTTCTCAATTCAGACTGACTTGAAGACAAGATACTAATACTACTTTTTGTTTTTTGAAAAAAAATTAACTTTTCAGGTTATCACTGGGATACATCAGACTGGATGCCAAGCGTTCAGTTGCCGGGTATCCAAGAGTATCCAAATTACGAAGTGGTTGAGGAGTCAGCTCCCCTTTACACGGATCCAAACGCCATCGATACAGACTATTACCCTGGCGGTTATGACATAGAAAGTGATTTTCCACCTCCACCTGATGACTTCCCTGCACCTGATGAGCTTCCACCGCTACCACCCGAATACAGCGACCAGTTTGAGTCAATACAGCCACCCAGAGACATGCCAGCCGTAGGTAGCTTGGGTTCTTCTACAAGAAGCAGGCAGAGGTTTAACCTTAACCAGTACCTTCCCCATCACTACCCTGCAGACATGTCAGAACCTCAGACCACAACCAGTGGTGTCAACGGCAGTTACAGAGAACCTTACGCTCCTTACACGTTAGGGTACAGCAGAGACTTCGAAGCACCCCCTGTAGACAACATGTCCATGTCTGTGTATGCTTCCACGGCTTCGTGCTCTGACGTGTCAGCATGCTGCGAGATGGAGTCCGAAGTCATGATGAGTGACTACGAGAGTGGAGACGATGGGCATTTTGAAGATGTGAAAATTCCTCCACTTGATTCGCAGCAACATACAGAAGTCTGACACGCTCGACAAAAGTGCCTGGACTCTAACAAACTTTTATCAATTCTAGAACAACTTTCAAAAGTTGCGTGGCTTTTTGTTTTTTGGGTTTTTTTTTTTTTTAATTTTCTTTCTTTTTCCCAGCCACAGTGAATGCTTTTGTTTCAGTGAGCTAAACTGGCATGGCAGCATCGGATCATGCAGTTCATTTCACTAAATCAGCTGATTTCCATTTCCTGACCTACTGTAATTGGACAGTTGCAAGATTTCCATTGGCTGTGCCATTTCTGAACATCCTTTTTTGTACTTACATTGTCTATGTTTAAAATAAATAAATAAATAAATCACATACCACTTCTCCATGTTAGCATGATGCATATATTTATATAGTTCTAATGCAATTAATTTTCTCCTACTTTTTTGTAAATTTTATGTACAGTTTTGATTTTAATAGTTTTAACTAGATTTTGTAGATATTTTGTGAATTTGTTTTCCACTGAAACTAGTGGTGTTAGTGTGCCATTAAGAACTAGCACCCCGACTCGCTATAGTCAGGGCGTCACTGTGTGTATTCCCCCAAAAAACTTAAGGTTTGACATTTCATTATGAAAAATTCAACATCTTCACCCGATTCCAATTGTACATAGGTTAGGCCTGAGATTTTTCCGGGTCAGCTCCATGGAAATGTCTTAAATGGGTTGCTGTATTTTAGAACTGTAAACACTTTTTTCCCTTCTCGGAAAGTGTGTCGGGGACCCTCTACATACCAGTTTAGAACCAAAACCACCATGACACAGTTTTTATAGTGTCTGTATATTTGTGATCCAACGGTCTTGTAAAGGTTTTTACTGAAAATTACCATTAGCCCGTCTTTCTTACTGACAATAAATTATTAATAAAATACTTTAGCTTTGCTCTGTGTATCTCTATTATACAATTGACAAAGCATTCAGTGCAGCATTTTTAAGTCTGTATATGTTTTGTACTGTATTGAGTTACGTGCTCGGAGCAACACCTTTTCCTCTCCTCCCGCAGTGGAGCGGCAGCTCTGTTAGAGATGCTCACTAGATGGCAGTGTGTGTCCGCTTAATGGTGTTTTAAAAAGTAATCGGCCCAGTATGAATAAAGATTGATGGGTATCAAACTTCAGTAGCCTTCTCGCTAGTTTGCATTTTTCTTTAAACATATAATATCAGCTATGTAAATTATGGAGTATTTTTTCTGAAGTCCCAAAAATACATACAGAAAAAAAAAAAACCAAACCCAAGCTCTTTAAAGCAGTTTCTTTGTTTCTTAAGCACCCGAATAGTTATTTTCACAAATAGTGGTCCCTGGATTGCACACCTGTGCCAGTTTCTGAGTTTGTGATAAACACACGGGGCTTTTTCTGCAGTTGTTTGTCAGCGGCAGCTTCTTGCTTTAAGTTCACAGTAGAAGTTTACCTGCAAGGAGTCCCGACAGGAGAGTTTGCCTGTGTATCATCCAGCTGCTTTCCTCGCTAGAAAAGAACAAAGCCCTCTCACAAAGTTCTCCAGCATAAATTTGCCCTGATGGTAAGCTGAAGGAATAAGACAACTGTCTTCTGCCCCCTGCAGGAGGGATACTTTTTAAGTTCAGAAAACATTTCCTAGCACATTAGTGAATTTTTAATAGAGCCTGAAATCCTTTCAGGTCCACCTCCATCTTTTTCCCTACTGTCTCATAAAGTTCTGTAGTCTGGAAGGGTACAGCAGTAGATTCTCAGGCCCGAGAGCTACGCCGAAGCCTCCCGCAGGGTACTGGATTTGCGTTTGGAGTGCTATTTGAACAGAACAACTCCCAGCTCGGCACTGTGTGACTGAAACGGAGGGATTACAGGACAGAGCCAAAAGCCAGGCACAGACACTCCTCTGTGTTATCTTGCCTGTCTGCAGGTAAGAATCTCATGATGTACAGAAAAAGGCTAAAGGTGATGAGTTTAAAACCATGTTCTGGCTGTAAGCGGCAATATTCACCCTGATCATGCGCCTTTTGTACATTGGGCGCAGCGTTAGCATTTTCTTACTTAATAGCGTTAAAGGAATTCAGCAGCGTGAGTAAAAGGTACCACACACTCCGTAGCAGTTTGGATCCCAGGCTAAGGTCCATCTTGAACAAAGAAGGTTAAGCTTAGTCACAGTTCTGCTCACGATTTCTTAATATCTGCTTCTTGATCGGAACAAACCTGAGAAGGCAGCAAGAGGTAGACACTGCACAGACTCACATCATTCCCCAGTTGCTAAGAGCTCCCAGTAAAGACAAAAGCCTGCCCTACAAATACACTTTCTTGGTACTTATGTACAGCAGAAAGGTCTGAAAACAGATTTTTCAAAGCAAGAAGTGTGAAGGACAGGAATATCACCACTTTAGTATACTTTTATTCATAGTGCTGTGACCTGAGGGCTAATGTAGACCATCCTGTTGAAAAGGAGCAATGTCACATTCGTTACTTTGCAAAGACGCTCCAACTCAGCTTAAGCAAACTTGCTGGTGGAAGTATGAGAATGTCTGTCTGCTGCTTTCCCTTCAGAAGAAGGGTGCTGGTGGGCAACATGCAACACCAGGTTATTCTTCACGGCAGGAGACAAGAGGGCAGCGCAGCAGAGGAAGCAGAGGCAGTTTCAGCAGCACTGCAGCTTTTCCGTTGGCGAGGAAAGCAGACCACGTTAAACCATGTTAAACAGCGGGACCACGTTAAACAAATGCGGCCTTTTGGGAGCTGTTACCATCTCATTCAAGTCCAGTGAGCACAATTAAAGCCGCTTTCCCACACAGAGCTACAGCAGTACACAAGACCAAGCCGGTGACATTTTTAACCCCGTTAACACACCGACACAGCAGAGCGTTGCCATTTGACTCAGTAGTAGTCCAAGATATTCAAAAACATTGGCCACAGGATTTATCTAATGAGCCAAATGTTTTAAAATAGGGAATTTCAGTGAAGTCGTACATTCAAGTCCTCATACTTACTATGTTTTACCTAACTCCTTAATACAGATTTTTAAGTGGCTAAAGACAAGTACAAACCATCTCTGAGCACATCCATAATGTAAGGTCTCAAAGCAATACCTTAAGGCACAGAACAGTTGAGGGTGGAAGGCAGCTCTTGGCTGTGTCCAAGGATGGAGACTAAAACCTCACTGGGCAACCCATTCCAGCGTTCAAACGTCTTCAGGGTAAGAATTTTGTGTTCACACGTAGCTTCATGTGTTTCAATTTGTGCCAAGTGCTGCTTGTCCTGCCACAGGACACCACTGAGAAAAGCCTGTCTCTGTCTTCTTCCCATCTCCATGTCAGGTATTTGTGAATATTAAGAAGTTCCCCACTGAGCCTTCTCTTTTCCAGACAGAACAGTCTCAGTTCTCTCAGTCATATGAAAGATGCTCCAGTCCTTAATCATCCTCCCAGCCCTTCGCTGGACTCTGGTTAAGTCCCTGTCTGTCTTGTACAGAAGAATGTGGAAGTCTTTTTTTCTATTTTAAAATGCTTCTGAGCTAGTAGAATTAAATATTTTATTGAGCAGATTTGAGTCAAATGTGTTGCTGTTCTGTCCAATCTACATTTTGTTTGGAGTGTATGAAGTGTCATTTTGCCTTGGAGCAGAGTACAAACTGCATTTCTACCTAATTACTAGTATTTGAGGTAGAAACACCAACAGACAATCCTCTAAAACCTCTTTCACCCAATATTTAACACTCATGCCTGGTCCGAGGACTCCAGGACAGAGGCAGAACCAAGTCCCCGGGGTGACTCCCGACATCACAATCACAGCTCTGCACACTGAACAGTAGCTGCCAACTGCCACGCCACAGTACCCGAAGCTTCCACGCAAGGAGCCTACACACAGCAAAACTCTGCGCACACACCACACAGAGTCATAAAATCACAGAACAGTTTGGGTTGGAAAGGACCTTAAAGATCACCTAGTTCCACCCCACCTCCCACTAGACCAGGTTTCTCAAAGCCCCATCCAGCCTGGCCTTCAACATCGGGCAATTTGTTCCAGTGTCTCACCACCCTCACAGTCAAGAATTTCTTCCTAATATCTGAAAGATGGGAGATCGAGATTAGTTTAAATGTTACCCCTCATCCTATCACTACACCACCTGATAAACAGTCCCTCTCCAGCTCTCCTGTAGCCCCTTTAGGTACTGGAAGGGTCCATAAGGTCTTCCTGGAGCCTTCTCTTCTCCAGGCTGAACCACCCCAACTCTCTCAGCCTGTCCTCGCAGCAGAGGTGCTCCAGCCCTCAGAGCGTCTTCATGGGCCTCCTCTGGACCTGCTCCATGTCTTTCCTGTGCTGAGTGCCCCAAAGCTGGAGGCAGCACTCCAGGTGGGGTCTCCCCAGAGCGGAGCAGAGGGGCAGAATCCCCTCCCTCGCCCTGCTGGCCACGCTGCTGTTGATGCAGGCAGCAAGAGGTGGGTGCCTCAGTTTCTTTTCAGAGCTCTTGCCAATTTTTAGCATTAAATGGCTTTCAAGCCCACACAAGCCTTTGTAAAAATATCAAAAAGATGAAGTGGCCATTAAACCAAGCATGCTGAAGCAGGGGTAAATTTTGGCAGCATTACTCATTCTTCCACAGCTGGAGTGGGGGAGAAAAATCAGAGATGCACAATATTCAGTACAGCTGCAAAGCAGGAAAATGAACTCTTTCTTTTGATTTTAGAGACAAAAGTTTAAGACAAAGCTTACTAGAATTATTTTCCCCTCAAGTAATTTTGGAACTTGCTGATAATCAAAAGCTTATTGATTGCCAATGCCCAACATCCATTGCCAAATCTGATCCACGGAAGCATTCCAATCATAATGCAAATTTAAGCCTTCACACCCCCACAAGTTGGGTATTTGCAGCAGTCATGATACAAAATTGGGTATTCAGGCAGATTCTGAAATGGTTAAATTGCAGACAGAATGGAAAGAAGAGTGTAAAAAGAGATAACTGCAAAGAACTCGGACAGCATGGACTGTAACCCAAGGCCGGAGCGGGATGTTAGTACAAGTCGGTCTAGAAGGTTAAGCTCACAATTACGAGACTGATATGAGAGGAATCTGCAGGACAGAGCACAAAGCTCGCCCAAAGAATAACAAGGCGGCCCCTTCAGGAAAAGAAAAGAAACCACCAAGGACTCTCAGGGCCACCACTAAGGAAGAAAATGCGCACACAGCTAGGAAGGGTTAATGAAATAATTTTAATATGTATAAATCACATGAATATATAAAGCCTACAACATAATAAATAGGGTCTGGCTATGGTATGCATGCTGGGCAGAGCGAGCCCCCGTGCATCCAGCACTGCAATAAAGAGAGCGCCTGCTTCTTAACACTTCGGTGGTGTTCAGGAGTTTATTCCCGATTTTGGTGACCGTCACACAGCAGTCAAAGCTACCAGCAAGAACACGGCATTGTGATCACTGTAACAAGAGCAAACAGTTTCATTTAATTTTCAAAGCTGAGCCTTTCTAAACTTCTTGCTGCAGATGGTAATTTCTTACTTTCTTATATGTTCAGAGTAGAAACCTTCAGCGTGAGGAAAGGCACCGAGAAGCCCAATTAATGACAGTGTGACTCATTCACAGAATCCCCAGGGTACCAACTGGAAAAACGTGTGAAGCAGGAGGAATTGCTTTCAGAGCTCGTGCTTAACTTTGGAGAAATACATGGGGAAAGATTGTGCTGCTGCATCAAGTTTCTGTTTTCTAATTTCATGTATTTTTCTAGAACTTGAAGCACTGGCTGTAATTTATAGCATAAGAGTCCAAATGCCTCCTTATTTAAACAGTTAAGACTTTATGATGGCCATATAGATAATAGGAACTTCTGCTTTGAGTTTCATTGGGGGGAAAGACGACCCCAACTCACAGAGAAAAAAGCTAAAAATATAATTAGTGTGATAATTGGAGCTTGATTGTACACACTGAGCTTTTTTGTTTTAAAGTGAAACACTGTTCTGTCCCACTGAAATTTCACAGACCTCACCTCCAAAGAACACAGTGCAGCTGTTTAGAAACACCTGGAAAGCAGGAGATCAAAGCTCACTTTGCCTGAGTTAGATTAGGCACTTCAAGTGTTTAAAGCCACATCTCTGACTGATTACCCACCGAGCTCCTGCTGAGGAAGCCACAAAGCCATCGAACCTGGGCGAGGGGAAAAGATAAAGACAAAGGACGCACCTTGTGTCCCAAGAACACACAAAACCAACTCACACACACACACAAACAGACAACCCACAACAACAACAAAAAACCTTATCAGCTCAGAGCCAGGCAGGCACAGAAGCAAAACGTGAGGAATTTGGAAAAATCAGAGGAAGACTGCTACTAAAAGCAGAGAGAAGCTGAGGCAGAGAGAGGTTCTGCTTTAAGTCCAAGAAAGTATATCCTAATAACAGTTTCAGAGTCTTTCAGTAGGCCACGTCTCAGGTGTGTTAGACACTGAAGTGTGTAGGCTAGAGGCTTGATTTAGCGTGGGCTCATTCTTGCTGAGCGTGCAAGCTTTTCCAAGAGCTGGATGCAGAGCCACGCTCCTCAAGTTAAAGCCCCATCTTGTTTTGGAGATGGCAAACCTTTCTGGGCTGCCCTTGATAGGGTTCCTACGAGGAAAAGAATTTCCTCGTAACTGGGCTATCAGAATCCATAAGTATCACTATATTACTGCCATGACTTTCCTCTTGGCCACCCTAAAAATCCCACAATCGATATTTTAACGTAACGAGGAGTTGAGGCAGGCTCAAGACTAAGCCTCCCCAGACTCGTGGAGACAGCGCTTCGTTTCGCCTCCACTTCTTCAGGCCTCGTTGAGGTGCATAAATCCTGTTGCCAAACCCCTGGCAAACAGTCTACAGCCATTTTGCAGATTGAAGTCCGTCCCCTCCGAGCCCCGCAGCACAAGCCACAGGAGGCAGGGAGAGGGGGGCTGGATTTATCTTGTCGGAAGGCAACAGCATTCGCACTTACTGCTAAAACAAGTGGAGGAAAGGTCTCACGTTAAGGGGCTGACATTCAGCTCAGACTGTACCTGGATTCAGCCATTACCAAGTCACCCCTCAAACAAGAAGAACGTGCAGTTATGCGGTACTTTAAATGCCAGAGATGATTTCCCTATAGCTGGAGTGAAGCATGTTATTTTAAACACTTCTGATCTTCAGGGTTTTGTTTGGGTTTTTTTTCTTTTGGCTATTACTAGCCAATCTCCTTGGGAAAAGGCAGAAGTATCTTCCGTCATACCCATATTGATCTCCGCCAGAAACTTGTTTAAATCAATCCATTTTAGGACCCCATACAGAAAAGAACGGTCTTCAGTTAAACTCACAAGTGTCCAACTTGGCTGATCTCTCACAACAGGCTGAGAGTCTTAAGGAAAGCTTGGAACAAATGAGTTTTGCAAACTCTGTAGAGAAATAGACTAAAAAAATGGATGCTTTAAGTACGGAGGGTATATTGAACTGTTCAGTCCATGTCTGGGGACTGGTGTACAAAGCTGAAAATATCTCATTTCTATACTGTGTTTCAATAGGTTTTGCCGTGAAGAATAGCTTGACACATCAACATCCATGAATAGCCAAACACCTACAGGTTCTCAAAGAAAATGAGCAAATTTAAGAAGGAATGCTCTTGAGAACAGAGCCTTTCAGAGTAATTCACAATTAATATCTCAACTGCTCCCTGTTTCCAATACATCGTTCATTTACCACAATATTAACTCTATAGTACCTTGCCTCAAGATAGGTAGGGCACCTGTCACAGAATCACAAAGTCACAGAATGGTCAGGGTTGGAAGGGACCTCTGGAGATCATCCAGTCCAACCCCCCCGCCAGAGCAGGGTCACCTACAGCAGTTGCACAGGACGGCGTCCAGGCGGGTTTGGAATGGCTCCAGAGTGGGAGACTCCCCCCCCTCTCTGGGCAGCCTCTGCCAGTGCTCTGCCGCCCTCACAGCAAAGAAGTCCCTCCTCACGTTTAGATGGAACTTCCTATGTTCAAGTTTGTGCCCGTTACCTCTTGTCCTATCACTGGGCACCACTGAAGAAAGACTGTTCCCATCCCCCTGGCACCCTCCCTTTAAGTATTTATGTCCTCTCCACAATTCCCATTTCTGTTGGCATTTCATGCATACCCACATGATGTACATCATTTTTCAGCCTCAGCCCTGTCAGCGACTCCTTCACTGCGTAAAACACAGCAGGAGTCTCCAAGAGCAAAAGCAGCTCTTGAACTTGTCCTTTGTGGTACACGGTACCCAATGAGCGACAATACTGTTGAAGACATAGTACTTAACAAAAAAGTTTAATTTTAAAAGTTTTGGCTTGTGATGCTCCTGCAAAGTTTTTACTGCCACGATCAAAACCCATCCAAACACCACAAAAGTGAGCAAGCTTTTTAAAGAGAGCTAAGGGAGGCAGCTAAAAGGCAATTCTTAGCACGGAGCACAGATTGTACAAAGATGTCGTATTGGCAAGCTTGTACCATTTACCCCAACAAGAGCCGAAAAAGGAGCCTGGCGTGGTACAACAGTAGAGCAGGGAAGGCTCTGAACTCCAGGAAGCTGAAGTTGTACAAAAGTGAGGAAAATAAGCAGGAACAAATTCTGGCAAGTACAGCGCAGAGTAAGATTATCCAGTAATGTCTGAGGAACAATTTGCAGACATCAAAAATTAAAGTTCATTTTAAAACACATTAAAGCAGAAAGTTTTGCTGGAGCATCTATAAATATAAAACTACCGGAAGATCAAGGTGTAATGGGAACCTTGGAGAATTGGAGACTAGCAGATGTTTTCCCCTCTTGCATCTACATCCACTGTGGGAAAAGCTGAGATGTTTCCCTGCTTTCCAAGTCTTAATGTGGGGAAAAAAAAAAAAAATAATCACACAATAAAAGGATATTAGTGAATGAGAATAAATGGTGTTGGAGACAACAGGGCACCGACTCAACGCTTCTAAAGCACTTAAGGACCACAGGCCCATGTTATCTGGGGCACAGCCAACTCAAACTGCCTCAGGACCACGAGAATGGCCACTGACAATGGATACAGGGCAAGATGAACCAAGGACCAGCTTCCCATGGATGCAGCATTTATGAAAGAATGCAGACAGTACTAGCAGAAGCAGCAGCAAACAGGTAAATTGAGATTGTCAAACCAGACAACCTGGTCCGCTGCTTGTAAAGCGAGAACTGAATCAAATCACACAGCGCCAGTCCGGGCGTTTGAGGATTCTCGCTCTCCAATCCTTTCATGTTTTCTTTGTTTCTAAACATAAGAGACAAAAGAGCACCTGCCAACATTACCGTTATCAAAAATGTTCATCCAAACAGCTCAGTCTTATCAAATGGAAAAGCAGATCTCGCACGGGCACTGTGACGTTAGGAGTGTGGTCAGCACCAGGGGACAAAAGCTGCATGTTTCTGCTTTCGTTCAGATAGTTATGGAACAGAGACAGAAATTCAGGTTCAGGTTAAAAATATTAGGTTAGAACCCCTACCCAAAGATAAGCAGATGAGTATGTCCTGAAAGACAGATTTACACAGCAGCCAGCTCTGGCTTTGAAAGTGAAAAATGGAAAAAAAAAACCAACCAACCACCAAACCCAGAGTCCTTTATGGAAAGCAGAGTTTTAACCAAGGGTTTCCCACAGAAAGGACAACGGTTTTAACAGTTTGGAGCACTGAATAAAGGTGTAGAGGAGTTGTGAATTATCATAAATTATTTCAGTGTTCTGTTCCTCCACTTTTTTTTTTTTTAAATAAAAACAAACCAAGATGTTTTTCCTTTCAAGATGAACTAAAGGTTCACTCGACCCAAGGGCGTTTCGGGGTTGCTTTTCTGGGTGTTTAGTTCAGGAAGAGCCAGGAGCTTTCACGCAGCTGTATGAATAAAGTTTCCAGTTTGGCGTCTGAACCAGGGGCAAATTATTTTTACCACCCTGTTTCTGAAATTGCTTTACATCTCTGTTACTATACAGCAATACTGGCAGCTATGTCCTACAATGAAGTTCCTTCCACACTTTTCTAAAGCAACATAACACTGAAGAAATATTTGCTCCGCTAGAAACAAAGTTTCACAGAGATCACTCCTACAAGAACACTCTTGCACAGTTTTCTCAATATGTTAATTTACAGTTTCAAATCTTAAAAGCTAAAGTCACGGGAAGCAAAGCATTAGTTGTAATTTAAAACCTCTGTTACTACTTCAGGTATTATTAGCTCTAATCATCCCTTCTTCTACCCCTCTTTCAACTAACTTTAAATACAAATCATTACAAAGACCAATGAAACAGGTGAAGATGATATCAAACTCTACAGCCTGAAGTTAGTAATGCAGCAACTTAAAGCTTACAGACTATAAGAACACATAAAATAAAACTGAATTATGGTTGCTTTCCCTTTCAGGGAACATCAGAGGTTAAAGGAACAGTTTTCTTCCTCCCAGTGTTCCTTCTAAGCATTTTGACTACTACACAGTAGAAACAAATCCAAACTCAGTGAAGTGTCTGCTCATTAGGTTTTAAACAGCCAAGCATACGTTCTATTCAACTAATAATAAATAGCTATTATGTTAGATACACTTATGACTTGACAAGATTTTATCCATCAATATTTTTATATTTCAGCTCCACATTCAAAGGAAAGACGCGACAAATCCAGAGGAGCACACAACAGCAACACAGGGCAACGCAACACCACTGGTTTGGAAAATACTGGCAACCATAACACGGGGACTCAAGCCCAGAGACCTTCCTGCCTTTTCAAATTCCAGTTCTTTCGTGATCTATTGCTGGTGCTCCCTCCTGAGGATTTCAGAAGCACCTCATACAGCTCAAAACGTGTAGGTACATTCATGATGTGTGGAGAAGTATTAATTACACTTGGCGAGATGGAACATTTCTCCAACATCATCTTCCTTTGACCTCACCAGTACAAAGTGCCCCTCCTTCAAAGTACACTACCGGACCAGTAAAACCAAAAAACAACAAACCTGGCAGGAATCTTGGAGATTTTTCACAGGTTCAACTCTAGTTGTGACAGCTACTGTGCACAGTCCCAGAGGGGGCAGTGCCCCAAAGCAGCCACTCACTGCTGGCCAGTCACTTCCTTCCCCACCATTTCTCTTTGACACTGGATAATACTTTTGCACACATTTCTCCTCTCTAAAAGTCCTGTTCTGTCCCTCATTTAGGTGCTTCACTTCCCTAACTCTCCCTGCAGGCTCTTTTCCGGAGCACATCCCAGCAGGAGCTCAGCATGCGGGGGAGAAGCCGGTGGTGTGGCATCACAGCCGGACAGATGTCTGAGATTTCCTCTATCATTATTTCTTTCTTTCTTTCCTTCTGCTGCCCCTAAGGCTGCTGCAGACCTTGCAGGTAGCAAACAGAGCCATCTCTAGAGCTTATACCTCCTGCCATTCAGCAGCAGCTCAGAAGCTTAATTAACCCGAGCTGCTTGTATGGAAACCCTGAACGCCAAAAGCTCTTCTTGCCATCACAAGGGGCCGCTGTTAACTGTCCTAAGCGAGACAAGAGGGTTCGAAAAGCACCGCATGCATCAACATCAAGCAAAATTCATGACATCAGAGCAACGAAGCCGAGTGTTTAGAAATGCAGTAGCGGCTCCTGAGCTATCAGACACACAGGTTTCATCCAGGCGAGAGATATTTTTTATTTTTGGTACAGGACTTGGATCACTGCTACTGTTATCAGGGAACAAGAATCAGCGTACCACTAAAGCGCTTCTTATTAAGAAGCCACAGAATTACAAGTAACACTTGAACTGACCTTTAGATAGTGCAGATGGCATGCCAGCCTGAATTAGTGACACTGGGTATTATACTGCAAGATTGTCACGGTTGCCTGGTATACAAATCAGCAAGGAAAACTCTTCCCTGGGGAAGACAAACACATAAAGACTTAAACCAAAAGTCATGTGCGTGGGAGCTGCAGCCATAGCCAAAACGCAGGGTCTGACACGGAATGACAGCAGGCAGATGAAAGACACCCAAGGGACACTGTGTTGCAGATCTTGGGATGACATCAGACTGCACAGCTGAGAGTCATCACCCGGCACTGCATATATCTGGTCTGACACACCTGGAGCAATACTACCTTTACAACTATTTATATTACCAAAGCAGCAGGTCAGCGAGGGAACTGCAGTCTGAAGCCGATTCGTAAATATGCTCTGAAGCATCTAAAAAGTATTTATTCCTACCTAGAATTAAAATAGGGGTTTCAGAATGACTGCAATTCCCTCCTTCAACTTGTGATCACACCACCAGATTGGTTCCTTGTGCTTAAAGTATCAGTTCCAAGATGTCTCTACTATTCTGTTTTTACTATTGACTTCAGAACTGGCCCAGCCGAGTTGTCAGCCTCTCAGGCTGAGGGAGCTGCACACAGCCTTTTGGTCTACGTGTCCACTTGCGCCCAGCGTTGCTTGGGTAGGAGAAATACCCAACACGCTACTTGCGAGAGACAGAATTACAGAACATTGCTCTGTTTGAACTTCCCTGCACATTGCTGTTCACCTACCGATGAAACGCTGGTGCAGCTGCGGAGAGGGGACCTCCTCCTGATCAAACACCAGTAAGGATGAAACAGTGACCACCCTATTCCTCTCTGCATACCGTCCTTGGCATCAACTGGAAACACAGGGCTTATCACTCTGAGAGCAAACAGTTTCTGTTTGTTTTAGTAGTCAGAATAGGATTAGCTGCAAAGTAAAATTACTGAATGGAAAATGGGCTCTGTTTTACCTCACACCAGGACATTCGGTAACAAGGATTTAAACAGCAAAGCAAATGAATAAAAGCTTGTCATAAAATTGCCACACACAGTCCTGACTGTTGCACAGACCGATTGGAGGTGGGCATTAGAAGGAACAGCCACCAGTCCCGATTCTGCTTCATTAAACAATATCAAAAACCATTATGACGTATCTAATAGGACCGACAGAAGCAATCACAGTGAAACCTGGACTCATATCTATTCCTTCATCCTGCTTACACACATCTCCTTCTCCACCTCCTTTTCGGGAAAATTAATTAGAAAATACAGAGATTTTTACCCCTTGGTCAGCCCGGCCTCTCCTGCTGCCACGCAGCTGCTGGCTCACCTCCCATCTTCAAGCCAGCGCCCAGAGCAGCTCAGCTCCTTCAGCGAGACAAGTGAACCTTTTGCAGCTCGCCTCTGCTGGAGGAGTTACACCCAGCAAGGCTTCTCCCCTCTCCCTGTTTCCAAAGGAAGGCTCCAGCCTTCCCCACAGCTGCATCTGATGCCTTTAACCCTATCCAATCCTCAGGTGCAGCCCAGGGCACCGAGGACATCCCCTCCCCCCCCATTAACCCCTTTATACCAATGTGCAGTGTTTAATGCAAAGCTTCATAGAAGTTTTCAGGAAGGATCTGAACAAAAGTCCAGATGATAATGTGGATAGGGGGTGGCAGGGAGAAGGCAAACGGGATTTCAGGGTTTCATCACTTCAATTACAAAGGTTTAAAGGGGAAGAAGTAACAGGTCTTTTACCATTAGGACTGTGCACAAGCAGCTCAGAAGCAACTGCAAGCTGAAAGCGTAGTCCTCTGTTTTATTAGTCATTTAAACAGATAGAAGTTGATGTCAGAATGGAACAGATTAATTCCCTTCCAAACATACATGCTGCAGTTTACCTAAAGCCTCTCTGTGTTTCCTTCAGCCACGATCCCACTCTTTGAATTCCCACCCTGGCTAATCTCCAGGTCAAGCACATCCTCCTTGCCACTGTGCATTTGCAGTCTTCACAGAGCAACAAGCAGCACCACATTATCCTTGAAGATTCATCCTCTTCCCCCTGGTAAATCCCCTTGTCAGGCTCAGCTAGCTTGTTAAAGAAATCCTCTTCCTATATTTACTGCATATGAATTTAGGTCAACAATAACAACGTTTTTCAATATACACATTTGTTTGTTTGTTCCCTTTCTTAAGTTGTTCACCTTTGTCCTTGTTACTCATCACCATATATACCGACTTTTAGAATCAGGTTGAAAGTTCACCGTTTTCTAGTTCTGTCAGCCAGCAAATAAACCTTGGAAATCTTAACATCAACTCTCTTGTGACCGATTCAGCTTCTAAAACATACAGTTCATTGGTTTTAACACCACATTTTCTTTCACATCAGATATGTTGTACAGTTCCACATGACACCAAATGCAGAACAGTTTTACCAAAATATCATTCTAGCAGTTGTAAACAACGTGGTATTTGTATAACATGTGCTATGCACCCACTTCCGAAGTGGCTGCTTCATTTAGAAGACATAAAATATTACATTAAATATTTCTGGGTTGTTTTTTTTTTCCCCTGCCTGCAAGTATGTAATTTTGGGGGGTATGATGCCATTTCTTTGCTCTGCAATAGCTTCTTTGTCCATTTTGGTTTTGAAACATGCTGCATTGCTCAGTGAGAGGTGAAAGGCACGTAAAGGTTTCACTGGCTCTTTGCTGTAACTGCTGATAGTCTGTACTATCATGAAGTGTATCTGCTTACCGTATTGCAATAGCACCCTTAAGGGTGCACAGATAATACATGTTGAGAGAGAGAGAGAGAGAAAGTTACCTTGAAAAGCAAATACAAAGATGGAGGTGGAGGAAAGGCTGCAGTTATAAGAAGCAGTTCACCAAGAAAAAACTTAAATCAATAGAGAAAGACAAAAAAAATGGGGCAACAGTTCCAGAAGGACAGCTCTTGATAACACGTAGCTGCAAGGGACAACTACATCAGGTAGAGAAAAACATCCTTTTCTTAAACTTTTGGCTATTATGTAACTTCTTCACAGTTAAATTGTGCCCAGCAGACTTTGTCTATTAGAAAGGACACAGAGCAATGCTAGGAGAGCATCTTGAGACAGTCTTCCAAGATACGTGGATGCTACATTTTTGGGGACACCTCAAAGCCATTAAGAAAATCCCATAACTGATTAAAAAACAAAAGGCAAATACAGCTCTGGATGTGGCCAGAAGGTGCAATCAACAACACGTGGGGACCTCCTGCCACCGAACACACTCGGTGCACTATGCTAGAGTACCACAGTCGGGCCTGGCCAGCACAAACTGGCTCTGCTGCCCTTCCCCTTGCCTCCCACCGCTAAATCCAGCTCCCCACCTCTTCGCTACCTTGTGCTCGTACAGCCTGCAGCATTGCAACAAACTAAACCAAGGAGGTCCCGCGAGACAGCAGTTGAAATTACCAACAAAAAGCTGCACTCTGTTTCCCCAAGCCAGTTGGGTACTTACCTGCAGAGGGATAGAAAGGGCTTGAAGAACGAGGGTGTTTAGACAGCAAAAAGTGAATTCTCATTTTTCCTTATGAAGAACATGATTGTCTTTGTGGCACTCTCTAAACCAGTGAGGCATTGCTACCGTCCTGTAACCCACAAAGATTTTGGAAGTGTTTTCCTACATGTCATAGGTATCTGATCAAAAGAGATGTATTGTCTTCCCCACCCTACATCTACTTTATTTCAAGCACTCCTTCCTCCGTCTAACTTGTACCTAATGAGAGATCTTCATCACATCGTTCTACCGCAGAAGAAGATAGCCTCTCACTCCTCGAACATAACACCTGCATAACATCAGTTGCTTTACCATAATCAGGTCTGACCTTACCTGCACTCTCTTTGCAAGCTAGCAGATGCCTGTCCTGTGACGAGAGGCTCCATTAATGCAGAAACTTCACTACAGTAGGACATTAGGACACTCTAGATAAATAGCTCGGATACCTTCCATAGGCTTCATTCCCTCCAGCATACAGGCATGCCCACCCACACCTTTGCCTTACTCCCCAGGCTCCTTCCACTACTACTACTGCTGCCTGCTTAGCCCATCTTTTTAGACATGCAGATCCTCCACCTGGGCAGCAGTTACAATAACGACATCAACCCCACAGGATTCAGGTGTGTATTTGCTGCATTTGACACTTCTCACAGAGGAGCACCTGACCTGGATACCCTTCCCTCCCTAGTCTCACTACCACTCGGCTACTTGGACATTAACACCTCTTATTGCAAATTCACATTGCAGAAAGCTACAAATTCTGGAAACTATCAGAAGGAACTTGGTGTTTTACAAGAAAAATTAAATGGTACAATGTTTTATAAATATTTATGATGATTTTTTTTTTTTCTGAGAGCTAATTATTATGTGGCAAGTGTATTCACCAGAGGATAAAAGCTTATTTCCTTGATAACAGGTTTGAAAAAATAAGGTGATACAAGTTATTTGTCTTTATGGACTCTTACAATTACAAGCTGCCATTCATAAATGTTAAGAGCGTGTTTGTTTTGCAAGCAGACTGAAAATGGAAGTGTACTGGTCTAGTCCACTTAATAACATACCTATGACCTCAAAGTACTCATGTTAACAGGTAGCCTATAACAGTGTACACCATATTACACAGAAAGCAATTTAAAGAAGCATACAAACAACCTTTCCAATAAAAATAGTGTTTCCTCTAGTAACGTCACAATAAGGTTAAGGCTTAGTTTAAAGATTTTTCTTAAGCATTCTGTTGTGCATATCGATCTAAGCTTTAAGGTTCATCTGGTGTACTTTAAAATTTCATCCAGAGCCCTGGAGGAAAATACAAGGCTAATAACATACAGGGCAATAAAAGATGGAAAATGCCTGTCTTGTCGATTACATATATATTTATACTAGGTTCATCTCTCTGATTTTGCTGTTTACTTGAGTTCAAGCAACTAAGTCTTTTTCCTTGATTCATCCACTTGTTTTTTTTTGGGGTTTTTTGTTTGTTTGGTTTGGGTTTTGTTGTTGTTGTTGTTTGTTTTGTTTTGTTTTTTTTTTACCCAGGACTTCAGAAATGTCTAAAACAAATAGTTGTTCAGAGTCAGATGCATAAATGCCTCTGGTACTTAAAGTGTCTCTCACACAGCATAGGATTTTCTTTTCCAACTCAGCTATCTACCTCTTTGTTTTTCAGTTCCCATGGTGCAAGAGGGACTTTAGAGGAGCGGATTGCAAGATGCATGTTCCCAGTGTGTCCATATGCCATACGTTTAAATTCCATTTGAAAAATCCTTCATTTTAGTCAAACCTAGGACATAACTAGCCTACTGAGGAAAAGCCATAACAAGGCTTTCACACCAGTAACAAGAACACTTTATTGCTATTAAAGCCGTGAACCTCCACATAGAAGATTAGCTATTAACTGTATTACTTCATTTGCTATTAGCAGAAACAACAGGATAGGCGTTAGGAATAATAGGACAGAAAAGGCAGAAAGATCAAGGAAGGACATGGCACCTATCCAGGGTTCATACCTCCTCTTCTACCTCACTGCACTACTTCCATTGCAATATTGACGTCAGCACAAACGACCTCCTGATGGAGCTGTGCCAGGGTCTCCGAGACCTCTTCTGCCCAAGCAGATCCTACCCCTTGCAGCATGACAGGAATTGTACATTTCTGAGAGCCTCCTTTCCCTCTAGAGTAGGTCCTCCCAAGCAGTAGTGTCCCCAGAAAAGTCATCTTAAAGTCCAGTCACCTAAATCACCTTAGTTTTGTGGGAGTTTGTACCTTGCTTTTATTGAGCATAGCTTCGTGCAGGTATGTAGAGCTTATTCAAACACAGCGGGAACATACATGGCAGTTGGCAAGTCTGAATAAGCGGCAGTAATCAGAAATAGGTAAAAGAGAAAAAGAATAAAGAGCTGGGTCTTGTCCGTCCAGTGACAAAGAAGTTTTCGTTAAGTTATTGAGCACTGTCTTTTCCATACTCATTTGAAAAGAGTATTTGTCTCTCAAAAGAAAATTACTATGTGTCAAAGTGATTTCAAATGGAAACAGAAGACACATGATAAAGAGACAGGGCACATGTGAGAAGAAAGCTTTTCCAGGTTTTTCAACCTGCCACTCCAGACAAGCAGAAAAGATCTTAAAAAGAGAACTCACCTCGCTTGGGCTACTTCTCCTGTCCGTCAACTCCATACAGCGAAACGAGAAGACTCAAGCAAAGCTGCCCTGGCAGCTAGGTTTTCCAGAGGAACAAACCTTCCCCAGAAACACAGCAAGCAAAGCATCTGGAAATAAAGGCTTTCTCCTTTCACCCAAGATTTCACTTGTCTCTCTTAAGAGCAAAACATGCACTGCTAACGGAATCATGACACTGAACTCAGATGTCCTTACCTAGAATGGGGACACCACATTTGGCTTCAGTGTGAGCTCTGAGCCACCTGTCATAGCGAGGATATGGTTGTGGAGTTCAGGGTCTCGCCGAGCCCCCACGCAATCGCACAGCTCCCCTGTGCAGCCCCATGAACACGATTCTCCCTATTACCTGGGGAAGGCGCCAGGCTTTACACTGGCCTGGCAGTGCAGGGTCTCAGGATTGTCTGTGCCTTAGTTTAACAGTTGTGCAGTGGTCGGTGGCTGTTGCCTGACCCATTTTGGCTTCAGAACCAGGAATACCCTGTGTGGCAAAGGTCTGATAGCCCCAGCAGACTCCAAGACCCAGAAGAAAGTAATTCCCCGCACCCCGTGTCAAATTTTTCCTCGAGACAATTAACTTGAGACAAAGATGGTTTGCTTTGACACCCCCAACCTCTCTGCTTCAGAGTTACTGGTGCCGTCAACTGTAGGACACAGAGGATCATCGAAAGGATGAACACACCACCAGAGAAAAGGGGCTGATATTAGTAAGTTTTCTAGTTATTATTAATGGGGCTTCTCTGACTTCGAGTAGTCTCTGTTCACCATTATTCTGGTAACACTATTATTACTGGATTAATAATATGCTTGTTGTATTTTGACTAGACTGTCCAGATTCTGGTCAGGAGAGCAATAAACTCTTGGCTCCATGCATATGCGATGTTCCCTTTTTCCCCATAAGATTTAGAGTCTAATATCCAAAATGTGTTTTCAAATCTCATTTACTATTCTCTATATACTATATTACACTCAGCATACTGTACTGACTTCTCACCTCCAATGTCACACTTGAAGATACTGTGCATTCGTGTTGCTGGATCTCCAAGAAGACAGTTCTGAAGTCATGGCTGCCCTTTGAGGATTACACGGAAAAAAAAAATGAGTCATACTTGAAAAGTGTCTCTATAACAGTATTTTCAAGAAGCTGGGAAGGGAGGAAGATGAAGGGTGAACAGTTTCCAGTTTTGGAAGTAAACAGCAATATAGCAGTAAATAAAAGAGTGGGCAAATTCACCTGTTGGAGAGGAGAAATGGGTAAATCCTGAAATAGGGAGATATACTTAAGAAAAAAGGAAAAGAAAATATACCAGTCTTTTCAAACCAAATTAAATCACAGAATCACAGAATAGTAGGGGTTGGAAGGCACCTTTGGAGATCATCTAGTCCAACCCCCCTGCCAAAGCAGGTTCACCTAGAGCAGGTTGCACAGGAACGCATCCAGGTGGGTTTTTAATATCTCCAGAGAATTACCATGGAAACATC
The DNA here is from genome assembly GCF_000708025.1 of Charadrius vociferus. Taxonomy (NCBI): domain Eukaryota; kingdom Metazoa; phylum Chordata; class Aves; order Charadriiformes; family Charadriidae; genus Charadrius; species Charadrius vociferus. The sequence continues at coordinate 602,771 of NW_009648118.1, read as the reverse complement.
AATGACAAGAAGCAGATGAGGACAGGAGAAAGAAAAAAAAAAGTAGGAAACCCCCCAGAAATCAGAGTACATATAGCAGGAAGAAGACCAGAAGAATACCTTCAAGAAGTCAGTGGCAGAAAACAAGATAGCATATGCACTGAGGGATGAAATGTACTCTAAGCAAAATAGCACAAAAAAAAAAAATAGCAGTAGGTGCCACCCTTTGCTTTGAAAAACTAGTCCCCACATTGTTTACTCCATTTCCAGTGCATGGAGTAAGCAGCTCAGCCTGCGTGATCTCGCCTCTTCTCATCTCCTTTCCCACAACAACTCCTCTTACCCAGGTCTCCAACACACGCCGGGCTCCACACCCTGCTCTGCATAACCCCGAGGTTCCTTTCTGCTTGCTAGTCTACACACACAGCCAAAACTCAGTTGCACGCTGTATTCTTTTTACTTAAATTCAGAGTGGAATTTGGAGAAAACCAACATACACAAAACAATAAAAATCCCTTCCTCCCCCTGGCCTTCTGTATTACCCACTGCAGACAGTATGTTATGTATTCCTTTTTTTTCCCCCCCAACAGACTGGAAATACGTATTATCATCTTCATTATAAGTTTTGATTCCGCTACACTGAAGTTCACCTTGCGCTTCAGTGACAGCATATTTTCTGGGCTGCTTCCTCCAACTTGTCTCTGAAATAAGCCAATTGTGCAACTAAAGCACACAAATGCATGCTCATTAAAGGCAATGACACATATACACCCGACATGGTCATGCAAATACAGGTTAATCTGAATAAAGTCACACGGAGTAAAGACACTAAACAGCTGGTGACTCAGTGAGAAAAACTGACCCTTTTTTTTGTGTGGAATTTCATCAACAAGTATTAGAACATGCCTGACAATACTGGAAAAATATGCTCCTGACATCCCTAGGTGGTCCTCTAAATCTAGGTTGTCCCTGCTACGCACAAAGAAAAATAAGGCACAGATACTCTGTGGACTCATCAGTAATGGGTATGTCTATGAGGAAGATACAGCAATTTTGCCCTGACTGTTCTTCCAGCAGTTTTCCATTTGCTCTTTCTGCTCTGCAGAGTAGGAGTGCACCTTACATTTAGTGATTGCCACTGCTGCAAAAACCATACGGAGAAGAAGGTGGTGGAGGAAAAAGTTTCTGCTCTCTCCCTTAAGAGCCACTCATGTTTTAACCCCAGTTCTGTAACGCAGTGATCAACTCCATCTGATTTATTGGTATTTTGTGTGCAGACTTCACTAGATTGAAGAAGAGATTATACCTACCCCAGGCTTCCAGATTCAAGAATATTTAAATACGAAAAATGTTCTCCTTTCTTCCGCTACTTCCCACAGTTTTACCTGTCTGTTAGTAAAAGCATGACAATGGGAGAGACACATCTGAAAATGATTCTAGTAACCACTGAAAAGGTGACAGGAAAATTTGGAAAGGAAATTTCATTTGAACAAATCATGTTATAGATGACGAAAGCCACTGAAAGAAGAATAAACACTGCAACATCAACTGCACTTAATTTTCTGCTGCTCTCAATATACCTGTAATCACGCAAAAGGCACGCATGAACTAAATAAGGGTATCCATAACTGTGCCAAGGATTTTATGAGTCACTCATTCAAATTACAACTCTATTTCCACTGTCTCTCTCTTTTCCTCCTTAAAAAATTTTTAAATATCACAAGATCTGGCAGTCCCCACACTAAGGTACCTCAGTGCTACATAGTGAACTTTCTTAGTGATTCCCGAGGCATTAGTAGCACTGACAAAAAGATTACTAACAGCGCATAAGACAAATGCACAGTGAACTAAGCCTGACACTTGTTCTATTTAGATGCCACAGAGCCATACCAAATTAAGGTATGTTAATAAATAATCAAAAAATCTCAGCCCCTAACTTAGTGAATGTTATTTTATCTCAGCAACAATATACATGGAAAAAATTAGTACCCTCAACTGGTAATAACTTATTTGAGCAGGTCAATCAATAAGAGAAAAAAGAGCATCTTTTTACTAACTATGGATCTTCTCTCTACTGACAGTTACTTTTCTCTATACTGACAGTTACAGGTAATTATAACAGATTCCTTTTTTAAAAAAATTTCTTATCTGATATACTTTGTGACAGCCAAACAAAACTCATCATTAAGTGCATGCTGATCCCAACTAATACCACTGAGACCAGGGCCTGAATGAACAAGTCTGAAAAGAATCAAAGCAAGAGATACAAACAAATAACTTATCTCGTATGCTAGGAGAGCAGGTTCTTCATAAGTAACAAATCTGCATGTCAGGCACAACAACAGATATATTTCTGTATGGTCGGTCAACTTGTCAATCTATTTTCTCACATGAGAAAAAGCCCCACAGCATCTGAAACCTGCTAGCCAAAAACAGAAGGGCTGGTTAATAGCACTGAAAGTAGTTCATAGAGATTATTTACAAATATGCATGGAAACATCATGAAAGATTTTAAAATTGTGATTCAAACACAATAATCTTTCTCAAACTGGTGCCAGAAGAAAACCACACCAAAATAAAAGCACACAAATCTCCAAACCTTGTACTGGCAAGTTTTGTAACATTTATTTTATTTAGTTTTGCTTTATTCAGCAACTAGCTTTTTATCTTCTGTGTTTTGGGTAGTTTCCTGATGGTATGTCATCAAAAAAGGTAATCTAATTGACCAAAACTAGTCAAAAATACTAAATAAATTTTGCTAAAAAAGGTAATGTGCTCAAATAATTCCACATAATTTGAAGAGTGAAAAACTTTGGGTTTTGCTTTCAGAAGACTTCTTCTCCCATAAAATCACAAGATTTCTTTGGTTATCATGAAATAGCTGCAAATTCTTGTCTCAAAACATTTTAAGTAATATTATGTCTGACTTCTTTATTCGCCAGATAGTTGTTCACCAAGGACTATCTTAAGTGGATTCAGCCCACAGGTAAATTGCTACGTCACTAGATATATAGAATAAAACCTCTCTAGGAACCAATTAAATATAGTAATAACTCCACCAGTCGCACATGCTAGCTGTAACCTTGAGTTACACTCAAAGACGAAAGGGCAAGCCATTTTCCACCCCCAGTACTTTCTTATTGTGTCAGCTGAATTTGCTACAAAATGCTAATAAATGTTGGGTTTTTTTTCTTTGAACTGGTTCCAGTGCTTGCAAGTAATCATGTTAGTGATACTGATCAATTAGTGAGGAAAATCTCTGTCAGATACACTCACTTTCAACAAATGGTACCAGAAGTTGAACAAACATTAGAAAACAGTGCCAGAGGGAGAAAAGTATAATCAAAAACCCCAACAAAACTGAAAATTTGGAGGAAGGTGAAGACCACCAGAGAAGAAGCTATTTACTTGCAGATCCTTGTTCCTACTTCAACTGGAGCTGCTAAGGGTTGACTAAGATTCTGCATCTGTAGCAAATTCTTCTAGGGCAGAACCAGGTGGTCTTATGGACTCATCTGCCAAAGAGGACTTCACCAGAACTTTGCTATAGAAGTTTGGCTTCTATGAGATTGACTCATTTTCTGGGTATGAGAAATCCAGACAAATTTGCTGACAACTGTCTGCATACACAGCATCAAAGTGCGGGACTTTCCCTTTACATGATTATATCATAACTGGTTTCATTCTGGCCATTGTCTTAAATAGTTTGAATGTATTGGTTTTGCTTGCCCCTCTAAGAGAATCAACGCGTGTCAGTGAGGAAGAAGGGTATTCATATGGCCTTACGTATCAGGTTAAGTCCTGACACTAGACAAAGTGGCAGCAGTACAAATTCCTTTTAGAAGTACAATAACCCAGAGGTCACAATGATCTTCTCGGACTGTGTAGCTTAGCAAACTTTCCTGACATGGTTTCATGATATGCAAAACCAATACAGTTCATATATCAGGAACTAGACATACCATAATCTGTTTCTTCTGATGTCGGTAGATATCATCAATACTCTGATCACACTCTCCTTAAGGCCTTGAATCGTCAAAGCTGCTTCTGATTGGTCTGCTAATTATTTAATAAACATACAAATGAATTATTTAAAAGAACGACCAAGCCCAGCTCAGTTTTCTTAAAACCACTCATTCCAATGAAAAAAATTTAAGCATGCAAAGCTGACCAACTATTAGCCTCAACCAACCTAATACTTCTAGGTTCAAACTAGTTTGCAACAGCTGTTAGCTTTTCAAGCTTATTACTAAATAATTTAGCACTCAGTAGAACAAACATCCCTTGGATGTTTGGGGTTTTTTAATTTTTTTTTTAATCTCAGAAGATATAAGGTGGTCTGTACCTTCATCTGTTATGAGATTAGAAGTAGAAGGAAAAATAAAACTTTTTGCAGTTTGTTATCGCTCTCAGCTAAACATTTGACTAGAATACATGTGCTGTGATTTCATAATTTCACAATTGATGCATATGCAATGCAGGTTAACTGTGCCTTACTTGTGCCAGTGGCCCTGTCAAAAGCTTCTGGGGATAATGATCGCTCTCCCTCAATGTACTGGACTCTCATCCTCTGCACAGGGCACTCTCTGTACAGCTGAGAAGTTATTTGAGGCATCAAATGAGTTCCCCAGCAAGAATTGCCTCAGCCTTTGAGTAAATCCATTACGTGACACCTCAGCCTGTCGGTGCCACAGCTTCACAACTCCTCGGAGATGAAAAACAGACCACACTTTACGCACTTTTGTCTTGATCCCGTTTGCAGAGGCTCACAGGACTTTTTCCATGTCAGATGTGACCATGAGCCACAGGATTTAATTGCAGGCCAGCTAGACACTTTTACGAGACGAGAATCAAGTCCATAATCTTTAGTCACATCATAGCCCTTCTTCTGCCTGCAGCCTCTTTGATATTGATAAATTCAAATCCATACTGAGCAGCGATTTGAGATATACCGTATCAACAGTTTGTCAAAATAAAGTATTAGTAGTCCCACTCACTCAGCCCATTTGAGAAACAGCTTTTCATAACAGCACACCAGTGCAGGATATGTAGGACTGATTTGTGTAGACCAAGAGAAAAGGGTGAAGGTGGAAAGCTACTGCCCACCCTTCTGTGAAATTGCCCTAACCAAACCTATAGCATCTGCTAAGCCCCTTAGGTTCTTTAAGAGCTTGTGTTTTGGTTGCCAGCACAGGCTGTAGCCTGTGTTAGTACGTCTTTACACTGCAATAAGCAATGCTAATTGCACAACGCCGGCACACACCTTCATTTGCTGATTAGCTATTCTCAGCACAGTGTTTCAAAGCCTGTCTTTCATATTTTCCAGATGCATCTTTTTTCTCTTCTTTTGCCTTTGCTCAGTCTTCATCAGTAATCCAAAATTAAAATGGTTCATAACTTTTTCCTGCTAGACAGGTGCACACTATTTCAGTGTAGTATTAAAAAAAAAAAAAAAGTTAAGAAATTATGCAAAGACTCTTGAGACCAAACAGAGCTGAGGAGAGGAAAGCACACGAGGCAATTGAGTTTCCATTAGTGCCAGCTGTGATCACTTATGACTGTTCTTGTTGCAAGCTAAAACCATTTCCCTCATCATCTAAACAAGTAGCTTGTCTTTATTTTGGTTTGTTTAGGGTTTTATTTGTTTGGGGTTTTTAATTATTATTATTTTTTAAAATTTGTGCTTTATATCCTCAGAGAAAACTTGGTCTTTCTCCACAAGGAGTAAAGTCAAGTCAGGACTCAGCGAGGGGAGTGAGTGCCTCACAGGTTCTAGATGCAGTAGCGAAGTTATCTTACTTTTCACCAAGTGCAGGCAAAATTCTGAAATTTATATTGGTCATTACTGAGGCTAAAATTTTACTGAATCAAAGGTTCATCGTGTTGGGTTGTTTTTCGTTGCTGTTGTTGGGTTTTTTTATTTTGGACAGTGGTGGGTGTTGTATTTATTGTTGGTTTGGTTTTGGTTTATTTTTTAAGTAAGATGAAGGAATGGCCAAAAACTCATCTAAAATGTCCCAGTTCGACCTTGTTTATGTCATAGTCAAATACACATTAGTAGTTGGTTACAGTTAAGCATTGCCCAGAAGGTCCAGTCAGATAGAATTCCAGTTTAAGTACAATTCAAACATTTAACGTGAGATTGTGCCTATCCTAAGAAGCTGACAGTTAAAAAAGAAAAGATTTAGAAACGTATAATTATCTCCATTTTACAGATGGAGAACTAAGGTATGCAGAGACTAAATGTCTTGTCCTGAGCTATGGATTGTGTCTTAGGCTAAAACAAGATCTGAGCTAAGGGGTTTTTTTTGTATCCCAATATGATGCTGTAATTAAAAAGCCAATCTTCCAGGTAATTTTTAGCTTTATTTCCATATGAAATAAGATTTACGTGATTATGCATTACATCTCTCTCAGACATTACCTCCCGTACCTAAATTACCCATTTCACCTCAAATGCCGCTTTTAATGAGTTTTAAGCAACACAGAAGCTACAAAGACATCAGCAGAGGAAAAGGCGCACAACTCACTGTAATATACCTGGTTTTCCTACAGTTGTATGTGTAGCTGCCAATTAGGCACAACTCCAGTATTTTTGACCTGCGTGGAGTATCACGGGGGAGAGAAGGAAGATGAGAACAGCTTACAGGAAAGTAAAACAAATCTGTAGAAAACTAAGCTCAGTTAGATTCACCGCCCATGTAATAGCTGGATTTTTCAATACTACCTCTGAATAGTGTCTGCATTTAAATTCAAATAAAACCAAAGAAAATCTTAGGAAAATCTTCACAGCTATAGGGATAATTAAATATTGTAATCAGTGTCCTGTGGACGCTATAATGCATCCATCCTTGGATGGACGAATAAGTTAGAAAATAAGTCTGCAATCAAGTTGGTTGACTCCGTCACAGGATAAGGGAAAACATCAGCTAATTTGTTAGCACTTTCCATGATGAAAAGATATTTTTTTCTGGTTAAAAATGAGGTGCTTTATGCACAGGTTAGTTGCTGGGGGAAAAAAAAAAAAATCACAACTTTGATGGAGTTGTTTTTTTATCAATTGTTACTTCTTGTTTTTACTCCAGGGTACATCTGTGACTTCACAGGCAATGACACGGGACATATACTTGTCAAGTGGGTCTCTACTTCTAAAATAATTTCCATCTAATGTGTGTCTCTCATCTAGAGCCTCCACCTGGGTGAAATGTTCTCTATTTATCCTGTCTTTTTGCTTCGGTTATTCCTTTTTTTTAAAAAAAAATAAATAATCTAACTGTAACATGGCTTTTCTTCTTATATTTAGATGTTACTAAATGTATATCGGTACCTTGAATTAATTTCATTTCTCATTCCTTCCCATAAGAAACCTGCATATTTTCCTCAGTGACATAGCACTTAGCCAGAATCTACTGTGATGCTGCTTAATTTACACTCCAGTTGTGCATTATCCATGTTGCATTTTGCCTGTTGTCATTCTTTCTTATAATGGCATCAAACCAAGATTCCTCCCCCCAAGAAACTAAGCCTATTTTAATTGAAAACATTAATTGACCATTTTAGTACTCATTTGTAGTAATTGTTATTGGTAAAAACTGAAAATAATTACATACAATAAGATCCTAAATAAGCAAAAATTGGCAAAGCTTAATTTAAAAAAAGCAGAAGTGGTGCCACAGAAAATGGGCTTACTACAAGTTAACCAAACCAATAGAACGACAATTAATCAAATGCTAAGTCATGAAAGAGCATTAGGTTTGAGGAAGAATATCAAGTTTTGAACAAAACATAGGCATTAATTGCTTGATTTGGGTTTAATAGTTCCTAGAATTTCCCTATTGCCATTCTTAATAACTTTAACTTTCCACTGTTGATGTTTCCATCTCCTCAGGTAATACAAGTGACAAAGATCTGTAACTTCCATGTTCTGTGTGCAGAGAAGAGCGTTTGCTCTCCTCTATTTGTGGCACAATGTGCACACTCTGTAGCATGGAGCAGATTAATTATTTTTCTGAAGACGTGTTTTTCTGAAGTCAGTGGCTTCTACAGGAACACAATCAACCTGGGACTGGAACTTTGGAATTTAGAAGAAAATCCAAATTTGCTGTTTAGCACATCGTTTAATCTTAAAAAAAAAAAAAAAAAAAAAAAAGAATAAAAATTCCACTAGAAATATAGAATGCAAATCAGTGCAAAATTTGATCCTTTGGGCACTAAATACCTCAAGAAAACAAAATGATTTCTACTTCACTCAGTTGAGTAAGCGTTCTCTTGCGGTGCCTGCAGTTGTTTAACGGAGTGTGTCAGAGAGAGAGAGAGAATGTCTTTCTGGATTTGTCACTTCCTTTTTTTCTGGTTATAATAACTTCCAAAGATAATTATCTCTCTCTTGCTATAGGTCTAGAAAGAAACAGATATCTTTCCAAATGTGAGAAAATATGAAGTGAAAGCCTACAAAAATGGAATGGCATTACAAAGAAAATGAAGATTGCCTTAAAGTTAATTAAATCCCAACAGTTTGTACTTGAAATATGTTAGAGCAAGCAAGGTGTAACAAGTCCAGCAACAAGAGCATGGTATTGCAAACTTCAGAATCTTAGTTTCCAAGCCCAAACTTTTTATTCACGTCCTGAACACTTGATGGAGACAAAAAAAAAGTGGGTTGTAAAGTAAATTGCCCAAATATTATGTGAGATTTTAATCTAAATGTTTCTTCTGTGTCATAATAGCATGCAACAAAGAAGCTGCATGAGTGGGGTGGAACTGGTATATTTGAGAAAAAAATCACCTTGCTGAAGCAAAGAAAAGGTTTAATATGTGCTTTGAAAGCCAAAAATGATGAAAATATCCATTGACATTTTGTTTATGTGCATCCCCTGAATTTAAGTAATTCCTTTTTTTTTTTTTATATAACTTTGACTTGAGGTTTTCCACAGAGGGGGAAGGAACTACTGTTCATACATATTTTCAGGAGCTCTGAAACAATTTTACAGCTGTAAAAAGAACCATTCCACCACATCAGATTATTAAGTATTGTATCACAGGTAGATATAAATTCTTATGTTAAATAAAACAGTTTATAAGAACTTAGCCTGGAAGTCTTGTGCATATAAGTAATTATACTCATGCGAATAATCTCTCGCATTTTCATGATTAAAGGTTAACTGGGTACTTTTTTTTTTTTATAAACTAGTGAGAATAAATAAACTTTATGGTAACTACCATAATTGTCAAGGGGGAAAGATTTTTAGATTACTTTTGACAGTCTTTCATTTCCATGCATGTTGTCTTTGCAGGCAGTTTTGATTTGCATACTGTCAATTTTTTATTTTTGTTTTAGACTGGAAAAGAGTTTCAGCAAAACCAGAAATATTTTTTTCAAGGATTAATCATGAATCAATAGTGTCAAATTTCTAAGCCAATACATTTAAATGGTATCCCCTTAGTGATTGTGTGTACTGCAACTGGTATTTATTGATTGATTAATCAACAGATTTATTTTTTTCTGGTTTACTATCTTCTCATTTTTCTTCATCTTTTCTGTACAGACTTTAGAGGTTGTTTGTTAAGAGAGGGGAGTAATTACCATGAAACAGCATCCTCTGAAGAAGTAGAGATCACAAGTTAATAAATACCTCTGCCTTATCATCCCAGGCTGGGGGTTTAAGGACGGAAGTAAAAGGAAAAACTGCAAGTACAGAAATTGCATTGCAGGGTGAGACTGGTTCAAAACTGAAGACAACTTCTGTGGCTAAGCATGAGGATTGGGGCAAAGTTGGGCAAACACACTGGATTTCTCAGCAAGAGGATGGGGATGTGTAGAGGGAGATAACATAAATACTAAAAAAAGCTGCAAGATGTTACCTGTTAGATAAGCACACACCCCCACACATATCTTGCCATGAGGTTGCATAAAGCAGCAGATCAAATGAATACAGGCAACCCTGAACAGGACGCGTGAGGAATCACAAGATACAGTTCGTGTTACCTGGAACAAGCTGGGCCAAGTGTGACAGAGTGATGTAGCACCAGCCACCGACTTCAGTAAGTTCTTAGGGCCTCCCACCATCACTCCAGCTTCTTTCGGAACACACACAGGAAATGAGACTCTCTCTTCTTACGCGTCCAGAATAATATTAACTATCTCAATAGAGCCATCATCAAGCTGGGTATCCTGATTGGCGGTTTCAGAAAAGATGCCAAGCTCTTGCTGCGAAGGCAAAATTGCCCTCTCACATCATTGTCTCTGAAGTACACATTCAGGTACAACAGTAATAGAGACAGCATTTCTATCCCCTGGGTGTACTGCATCTTTTCCACATATAGGAAACATTTCTCAGACCTGTTACTTGTCTCTTTGAAGAGCACTATATTCACTTGAAAAAGAAAAGTGTTTTTTGATTACCGAGCAATATTAAATGTGTTGAATCCTTTCTAAAGGATTCATGTGTTGCTTGTTTATTCACTTGAGGAAAACATCAAGTTTGTTGACTTTGAGATCCCTGAGAAGATTGAGTAACCTTTGCGGACCTTGTGGTTTATTTTGTGGCCAGGTTTTATACTGACATATGACTTCTAACGACCTGAGGAATTACTAATACTAACAAGGATGAAGTTTGGTGCATCATACTGAGGAGGGAATTAACAGGTTACAGCAGAAGTTGTCACTAAATCCGTGTTTTGCTCATTAGTGAAACAGAAAGAGTAGGAAATAAAAATAAATTAAATGAAGTGTGAAATAAGCTGTTGAAGGCAGTAAGAAAAAATAATATAAAGAGAAGTTGAGCAAACATTCAGCACTACGCAATTGGCAGCTCAAACCAAATGACTTATTTGGCCTTTCAGCCATTTCTTCATACACATTCTGTTCTTAGAAACTCCTCACAGTGGCCTATCACCTGGATGATTTAGTGGAAGTTTCGTCATTTTCATAGATGAAGCAGGAAAGGTAAATCAATGTCATGAGCCTTATTCTCATCTACAGACTATATCTGAGCCTACTCTGGGTTAATTGGGGGGGTGGGGGGTGGGGGGTGGCTAACAGAAACAAACAAACAAACAAACAAAAGAACCCAAATCAAGAAGTTGCTATTTGTAGACTCAAGACTGAAAAGGTTTTTGGAAACACTGCAAAGGAGACTGTTTAAAGATCTCTTCCTTGCTTTACTGAGAATACTCTAAATGAAGAAATTGGCTCAGCCCGTATTTGCTGAACAAACTTTAAAAGCAGCTACGTTACTAATTCCTTTTTTGTGATGTTCCATATTATCAAAAAACACTCAATACTCAGTACAGCCTCTGATGATTTCAAATCAGATTAAGTTTTAGTGTTTTTCCATCAATTCTAATTGCATATGTTTTCACTTTTCTCGAAGGGCCCACTGCCAGGTGCTCCCTAGCATTACATCACGGAGTTGTGTCATCACTGTTTCAGTCAAGTTATATTCCACTGATTTCAGTAGAGTATTAACAAACTACAACTAGAATATCGACTACATAAAACAGCCACAGGTTTTTCCATTGTAGGCATTTTGACCTTTTCCATTCCATTTTAACCATTTGCCATCCAGAGGGACCTGGACAGGCCCTGTGAGGTAGGCCCATACAAACCTCATGAGGTTCAACAAGGCCAAGTGCAAGGTCCTGCACATGTGTTGGGGTAATCCCAAGCACAAATCCAGGCTGGGTGGAGAATGGATTGAGAGCAGCCCTGAGGAGAAGGTTGATGAGAAGCTCATCATGAACCGGCAATGTGCCCTCGCAGCCCAGAAAGCCAACAGCATCCTGGGATGCATCAAAAGCTGTTAAGATGCCATTTAGATGTGGTGTTGGGAGATATGGAGTAGGGTAGAACTTTGTAGAGTAGAGTAGATGGTTGGACTCGATGATCCCAAGGGTCTCTTCCAACCTAGACAATTCTATGATTCTATGAAAAGCAGCGTGGCCAGCAGGGCAAGGGAGGGGATTCTGCCCCTCTGCTCTAGTGAGACCCCATCTGCAGTACTGCATCCAGCTGTGGGGTCCTCAGCACAGGAAAGACATGGACCTGTTGGAGCGGGTCCAGAGGAGGGCCATGAAGATGCTCTGAGGGCTGGAGCACCTCTGCTGTGAGGACAAGCTGAAAGAGTTGGGGTTGTTCAGCCTGGAGAAGAGAAGGCTCCGGGGAGACATTATGGCCCCTTCCAGTACCTAAAGGGGCTACAGGAAAGCTGGGGAGGGACTCTTTATCAGGGAGTGTAGCGATAGGACAAGGGGTAATGGTTTTAAACTGAAAGAGGGGAGATTTAGATTAGATATTAGGAAGAAATTCTTTTCTCTGAGGGTGGTGAGGCACTGTCCCAGGTTGCCCAGAGAAGCTGTGGCTGCCCCATCCCTGGAGGTGTTCAAGGCCAGGCTGGATGGGGCTTGGAGCCACCTGGGCTGGTGGGAGGTGTCCCTGCCCATGGCAGGGGGGTTGGAACTAGGGGATCTTGAAGGTCCCTTCCAACCTAAACCATTCTATGATTCTATGATTCCCTCAGCACTCTACCCTACCCCACCCCTGGCTCATTCTCATCTAGCTTCATGCCAAAGACTATTAATCTAAATCCTTCCCATTCATTTCAACCATTTCCATGTTAACTTTCTTTACGCATTCTTAGAGCTTGTATGTATTTTTCCACTTTTCTATACTTGGTAAGAACTCTACTTGTTGGATTTTAATACATGAAGCTTTACTGTAGTCAATTTGTTTTGTAGTACCTTTCTAGTTCAGTGATTTCAATTCAAAACATGTCCCCTCTCTTCCCCATATTTAAACAAAAGGAAAGCCAAAGAAAACGTTCATTCAGACTGAGGAAACTGTCATAGAAGAGAGTACAAGAGAATATTGAAAGGTGTTAAAATTGCTGCCACCAGGGAAAAAAATAAACACAAGACAGCAGAATATTCAAAGGCAAGCATAAAATATACAACCAGAAAGATAATTTTATTTTTGTTTTAAACCATTTTGCATGCTCTGTTAAAGGAATATGCTATATCTCCCTCATTGTTATACAAAGTATGACCCCTGTATGGAAAAAAACAAATTCAAGTGTTACGCAGACAGCCTGCACTTGGTCAGCACAGTGAGAACACTAGGGAAATAGATGGATTGGAAGCAGCATGAACTTCAGAGTTTGCTAAATAACAACGCACTGTAACAGCATACATAAACGGGCAACAGCCTTGCAACAAAAGAATACCAGCTGACAACTAAATGTGCAGGTATGTTCTGGCTTTTGGCAGAACTTTGATTTTATGGCAAGAGTAGTTAAATTTCTACAGTTAATGGAAGTAAATGGTATGTACCCGGCAGCGTCTGGAACTGTGACCAGAAGGCAGGGCAGCAGAGTCACACGTTGTCATGACACTATAAATAAATACTAGCGCCACGGAAATCCCTATTCTTAACATTTTAAATGCAGACTTGAAGGAAGCAGAAGGCAGTCATAAATAATAAAACAGTTCTGTTCCCTCGGTACACAAGTATGCAGTAATAGAGAGTATCCCATCTAGCAGCTTCGCTACTCACTGGGCTGCTAATATTTTGGAACACTCTATGTCAATCAACTCTCAACAGCAGTTGTTAGGGACTGATACCCTGAAGATTCACAGGACAGAGAAATGGACAGGGCAAGAAAACAGATGTAGTAGAGGTACAGATGAGGTAAATGACCTCACCCTATACTTACATGTAGCAAGTTAGGCCCCTTACTGTGATCTGCCACTAGAAGCACTCATTCAATGCTGTGTTGGAGCCACTGATGACAAAGTATTACCTCACTTACCTCAGCAACTTTGCTGTCAGACTATAGACTTCAGAAAGTATCAGTTTCCAGTCAGGATTTATAGCCCTGAACCTTACCCACCCGCATTCCCCCAAGTTCAAAGTTAGCTCCAAATTCATCTTTAAAATCAAAATTAATAGGAATTATGCTTAACAGAGTCGGTCACAATAGGCAGCATTGCACATTCCTACCCTAAAACACAGATGAGCCAAGATTAATTCTCTTTCCTGCTTGCAAAGTTTCCAAGACAGTTTTCAAATCATCCCAGAGAACGCTTTAAAAATTAGATAATATACAGTGAGAAGCTGCTACTGCTTCCTTTTGATGCCATTCATGTTGCAGGAGAAGAGAGTATTTATATAGAGAAGAGTCCTAGTACGTAGTTCCATTTCTACAGAGCATTTCTCCCTGTCCTAGCCATGTAGTGAACGGCATCTCACCTTAGAAACCCCGAAGCCAGAAGCAGAAGCAGCCCATGATGCACAAGAACTGTCACAACAGCTCGATCTGAAAGCAAAGAGTGTGCACTAAGGCAGGGCTAAATGAAAAACTAAAGAGCTGGCACATTTCCCATCAATCTCTTACATCATCTGCCCAACAACGGTACTCGTAGACAGGATGCGATTTACACGGTTATTTTAGGACTTACAATGTGTAGGTAGAAGATGCCGCAGATTGTAAGTGAGAAAAAACCACTGAAATAAAAGACTTGTCACACTGATGCAGCAGGGAAAGTTTTATGACAAAATAAAACGTGGTGAAATTTCGGCACTCAAAATCATTCCTCTGAAAAACAGAAAGAACAACAGTCAAGTTCATTCGCAGTGCAGCATCACAACCGATGTTCTGATGTAATGAAGAGCAGGTATCAGATTCCTCATACAAATGTTAGATGTGCCAACCAGGAATGAGGCACTGCTGGACCTGCTGCTCACAAACCAAGAAAACCTGCTTTGTAATAGCTCAGTTAGTGATGGTCTTGGATGCAAAGATCACAATACTGTGGAATCTGGGATCCTGCTGAGCATGCCAAAGGTTAGTGCTAAGACAAAGGTTTCCGATTTTAGAAGAGCAAACTTCAGCTCACTCAAAACTTACAGAATCACAGAATGGTCAGGGTTGGAAGGGACCTCTGGAGATCATCTAGTCCAACCCCCCTGCCAGAGCAGGGTCACCTACAACAGGTTGCACAGTATGGCATCCAGGCGGGTTTTGAATATCTCCAGAGTGGGAGACTCCACCCCCTCTCTGGGCAGCCTGTTCCAGTGCTCCACTACCCTCAAAGAAGTTCCTCCTCATGTTCAGATGGAACTTCCTATGTTCAAGTTTGTGCCCATTATCTCTCAGTTGGGAGGGATTCCATGGGAAGCTTCCATGGAGGACAAAGGAGTTAGCGAGCGCTAGGAGTTTTTCAAGAACACTCTCTTGAAAGCACAAAACCAGTTCATTCCCTTTAAAGGTAAGGGAAGTAAATGGAGCAAGAAACCCCCTTGGCTTAATTGTGAGTTTCTGAGTCTGCACAAAACCAAAAGAGAAGCGTACCAGAGATGGAAAAGCAGATGGATACCCATTGAGAACTACAAGGGCATTGCCAGGGCGTGCAGAGATGCAGTTAGAAAAGCAAAATCTCAGCTCAAATTGGAACTGCTCAAGGATGTCAAAAACTACAAGAAAGGGTTCTTCAGGTATGTAAACAACAAGCAGAAACAGAAAGAAAATATTGGCCCACTGTTAAACAGGAGAGGTGAATTAGTCACCAACAACACTGAAAGGCAGAGGTTGTCAACACTCTCTTCACCTCTGTCTTTACCGCCACTATTGGCCCCCAGGTGTTGGGAACAACAATCAAGGTTGATGCAAACACAGACCCACCATCAGTGAAGGAAGAGTTGGTATGCGAACTATTACAAAAGCTTGACCTCTACAAATCCATGGGCCCTGATGCTATCCACCCAAGGGTGTTCAGAGAGCTGGCTGACGTCGTTGCGAGGTCACTCTCCATAATCTTTGAGAAGCCAGGGAACATCCTAGAAGACTGGAAGAAGGCTAATGTCACCCCCATCTACAAGAAGAGCTGAAAGGAGGATCCAAGAAATTATAGGCCCATCAGTCTCCTTGCAGTCCCTGGGAAAGTTATGGAATGAATCCTTCTGGGGGCTACCACGAGTCAAATGAAGCACGTGATTGGGAAAAGCCAGCATGGAATCACCAAGGGCAAATAGTGCCTTACAAACCTGATTTCTACAACAAAGCAACCTGCTCAGTTGATGAGGGGTGAGCAGTGGACATTGTCTACCTGGATCTCTCCATGGCTTTTGACGTGGTTCCCCACGGTCTCCTCCTAGAGAAACTGGTGCATTACAGACTAGCCAAGTGGTCTGTGAGGTGGGTGGGGAACTGGCTGACAGACTGCACCCAGAGGGTGGTGGTCAATAGCTCCTTTTCAAACTGGCAACCTGTCACAAGTGGGGTCCCCCGGGGATTGATACTGGGCCCAACACTGTTTAATATCTTCGTAAGTGATCTGGATGGTGGGATCAAGTGTACCGTGGTGAAGTTTGCTGATGACACCAAACTGAATGGGGAAGTGGACACTTGGAAAGGGAGAGCCACCCTGCGGAAAGGCCTGGAGAGGCTGGAAGAGTGGGCTAATGAGAACCTCATGAAGTTCAACAAGGACGAATGTAAGGTCTTGCACCTGCACAGATCTGGCTGGGGAGCCGTTCTGTGGAAAGGGACCCGGGGGTCCTGGTGGACAACAAGCTCAGTATGAGTGAACAGTGTGCTGCTGCCACAAAGAAAGCCAACAAGATCCTGGGTTGTACCAACAAGGGCCTCACCAGCAGAGATAAAGGAGTCATTATCCCACGCTACTCAGCATTGGTCAGGCCGCACCTGGAATCCTGTGTTTAGTTTTGGTCCCATCTATACAAGAAAGGTGTAGACAGGCTGGAGAGGGTCCAGAGAAGGGCCACCAAGATGACCAAAGGACTGGGAAGCCTGACATATGAGGAAAGGCTGAGAGAACTGGGTTTGTTCAGCCTTGAGAAAAGAAGGCTTAGAGGGAAGACCTTATCACCACATTCCAGTAATTAAAAGGTGGCTACCAAGACGATGGAGACTCCCTTTATACAAGGAGTGACTCAGGAAAAATGAGGGGTGATGGGTAGAAGTTACTCCTGGGGACATTCCAACTGGACACATGAGGAAGATTTTTCACAGTGAGAACAATCAGCCCTTGGAATAATCTCCCCAGGGAGTGATGGATTCCCCACTATTGGACACTTTTAAGATTCAGCTGGACAGGGTGCTGGACCATCTTGTCTAGACCAGGCTTTTGCCAAGAAACGTTGGAGCAGATGAGTGCCAGTAAGGCACTGGCCCAGGTTGCCCAGAGAAGATGTGGAAGCTTCATCCCTGGAGGTGTTCAAGGCAAAATTGGATGGGGATTTGAGCAACCTGGTCTAGTGGGAGATGTCCCTGCCTATGGCAGGGGGGTTGGAACTAGATGATCTTGAAGGTCCCTTCCAACCTAAACCATTCTATGATTCTATGATCCTTGAGGTCTCTTCCAACCTGGTATTTTATGATCCTATGATTCCATAATATCTCCCACCACAGGATGAGATGCAACACACTTATTGCCACACCAGTTTTACTGTTGAGGAAATGGAATTGTCCCATGTGTCTACCCATAGGTGTATCAGCAAGAGCTGTGTACTGAACATCAGCTCTCAAGGCAAATTTTTTTGGGGGGAACTAAAGGACTGTGTCAGCACTCAGAGAGAGCAGCCCAAGAGGCTGGCAAATGTAATGGTGAAAGTGGCTCAGAGCATCACAGTGAAGAGGAGCTATGAGTTTCTTTTTTTACTAGAGTGCCCAAGAACCTTCAGCATCATAACTGCTCTTCAGGATATGGGAAGTTCAGGGAACTCTGAAGGTCTCAAAATAATAAGCTTTACTATAAAGAATAGCGCCAGACAGAATTTGCACCCACGTAATTTAATGCTGAGCATGCAAATGAACAGCTGCTCCTACTCTCCACACTACTGCCCGCCACGGAAACACACTGCCACTTCATTTACCTCATCCTTTTCTCTCTCAACTCTAAGATGGTTTCTACACATCACTACTGAAATGCCTACTGGGATTGAGCAGAGCAGTCTGCATTTATTTATTTCATGCAGCTCCTGGGCTTCTCTGCACAAGGAAAGGCACCAGAACATAAAGGATATCAGAAGCTGCTGCTTCACTGCCACAGCTTACCTACTTTCTTGTCCCAGTACAGCCCCCCAGGGGCTTCCTCCCGGATTTGTGTGCACGTCAGCCCCTTCCCAGGTATGCTATCTGTCATCAGCCTCCCCAGCTATTCCCTCTGATGGAGGAAAAACATGCAGTACCCTTCTCCAGATGGAGTCAAATGTTAGGCCTTTTGCCCTCTCACTCCATTCTCTGTCAGGCACTTGTACCAGCATACCCTCAGTACTTGGTCCTGTTACTGACCATCACACATTCCAGTCCCTCCTGCCAGGCAGCCTCCATTGTCTTACTCAGAGAACCAGTTGAATTGCTAATTTCTTCTCATGCTTTCTACATTTCCACCTGTCTTTCCAGATGGACGGTGTGGATCCATCACCTCCCCCCACTCATCTGGTGTCCCTTGCTGGGTAGCAATAAGAGCTTCTCCACCAGCGAAGGCAAGCTGGGAGCCAAAGGAAAGCACAGCACAGGCAGTACACTCACCAGCCAAAGCACAGTCTCACAGGATATAAAGTAGCAGGAAGAGCCAGATGCTCACAACAGGCTCAATCAGCAGCCCCAGACCTGGAAAAGAGATGAGTCAGGATCAGCACCCGTCCAGAGGGCCCAGGTAAGATCAACAGGAAATGGGACCAAAATCAAGACTCCATCATCAGCCCAAGGTCAGCCAGGAAACAAGGCCAGAGGCAGGACTGGCAACAGGCACATACACAAGGTAACTCAAGCAAAGACAAATCAGCACTCTTCTAAGACAGCTTAAAGTTCTGTGAAAGACATACAAGTTCTGTGTTTCTTCATGGAATAAAGTAAATTCAGTGAAAGCTGATTTGGATCTCTGCTAACTTTGCTGATTACAGTGAAGTCAATCCTGATTTAAACGATTACAATAGAGGGTGACTGGCCTCAGTGATTTGCTTGTTCTCATGCCTTGATCACTTCTATGCTGCTTTCATGTAAAGTAGAATTTAACTTCACTTACTCACACGTTAAAAACGCATATGTAGAAAAAAAGTGTAGAAAACGTGAGGAAAGAGAGAGCAGTCCTGGAGGATGTAACACACAGTACCAGACAAACTGCCACTAAGACTGTCTGACTGACTCTGAATGCTGATCGGTGCGAATTAGCCTGATCTTGTCAGAGCTGCTCCTCTGCAGTTTTCACAGCCTGCCTATTTGGGTGGCATCTTAAAGTCTCTAATTCTCCAAAATGTGAGTAAACACCTGTAAAACGTTAAAGAGCAGCATGTTTTCAAGGATGAGGTGTCTCTGTCAAGGGGAGAGGACAGCCCAGGGGAAAATGGGAAGGTAGTCCTTGCTTGAGCCTGACCCGTGTACCAATGCTCAGCTCCCACCCTCCAGGAAGCAAAGTTAGCACATGGAACAACAGCATAAGGCTTTTCAATGTATCGTGGCCCTTGGGTCACCCTTAGCTCTCAGGTTTTTTGATAGGACCTCTCCAGTTCCCTTTTCAGGAAGCATTCCCTTCCCTAAGCATTGCTCGCACCAGCACAAGCAGCCTTTGTGCCCAGCGTACACTCTTGTCACCAGACTAAAGTGGGACTGAGCGATGTCTCCCCTCTCCTGTGGGTCTAAATTGCAAACATGTAGCAGAACATCCCAACAACGAGACAAACGACAGCGCTCCCCTCGTGGACCAGACTCCCTTTCATTGAAGCAAAATTCTGGGCTGATGCTCATGGCCACTCTACCTTCTGGTTAAAAATATCTGACCTTGTGAAACTTCACAACTCCTTCTGAGTATCCCCTTTCTGTCCAGTGAAACACCTGATGAGGTCTACTGAGGGCCAGGCGGTTCTGCCTGTCTCCATGTGTGCCTGTCCTTGATCTGCTGGCTCCCTGACACTAGCTCCCCTAATTTTAATCTTCTCCCACAGCTCGATGGCCTATTTGTTATGCACTTACAAGGACACACACACTCGTTTTTCTCTCTCTGCAAGATCACCTGCAAGGGGGGGCTGGGGGGACGGAGGAGGAGACGGGACAGGGTGTGCTCACCACCACCACCTCCACCCTCTGCTCACGGCGAGAAAAAAAACCCGCTCTCAAGCACCCGCGGGAGGCTGCGCCGCTGCGCTCCGGTACTCCGCTGCCGGCGGGGTGCGCAAGAACCCCCC
>NW_009648118.1:565334-580971 GCF_000708025.1 Charadrius vociferus | reverse complement strand
GTAGTCTCTTCGTCTGCCGGTAAAACTTTGCCCGGGCGCTCAACTCCCGGGCTGGGCGCGCTTTGCCACCATCCCCCGCCGGCGGTCACGGGCTGTGACAGATGCCAAAGGCTTCACCGCTCGTACGGAGACGGTGATGGAGCGGGTAAGGGTATTTTTAGCGCCCGCCACCGAATCGCGGTGCTATTTTTAGCTCTCGACAGTTCCCACCAAGCAAAAAAAAAAAAAGAAGGGCAAGTAAGCCTTGTTTAAGAGTGGAATTTAGGCATGGAAGTGGGGGATGCTGCTGTGGCAGCCAGTGTGTGCCTGTGCGTGCCGAGTGCTATTCTTCTGATCGATTTTCTTTGAGTTACAGAGATGTCTCCAGTAACAAATACTACGGTTGGAGCTTCCAATCAAGCAAATATTGTTACAGGCATTGCAGGATTCAGGAAAAAAAACCACAAACCCACCCCACAACCCAAGACAGTAATTTCATTTTCTTTGTTCGCCTCCTACTTGCTATCTGGGTCTTTGGGGGAATGGGAAACAGCTGACAGAATAACAGATTTAGGCACGTTCTTAAAAAATTAAGTCTCTAATTTTGACAGGATAGATTCTGTGATGGTCTATTGAGTAAATCCCTCTTAGTTCATGGATTATTGGTCAGACAGGCAGGAACTTCTTCAGATTCATTCTGCTTTATCATGTCAGACCAGCTGCTGCGCACGTGTACCAAATCTGTGCACTCAAACTGCTATGCATCTTTCATTGAAAAAAAAAATATGGGAGCATGTGAAGAGAGCTGCATTGTTAATGAAAGCAGAATTTCACTGCATGCTGACTGAGATGTTGCTTTTATTTTTCTCCAGAACTGGCTGTCAGGTTCTTTATTATTAAACTCCACCAAGTTCATTAGCTAGCTGTTTAAAATTCATCTGAGGGGGAACTGGAGCCCGGGCTTTGCTAGAAGCTAGTCTAATAAAGGTGGCTAATATCAGACTCTGGCCAACAGTGGCATGCTTAACTTTTGAAGGTTAAGTGAGGTAATTCAAATGGAGTGTATGTTTCGGATTTATTCAGCCATAGTGGAATGCCAACACAGAGGATCAAAACAAAGACTAACAGATTTACTTTTTTTTTTTTCTCCCTGTGGTTGCCACTGATGTAAATTCTAAAAGCTATATTCTCTTCTTGCTTTCATTGACAGAAATTGCATTCACTGGAGCCGGGGAGAATCAGACTCCAGAAATCCAAGTCAGTGCATGACTACCCTTGTTCCCTGGGAGATAGTCAGGTGGAGGGAGAAAGGGTTGCGAGAGGCCTATTGCTGGGGTTACTCCAGGGGAAACGGTGATATTCTGTTCCCCCTTAATTCCAAAATACCTACTTCAGCACTTCTGTGGGGAGTTTGCAATACAGACATGTCTGGTAATAAGTCTAAAATAAACATGGTGACTGTTTTCTGGAAAGATAGCTGAATCACTGAGCTCTATGCCTGCGCATATTCTCTACTGTAGATCTCACATAATCCCTCTAGAATCCCAACATGTGCTCACTTGCTCACTCTTACTGCATTTCTCCTTCTTGCCTTTTCTGTCGTAGTGGCTGTTAAGAACTGCAGCAAACTGGCAATGGTTATCTCCTCCAGCTAGGAGAATAGAGCATTCTTCTGAACATAAATTATTTTAGACCGGAACATGAACTAGATCCTGGTTTTACCCTCTGAAATTAAGGATTAATTAAAACAAGTAGATACTTGGTACAAGATGGGGAAATAGTTTATAGCCTGTTTTAGGAAAAAATACAGTAACAGGTTTTTTAAGTTTTAAAGTCTTTTTTTTTCTTCAAAGTAAAGAATTCTTTAGTACATGGTTAAAAGAAAACTTTGGAAGGAACATAATAAAAATCAAAAAGCTGTATAAATTGTTTTTGACTAATCCTGCAAAAACCTGTGCCTGGGCATAACTTTATTTACATGAGCGCCACCATTAAACTTGGCATTGAATTAAGAAGGAGTTACACAGGCGAGTAAATCTATGACAAGGCATGAGTATCTAGAAAACCCCAGCCAAATATTTGTGAGTATGAAGAAGAAAGTTTCCTAAGTCTTGTTTACACTAATTCAGATTATTCAGGAAGATATTACATTGAAAATAATCTGGTTTATACATACAACTACTTTGTAACTTGCTAATTATAAAGACAGTTACAACGTTTTACGCAGCTGTAATAAGAAAGAAACTTCTGAATTTGCAACAACCTGTATTAATAAGTCTTTTGGTGGCACATTTATTGAGGAAAAAGTACACGGGATGAAAATTCCACCGGAAAAAGGTCAGGGAGGAACAGAAGATGCCTCCTGAAGAAAATGTATCTCACTGAAGACTTTCTTCCTTCTTTGCAAGAGAGGACTAACAGAAATAAGGAGTATTTAACACTTTGCCAAAAAGGTGGATTTGGTGGGGGAAAACATCTTGCATCTCTGTCCCACTCTCTATTATCTAAATATTATTGGAAGATAACTACCAATTGAAGCTGTGGACTTATGATTAAGAAAGTGCATTGGGGAATAGTAGGAAAGCCTAGAAAAACCTTCTCAACAAGTGGTGTAACCTTCCTGACAGTCAGAAGGTTAGTAAAAGACACTGATCAAAGCAGAGAAGTCAGTATCTCAAAGAAGTTTGTCTCAGCAAGCGAGGAGTGTCTGATACTACAGACTCCTTCGTAGTCACAAGCATGGCTTCAGTAGATGCTCTTCTAGACACAGAAGCTGATGATGCTACTGGTAGGATCCTCTTTTATTTAATGTACTTGACTTGTAATAAGTTTCCTAGTTCTGGTCTGTTTTTCTTTTTATTTTTTTTATGGTGACTTTGTAATCTAACAGGTGCCTGACACCAATTCAGTCCTGATGGGAACAGCTGCAATTTAATGCTGGCCTACACAAAGACTGAATTTGGTTTATGATCTTCTGACTTTGAAATAAAGTTCAAGGGAAACATTCAAGGCATAAGGATTTTAATGCCCATATCTTGATAGCACACTCATGCGGCTTGAACTTGATGTGCTTTCTTTAATAATTAATTTTAAAAAGGATGAGAATAGCTTGCTCTGAAAAGAAGTTGGGTGTAAATCATCCTAATGTGTCTCGTTTTCCATCACTAATATTCATATATCAGAAATTTCATTCAACAGTTTGACCCTGAAAGGATGAAATAACTAGCCTTAGGGAAGGTGGATCAAAGAGCTACTAGTACTTTTTGCAACAAGTGGAATTTTTACTTGAAACTATCAACATTGGGCTAGAGCATCTCAGAAAGCTGAAGAGATCATTTAAGTGATTTATGAATATTACAGACGAATTCAGTGATTGCTAGTATCCTTATGCCTTTGCTGTTACCCACACCGCGAAAAACAATGCATCAAGAACAAGGTGAGGGAGCGGTTGCAAGTCTTTGACTATGGAGATTAGTTTACTGCTTGTTATATTAAAATGTCCGTTAACATGGACCTGTTATTTTGGTGACAGGGGGATTTGGGTACTCAGCGATTGCAGGATGGGGCCATTCTTCAGGTCAATGAAGAAAGCTCTCTTGAGTGCTGTTACACCTCTTGCTCTTCTTTCTCTTCCTTTTGAAACTGTTCTCTTGGCCTGGGGGGTTGCTTTTTCCCGGGTGCTTTGTGTGCTGAGGTCCAAAGGTGCCCTGACTACCCCTCCAACAGAGCCCAGTGTTGGAAGGGAGCCTCCAGCAGGCAAGAGGAGAGCCCTGGCAGTCTCACCCTCACTCCTCTGTGCCTGTCCTGTCTGCCAGCACCTCACACAAGCTGGGACACCACAGGGACTGGTGCCAAGCTGGTAACTAGCTCCTACCAGGTCAGGGCAGAAAGCTGCATTCACCCCCTTCTCACCCGCCTCTGTTCTGTGCTAGATGCATGTGGATTTTTGTACTTTTTCCTAGTTTCCCATGTCCTTGGCCCAAATGTTTTGTGGCGAAAACTCTTTTTTTTCTTACTAGTGAAGAAGGCAGAGAGGAAGTCTGACACTGAGGCCCCAGGGCCCTACAGAGCAGCAAGACAGTTAACTTCACTAAGACTCCACACATGCTTAAACTTAACTATGTGTGTTAACTACTTTTATGAATGAGACAGCAATGAAAAAGGGAAAACCCAGTGTTCGTATGCTAAACCTGCCTCCAACTGCATTAGGTCAAGACAGTTCTGTGAGTGCTCAAAAGAATAACAAATTCAAGAGTAATCCTTGACCAAAATCTGTAAGATCAATCAAGTCATTTATGGAAGAGTTAAGGAACACAGCTACTTATTATTTTTTTATAATCCAATATTTGCGGAATAGTACAGATATTGAAGAATTGGGGGATGGGTTCTATCAGTAAGAATTTTATTTTGGTGTAAGAATCTAGTTGAAAAGTGTTCCTCTCTGTGCATTTTTCTAAAATACAAATTTTAAATATAAGAATAGAATTATCTTTCGATAATCAGATTGGAGATCTCATCAGCCTTTTCAGAATATGATTGTTCTTGATGATGTTTTGTTTTTTAGTCTTAAAACGACAATGTTAAATGCTCTATTAAAGATTGTTTTATCTAATAAATGAAACTCCTGTTGTGAATTCAGACTAATGGAATCATTGTTTTTGTCACAGGTGATCCTTGGACTTCTTTTTGTGCCCCGAGAGAAAATGGGTAGCCTGACAAGTATTTGACTCAAGGGAGATAACTTGTAGAAGATGAAGTTGTAGCACAAATTCAGGGTTCTGATGAAAACTGAGATGTTGATGGCAATGAACACTATTTCAGACATGAATAACTTCCAGTATGAAAAATGGTAAGCTGTTTGGGAGAAGGGAAAATGTCTAATGCAGATGCTGAACTTTGCCAACTGTTGAACAGAACTGATCATAAAAATAGTTTAAATAAAGCTCTTCTTCCCACTGGTTTTGATTGAATAATTTACTGAATCAAAGGTTTACTTCAGAAGCCTGTTTAAATGGCACTGTGCTGTCAGTGACCAAAGGTAGAGCCGAATATTTCAAATAATTAATACTCTATTCTTACAAATACGTCTGTCAAACTCAGCTATTCGTTCTTTCTGCAAGATTCTGCATTCTGAAGTTTTTACAGGCACTGCTTTTTCTAGTTTGCTGCTGCCAGCAGACAACGGTACTAAGACGCTATACTATTTGCTGTCTCTTTTTAGGTTATTTTTTGAGGGGTTCTCCCTTTTCTCATTAAGATTTTTTTATCATCTTTAATCTTGTCATTAGCAATTTCCGATCTGCTTCTATTCTTTATTTCTTTTTACACTATCCACTTTTCTGTCTTGTTATAACATAGATACTTCATGTCTTTCTAGCATAAGACATCATCAGCAAGTCTAGGTTAGTGACAGAAAATGCTACCAACAATAGACATCCAGTGCTGATATGACAATGTCCGTTCTGGTTGTACAATGAGGTTTGCTTTCCTAGGGCGATAAAAATGTTGCAGTGTCAATTCAATGCTATGCATCACAGTTTAATTTTGCAACTTCGATAAGAACCTTGTCACCCTTGCTGGTGGCAGTTTTTCTTCTACTCGCATCCGTCAGCTGCCTCAAATTCCATGTTTTCCACTCCCGAGAAACAATTACCAACCTCTCTTTCAGGAGGACAAGCGTTACTAAGAATTCTTCAGGATAACAGAACACAATTTGTTAACGTTTTATTGTTTTCTTATTTAATGAACATGTACTTAACATGTGCACTTAAGTAATGCTTGGGACAATAATACAAATATTGCTACTAAAGAAGTTGTCTTTCAAAATCTAGCCCTCCTGAAGTCACAAAGATGGGCAATATTACAGTTCAGTGGGATAATCAAGGTTCCTACTTTACATGACAGAACAAAGGTTTGATTATCTTCTTACTTAATTTTAAGAATGGATATAATATATGAAAACCTTTACCAATACACTTAAATTCAGATGATAAGGATGCTGCTAACTCCTTAATCTTTTCTTCTTCAAGTAGAGCAGAAACTAAGGTATAATCAGGAAGTCTGTTTACAGGTTTTAAATAGTAACTTCTGTAGCTTCTAAATAGTTTCATGGTAATAACTGACCAGTAAGTGTCGTGTCCTATAGTTCTTTTTTTTTTTTTTTTTTAAATTAAGTTTGTTGTAAAGAGAAAGCAAACTTACACCCCTTCCTTGAAGAGACACCTTGCACCAGAAGTGAAAGATTTTTCAGCTCATTCTTTTCATTTTATAAATGATCTAATTTAGTACCAGGTCATATTGTTAGATATGCTTTTTGAAGAATAGTTTTTGCCTTATTGATCGTCATAAAAATACAACTCTTTATTATCTCAGAGTCCTATGCTCAAGTTAGGGACTTGAATTAGGTTGTTGGGGGGGGCAGGTTTTTTTTTTTAATTATTTTTTTATTGTGGGGAGCTCCTCATCTTTTCCATTGCTAGAGTTCTAAGAAAGTCCTTCAATGCTTCACTCAGACTCTGTAATCTCCACTAACTCCTAAGGTCTCCTGCTCTCTAAAACAAAGGAGACTACAAGAAGCTGATTTCAAACCCGGCTCTGTGTGACTAAGCACTGAAATAGTCTATTCAAATACATACTAAGCAGCTGGAAGGTTTATGGATGGTTTCAGGTTAATTGTATTTTATTATTCTGTCCACACTCTTACAGAATATTTAGCTAGCTTTTGGTGGGGAAGTTGGGTAGCATATGTAATTTTTCCATTTAGGCCTACAGAAACCCCATTCAACATGATATGCATGTGTGACTTTACATGCGATGCTGAAATATAAGGTCTATTTATGTTTATTTATTTAAGGTTTATTTATGTCTATTTATGACTTTGCTTTTGGGGTGCAGATGCCAGGTTAGCAAAACTAACTGATCTTCAAGGAGAGATTACCAAGCAGAGGTATTCTGACCCTGTGCTGACAGAGGTCAGCTCCTCCCTTGGCGCTTGGTATTGTGTGGGGTCAGTCGGCAACTTTTGTTAGTCTGCCGTTACAGCTGCACCTGAGCGTTAGCCCAGTGTGGTTGTAGTGCACCAGTCGGTACTATGCTATTTAGCCAGACAAGACAGCCAACTCTATAGCCTTTGGCCAAAGTGATGAGTGGGCATGAGTACAGCGATCAGCCTTGAAAATTGGTATCCAGTCCCACCCTAGAGAAGTTTCAGCAGATATCTACTCCTATGTGTGTTTTGGGGAAGAATCATGAATGTTCTCCCCTCTGGTAGCAGCTATGGATTTCATTTGATTTCTTCCTGTTTGCCAGACTGAGTGATGAGCAGTTTTCTACTCCTTAGTCTTACTTGATTTTTAAGGACACTTTCCTCTCCCTGTCTGTGTTGGGCACAAAAGAAGTGATTTAATTTTCAGAGGTGAAAGAGTATTCTTAGCCCAACGCAGTTAGGGTATGGATACCTTTGTGTTAGAGACATTGAAAGGAAGGTACCTGTTTATGTGAATGTTCCTCATTAACAGCCATTATTTGCCCCTTCCGTCAAACATCACAAAGTCACTCATAAAACGAAGAATTGCAATGCCTTTTTATCCTCCTTCAGCACTCTGGATATTTTATTTTTTTTTCTTGAGTGACCCCATCCAGAGACTTATTTTGAGATATTGTTGAAAATGTGGGACTTACATATTATGAAGAATTGAAGTCTGCATAAACGTGAAGGAATCACTTCAGTTGCATTTTTGCTTCATTTTGGATGAAGAAATAATGGCCTATAAATAAAAAAAATACAGCTATTTTTATTAACAGTTTATGTGTATTTTGCATTAATAACTTCTGTCTTAATTACAGTAATTTCTTACATTAAAGGTATGTCTCCAGATTATCTCTGGCTCTGTAATTCTGGGGCTTGCCTTCCTTTCTACCAGAGCGCTGTAATGCCCGCACCTAACATGCAGGTTCACATAATTGCAACTTGCTTTACAAAACCCAGGTTCTTCCCTACATTTCCATTATTCCACATTACATCTTCTCACTTTCCCTAGATCTGTGTTACTGAATCAGTTCTCGCTTAGAACAACGGCTTGAAAAGGACCTTCTTAATCATCAAGTCCAATTTCCAGGTGTAGTAGGTGTTCATATAAATCTTTTCAGAATCACCCTTTACCTGAAGTTATAGTTTTTTCTCCTTATTTCAACTCAAGAAGGGTATTCTCACTCCCTAAATGTATTTGCTGGCAGTTTTTATGCTTTTGCTGTTGTACCAATGTTACTTAACATTACTTAACACCTCTCTGGTCCTCTAATGAGAGACGAGAATAAAAACATAATCTCTTGGCTGCCATTTTGCTAGTCCAAAAAAGGTGAATATCAAATTCTAATAGTCTATTTACAAAATAGCCTTTCCCCTTCTGTGAGAGAGAGCACTTCCCCCAGGAGTATGCCTCATCTCTGGAAATAACTTCCCTAAAAGCAAAATCCTGGTTTTACTGAAATCAATAGCAAATTCTTGCTAAGGTCAGTGCCCGTCTCCTTTCACTTTTTCGACTGCAATGCTCGCCCGTCAGGAAGAAGGCTGCTATACTGCTAACAGCCTTAAACCCAAAGGGCGGTAAGCAGAGACGTCTTTACCAAACTTTGGAGTCAGAGCAGGATTTTTGTTGGATCACTGGTATCCTTGCAATAAAGCTGGTTACAGATCAGGGTCATTGCACTCTAAGTGCCTGATCTGTGTATCCTGCAGTGGGTGCATCATGGGAGACCGCTTACAATTTCATGTGTAGTAGGTATGTCAGCTATTAAGTTTGAGAGTTGATGCTTCAAGAACACCCCTGGGAATAAAGAAAACACAAAAGACCATGTCCTGCATTGCTGTTCTTTCTAGGGGTTGGGGTTTTTATTGTTTAGCAAATGGCTCTCATGGTACTTGGGTCAAGGACGGTTTGCTTGTACTACTTGTCTGGTCAGATCACGTCAGTTTATCCTTGATATTATCTTTGTCCTCTTCTGCTTTCTAGAAACTCATAGTTCTTTAATATGTTCATTAAGTGGAATAAATTGCAGAATTAGGGGTTTGCTGCTATAGCCTCATTGTACAGATTGTCTGGTGGTTCTGTTGCCAAATACATCATCATCATATATATGTATGATGTTCCTTTGGACATTTCTCTTACCGATCTGCCTATGTCTGACCAGTATCTTCAGCTCTCCTCTTGGGTTTTTTTGGTTTGGTTTTTTTTGTGTGTGTCTAAAGAACTGTACTGTTGAGAATCTCTGCAGTGCGTCATATACCCATCTTATTCTTCCCTCCTGATGATGTAACACATTTCCAATACCTGTTGCTAGGGATTTTCATAGTATTGGTTATGTCTTGTTTTGGGGAATATACGGAAACACATTTATATCAGAGGATAGGTAAATCCTACAGGTTTTTACTATGCTGCAGAAGGTACTCATACCGAAGGTTGTTCCATTTTGTGGTATACATTGGATTTATGAATTTACAGATATAGATGCATCTAGAAGCATTTCCTCTAATTATTAGGGTATTTTTGCAGAAAGTAGCTTTTAATTTTCTTTTTTTTTTTTTTTAAATAATGCAGCATCCACTGGCACATTGAAACATATTTTTGTATATTGCTTATGAATATACACGCTCTCTGAAAATGAGGATCTCATATGTAGGAGAATAAAATTCAGCATATTTGACAGGAAGAAAGGACAGTAATGTTTTTTCTTTCCTCCACCTAGACATAGGTGGTGGGTTTAGTTCATGGTACAAATTAGAACAGCTTCAAAGTTTCTGTAATTCATGCTTATTGAAACAGCTTTCAAAGGGACTTTTGCCCCAGAGGGTCACGTAAACACAGCTTTCACTGGCCAAGCTCATTCTAACTGTTCTGCATGTAGGCGTCCAGGACTACAGACTTAACACAGTAATCCCAATCAGGCTGGGTAAAACAGCTGTTAATCTCCTCTGTATACTGGTAAGTACGGAGAAGACAGCAGAACCAAGTTTGCATCTTAGCATATATTAAATACCTAATGTAGAGCTCAAAATGCAGTCAGGTTTTCTTGCACTTTCTTTCAGCAAAGGTTTTTGAACACTGTTTTTAGCAAATAATTGGGCACTTCTTTTGCAGCTTCTCTTACAAATTTGTGTAAATCCTACTCCTGTTTTTTGCAGCTCTTCTGATTCGTTTTTCTCTTGCCCATTCAGTGTGTCTCACTACTGGGAATCTCTGCAGTGCCTGATAAGATTGTCAACTCTGACCATTTTGTTTGCTGGAAACCTGCCTTGATTTTCATAGTTTGTGTGGCGTAATACCTGTATTGTTCATAAATGCTCTCCTCCAGCAATATTTTGTATCTTCCTACCATACCCACTTCTGTTCAATTATTTTTGGACGTTCCTAGGAGTTTGTCCTGCTTCTGTTCATCGTACATTTGCACTTGTTCTTCGGACAATCCGTGCCCGCTGGGGATTATGCTGGAGATGGCATGAAGATGACCACTCCTGTATTGAAGAATAGCTTTGTACTATTCTTGTTAAATTGTTTACTGCTGAAATTTTCTGTTTTCTTTTTTTCCCTGCATTTTTCCATTGAGGGTAGATCTGTCAGGTTTTGTCTGAAAGGCTCTTGTTTTAGAGTTGTTATTGACTTGGGTCTCTCCCTTATGGGATCCATTACATATTCTGTGAAAGCTGTTTTTTATAAACTCTGTAATAATAGAATACTGTGATGCTGCACTGTTCTTAGGGGCATTAGGAATACTAGCATTTTAAAAGGAGGTTGAGTTCTGCTTTTGCAATTATTCCTGGTAAGAATTTCTAATGCATACTTAGTGACAATCTAGGGGGGATTATACCGTGGTACAAAGGTTGTACTTGCACCTTGCTAATACTGTGTGCAGCAATCATTATCTCAAACGTGCCCTAAAGATAAGGCTGAATCTGACATGCATGTAAATGCAGAAGTATGAATGGGAAAAAAAAGAAGCAAATAAGCTAAGTTGAAGCAAACTAGTGGAAGTAGAATTTGCAATCTGCTTGTTGCCGGTGCTTGTTTTGTACTGGGGTATCCCATTTGTCACAGTAGTGATGCATTCGTTCATTGTAAGCTTTTTCTAGTGGGTCTTCTCTTTTACTTTTCTCAGGCTATTGCAGTGACAGGGCTTTGCTGCCAGAATGCTTACTGGAGTCTAGCTGCCCGAGCACATCTTTCTTCTGCAGATAACTTCATAGACTACCATAAAGCAGTGAATTGATTTCTAAGATCTTTTGCTTATATTCAGATATTCATATTATCTCCCGTCCCCATGTTTACTCAGCAAACTTTCTTGATCAGATTCAAATTTGGCAGAGATTTCACATTTTTTCTGTCTTTTGAATTGCTGACCATTCCCTGTGATGACTGGACAGAATGTTTGCTTACTTTACTCAAAAACATGAAACTTGCTCTTCTTGCAAATAAATCTCCAAATCGTGAATTTGCTTGTGTCGTTTTTTGGTCTACTCTCTTATACAGGTATGCCAATGAAGTAAATGGAATTTCCAGTAGTAACACTGGGTGGCAGCTCCAGTATATGTTTAATGTAAGCTAAACCCCATTCTGAAGTCATATTTATTAACATTATTTTAAGAATTTATTTTGTAGGAGCATTTCTACATATTCATGTGATAAGCACAAATGTAGTATGTGACCAAATACTTTTTCTAGAAATAGTAAAAGATGGACATTTTTAGTACATTGGAATGTTACTGGAAATAAAGGATTGCCTAAAGTTCATCTGTAAATGAAAGTAATATTATGCCTTCTATATTCAGAAACTCTGAGCCTCTACTGAGGTAAGGGAAGAGTCGGATGAGCGGACAAGTTAGGAATGCAGTATAATTGGAAAAGTTAGATTAATGTCAGCTATAGTAGGGCACTAATTAGGCAGTAATCCTAAAACCAGCCTTCCTCTCACAGGTGTAAGTGTGGAAGTTATTAGAAGTTATTAGAAGTAAGCAACTGCTTTCTTTGCATGGGTACCAACATGATTACTCAGGGCTGGACTCGTCTATTGTACTGGACACTGTTCTCAGGATTAGAAGCCCCACACCCCACCCAGTGATTACAGCTGCAGTAATTTCACTGCTCATGGTGGACAGAAAGGGCACGGCACCACTGCAAACTTTCCGACATTCAAAGTGATTTTAGTCCACAGGGTGTCATTCAGCTAGCAGCCTCAAAATGGTGCTGTTCTCTCTCATGCTTTCTTGCTTGCTTTTATTTCTCTTGCTCCTGGAAAAGAAATTGGACCTTTGATAATCCAGAACATTTGGGGTTGAGTTTTTTGCTGTTCGTCTCGTTTGATAAATATCCAGATTTTGATAAGTAGCCTGACTTATTTTCCCCGAAATTAATTTACTGGTTATAATAATTATTCAACTTAGGTTTTAGCTCCAACTTGGAATTCTCCTCAGCCACCATGCAGAGCACTACAGCTACATCAAGGATACCTCTGCACCGTCTGTGAGAGATGGATGTGCATGGTACTAGACCCCATCATAATCCTTGTCACAAGGAGGCTTTCCAGAAGGACCAGCTCTTGTGTGCAGGACATCTTGATTCCACCAGGCTTCTGACCATTTCAGATTGCAGTATTAAAGGGATCTATTTGATTCAGTTGTTATTCAGCATGCTCTGAAGTACTGAATAATAAATGCAAGTGGGCATAGTTCATTTTGTCATTTCCTCTTGCCCTTTATTTCTCTGGAGTTTTCAAGCAGCTTTAGCTTGTTTTTCCAGGTCTTCAACAACAAATGGCAGCAAGCTCTCCAATGTTATTTGTGCTCCTTCAGAGGATCAGACTTAAAAAAACTTCTGCTGAAGTTCTAATGAAAGGGCATCAATTGCCCTTTTCCTTACTGTCTTCCAGAACCATCTTCCCAGTCCTCTGTAGACTTCATTGATTCTATATCCATACTCAAAGTTCAGAAGTGACCTTTTTCTTTCAGTCTGTGTCAATATATTGAATACTAAATTTCTGAGCGCTCATGTACGTATGACCTCTATTTCTTCTTCTCCCTGGGACTTTTGCTTTAAGGACTATTCTCCTCTTTTTTTTTGTCCTTCCATCTGTCATGTCTTCACTTCCATATTTGTTCCTAGCCAAATCTTATAATTCATCACATTTCATTAGATCCCCTCATAGATATTGCTTTATGTCATGGTTTTCAACCTGTCAGTGCAGAAAATAGCTAAATCCATTGGATTCTATTGCTTTTTGCAATCCCTAGGCAATTTTTTGTACATGCATTTTCTACATCAAACCCTACGTCATTTTGAGCTGTGACTACACTTAGGAAACAATTACTGTAAAGATTACACTTTAGCACTTCATATTTATTCTGCCTCTACATCAAATCCCTTCAGTTTACAAATCATTCTGAAATACCAGGAATGTTCAGCTATGATGGTAAGTCTCTTCCGCACAGGTAGATAGGCTTGATAGCATTCCAGTTAATAACTACTACTAATAGTATCTGAAAGAAAGTGCAGCAATAACATAACTTCAGTCAGAACAATTTCAAAAGATAAGAATTTTATAGTAAGTAGAGAAAAAATAAATTTGAACCATCTGAAATACAGTATTACTCTGCAAGTGCCTTAGAAGGATTTACGGACAAGTGTTCTTCACTTCTTGCTGTTTCAATTTCTTGGTTGGATTATGGCCGCTGGAAAAAGAGTCTGCTTGGAGTTAAGCTGTTGAAACCAGTACCTAACGGTTTGTTAATTGTCCAGATAGATTACTTCTTTTAATGACTCAGCATTGCCTCAAAATTTCATGGTGTACTGGCGCTGTTCTGAGAGGAGGGGCTGTGGAAAAAGGGATTAATATGAGTCTTGAAATTAGTCTCAGTTAAGTGGAGCAAATGGTAGAATAATTTTGAAGCTGAAACTTGTAGGTAGCTGAAATTCCCATTTGCTAGTTTGTGAATCCAGAAGAAAAAAACACTACAATTTTTGTTTGTCACCAAAGACTTTTACTTATACAGCTAACTATTAATAGTTTGAGTCTAAACTATTTTCATTGATACACTGTAAAGCCCTTTGAGAAGTAATAGCGTTACACAAACTATTGGCAGCAAAATATAGGTGAAAGAAGTATGTCATGAAATAGGAGTAAGACCTTTCTAAGTATGGAACAAAACCTTCCAACCATATGAGATTTTTCAAAATTCTAGTATTAGAAAAATCTGGACTCAGCTGTATTTAAAAGTAATGACTCTCTTTTAAGGACCTGTATGTTCGCTGGAGATGATTCTATCCAAGCCTAATCGGGCACAAGGCCTTTGGCTTTGAAACGGAGGGTGCCACAGATACCAAAGGATCTTACAGATATTCAGTTTTCAGGGCTGTTGAAGTTTTGTTAGAGTCCATAATACTCTGTAAATGAGACTTGGATGGCGTAAAAAATTAGTCCAGGACAAGAAAGATATTAGATCACATGCTGATTTAAAATACAGATGCAATAGGCAGTTATGTATAGCAATGCGATAGGCAGAGTTAATCATATATTTGAAGATGAAAAAGGACTAGGGTGACTTCTTTGATTCCCTTTTATACAAACTGAAATAGGAATATGACTTTAAGATCTTTTTTTTTCAACTGAAGTAATGCTCAGCATAACCTTCGAAGTATTTTCCAAGAAAATTAAATATCATCTGGAATTGATTGCAGTCTGTTTTATTTTGACCCGTATTGTTTAGATATTTGTTGATATTTCTTTGAGGCATACGCAATGGTAAGTAATTTCTTCTCAGCGGAGAATCTATTTCTTTCTTATATTAGTGCTGTTTGTCTCCTGTTACAACTGCAGTTGTGGTATTGTAAAAGCCCAGTTCCTAAGCCATTTTTGGACTTCAGTGAATGATACTTGTTTGTGTGTAGCATCCCAGTTCTATTGTTGAATTTACTTGTTCCAATACTTTGTTATGTTCCCATGAGCATCTCCCAGCTTCATTCTGGAACAGTCTTTTGTCTCAGCAGGGCAGTCAGTGACTCTTTGTCTGAAAAAACTGTGGAGGGAATATAATCTTCCACAGCAACTCTGTGCCATATAGAACCCTTGTACCAGACTATGACTGCAGCTTTTCTGTCTATTGGCTTGGTTTTCCACGGAATGAATATATATTTAATGTACTTGATTTCTTTCACTATGTCCTCGATATTATCTTGCTATTTTCTGTCACTGCTTTCTT
The DNA here is from genome assembly GCF_000708025.1 of Charadrius vociferus. NCBI lineage: Eukaryota > Metazoa > Chordata > Aves > Charadriiformes > Charadriidae > Charadrius > Charadrius vociferus. Next base: position 565,748 of record NW_009648118.1, on the reverse strand, counting down.
CAGTGCCTCCTGATATTCTCTCTGAGTTTGTATCATGTCCTTAGCTATTGCATGGATGCCTTTAATGTCCCTGAATTAGCCCAGTTTAGCTGATTCTTCTTCTTTTTTTTGTCAATATCCACTTTCCTTATCCAGAATAGTTCATTTGTTTTCACCACCTATTTGATTATCTGATCTTAAATGTTTGTGGTTATAGCTTAATAGCTATATTAGGATCTTCAAGATCAATAGAAATTGTAGCTGGGGGGGTGCCTTAGTGCTGTGCTGTTAACGTTTGTCGTGCTGAATTCACACTACTTATGGTTCTTCCCTTTCTGGGTGTATTTCTGAGTCTATTGACCAAAATCCGTTTTTCTGAAACTTGTGTATTTTAAAGGAGTATATGAGTCATTTCAAATGTACAATACTCAGGAA
>NW_009648118.1:540874-565290 GCF_000708025.1 Charadrius vociferus | reverse complement strand
TGCCTGTAGCTCCTCAAAAGTATTTCAGACACTGCACGACTAGATTTATTTCAGTGATGGACGCATTTGTTCAGAGCATGCCTAGTTTAGCATATTTAGGCTTAGCAAAAAGGAAGCTTTTCAGCTTGAGTGGCACTGTAGAGCTTTTCAGGAAAAAGTATTAAGAATTGTCCTTATTCTGGACTGTTGCTTCCACTAAGGTCATCTCACCTGAGGCTTTTTGGATCCCTTCACATCTTACAAGCACAATGTCAGACTACCTCATCTCAGGGAGACCTATTATCTCTATTAAATGAGTATCCATAATAATGCAATACATTGGCTTCAGTCCTTTTATAAAGCTTGAGAGATACATTCTGTAAATACAGTGAAGGATGCTAAGTTTCTCTGAATTCCAAGTTTTATATGTGATTTATTCTGTAGTACTTTAGAGCTGAGGCAGAAATTTGTGAATTTGTCTTTGGGTAAGTCATCTATTCTGAATATAGCAGATTGTGATTGTTTTCCACATTTGTGACCCATTTCTTCAAAACTTGTGTCTGTATAGAGGCTCAGTTGTGTGGACTGTTTTGTGTATTCTGTATATATAATTACAAGTATTCATTTCTGGCTTTCAAGTTTGGTACTCTCCCTGCTCTTTTGGGAGTCTGTCAGTCTATGAGTCTGTCAGTACGCAATTCAGTCTTGATCTTCCTGTACATTTTTAAAACAATTTTTGTGCAGCTTGCGAAATTCTGAAAATGTAGCTTGCATGTTGCAAGAATGAGAACTTTAAAAGAAAACACTTGCGATTTTCTCCAAATATCCTTCCTTATAAATGTCATTCATTCACAAAAGTATCTATTCAGAGAATATATGTCCAATACACCTTCAAAAAATTACCTTGAAATGAGCTGTGTAATTAGATATTCTTTCATGATCCTGTACTGAGGCTATTTCCTACTTAAGTTTGCACAGCTGTCTTTGGATGAGATTATACAATTAAAATAAACATTAGAAGGTGTTTGGTTTATTTTTTCTGGAATTGTTCCAAAACATACCATTTTGAGAGGCATCAGTTAGATGGCCAAGCTAGTGGAGTTCATGAGAGTGTCATTCATCTGAGCTGGTGGGTTCCACTACAGCATAGTCTTTTCAATATAACTGTAACTAAACATTTGTTCCTGGATTAGAGATATTGGATACTGCCAGGTAGATTAAGTGGTTTCCCTTCAAAAAGTCTTTATTTCCATCATTTCCATATAATGCCATTTAGAACTCTTATCTCCATTTACCTCTCTTTTGATCTAGGTACATCATGAAGATCATTGAATTAAACATACGAGTTAGTCACTAGTGATACAAAGTTCAAAAGTTCACGTGAATTCTTTTAGCTTTCTGTCAGCCCCTTTAGCCATGCCGTTTAGTTGACTTTTCTGCCTCATATTGCCTAGCTTCAGTGAAAATACAGCTTTTGGATATTTCCACTCTTTGTGTCTCAAATGACAGTTCAAATAACGTCTAATATGCCCCAGAATGCATCTTCTCTCACTTCTTGCACCAGTGCCTAAACTTCATGATGTTTCTCACAGTGCTGGCCCTAAAATCTCCACTTTACCAGGTGAAATAAGTGTTGTCATCTCTTCCACTACATTTCTATAGCTTTCCATACTGTTGAAATCAGAAACTTCATAGAAGATACTGGACTCTGCTGAAAGCAGGAGATGGGCTTGAGTTGCGTTTTTCTCCTTGCTAAGACTGCTCACATCAGTGAAGTTAGCATTGCTTTGAAGTGTATATATGTGAAATCAGTCATCAGCCCCTCAGTTTGGCCAAAGAACACTTTGCTGTACTTGCTGTAGGCTTTCCACCTACAGGGCTTCTTATTTACAGGCAGCTTTGTCTGTTTTCTCCTAAGACCAGCATGTCTGATGACCATGTTCAGAAGACTGCAGGTTAGCTGTGAACAGATTTAGAGTAAGAAATTCAGGTCTCCTTTAGCTTGTGAATTTTTAAACTTCTAATAAAATTGTTTATGTCCTTGTAAGCAGGTTGAAAAACGAGTTGACGGTGACTATGTGCGTGTGAAAATTCTACTGGCAGCTACAGAGCATAAAATATAGATACGCCATAGCTTTAAAGTCACGACAAGAAAAGCTAGTAATCCTTGCTACTACAGTTATGGGCTTTGCCACATAAACTGGAGACATCAAAACTTTAGAAAGTTTCTGTTCTACTGACACTTATGTTTATCACATTGATTTTAATAAACAATGAGTGACTTTGACTTAAAAGAAAGCATCATAGAATGCTTTTTATATTAAAATATTCGTCTGGGACTAGCAGCCAAATATTCTGCCTCATGAAAGCAACAGCAAATCAAACAGACTCCTGAAAAATCTTGTCCCTGAAGAAACTAAATAGCAAAGCTGAGGTCACATAGAGTAAACCACAAATCAAGCTGCTAGGGTGACTCAAAGATTTGTTAATACAGCTGTAAACTGTAGACAGATTTTCTAAAAAGCGTTGGAGTGGTCCCTCTGTTGATATGCAGTGGTTTAAATACTGAAATGACCATGACTAGTATAAGGGGAAAGCACGAATTTGGAAACAGTCTCTTTGTTTTCATTTCCATGAGCCTTATCTACTAATTTGAAAAAGTATTTTCTAAATCATAGGAAAAAGATGAGAGAGACTTATGTTTATGACAACAGAAATGAAATTACATAGCAATAGGAATAATATTTACCAATTTCATGCTTATTTATACTGCCCCTGTCAGGGATTGAGCTTCTATGTAGTAAACATTGCAAAAGCACCAAAAAAGAGGTCCCTATTACAAGGATTGCAATCAAGTAATTAGGAATCTGGTTTGTGCAATTATTTATTATTTGAGGTCTGATCACAGCAGTATTCTGGAATTCTCTGCTGATCATTCATTCCAGATGTGTGTCACAGCTATAGCTTGTATTAGAGTTGGGTAAGAGATGTGGCAGACTACAAGCCTGTTTCGTGTGTATATGTATGTATATAAACTGTGTGTATCATATACTATGGGAAATATATATCCCTGTTACGTGACATCTTTTATATTGCCCAGAGCAGCACCCCTTACAATAATAATTTCATTTTTAATTAGCACCTGCATACATTTGGCTGCAGATATTTAGATTTTCTGCCCTCTCAGTATGTGAGAATACATTTATGGATATATTTGTCTTCAAACCTAATTTCAAATGGACTGAGTATCTCAAACTGTTGTTTTCACTTCAGTATCATATTTCACCTATTGGATGAAAATCCAGAGCCATCTGCCCCAGTGAATTCAGCTATGCTGATTTTTTTTACCCTGAATTGAGAGTTTCACAGTAGATATTAATAGCAGTGGCATTGCCCCCATTTTATTGTGTGAAAGTGGGGTGTCTGTGCCACTGCGGAGCTTGGTAGTTTCTTCCTTAATCTGCTTTAAATCAAACAAACAGATCCTTAATGGATGTAAGTGTTCTGAGGTCCTACAGCTGTGACAGTCAGCTGCAGCTGATGTTACTTACACACACACACACACGAAGCTATGGTATTTTCTTATTCAGTACGACATCTGCCCACTCAAGTCAAAACAGAACTTGGTTAAATACTATCAGGTAGATTAAGTGGCCTCCCTTCAAAAAGTCTTTATTTCCAGCATTTCCATATAATGCCATTTAAAAGTCCTTACACACTTTCAGTGTGCTTTACATCATTGCAGAGGCTTCAGAGAGAACACTAGGATTGGCCAAGCAGTCCTCTAGACATCTTTGTTTAGACCTGCAAGCTGTCTAGGGTGGATGAGAATCACCCATAGCCGGATACATACACGCCAAAGTGCTAAAGACAAAGTTGCATAGCAGGAACTGGAGCTTTGAGTTTGAGTTATCCACTCACACTCTGCATCCCTTTTTACTCTCCCCATCCCCTTATCAATGTCCTTGACATGCTAGGGCTCTGCAGTTCAGAAGAACCGAGAGGTAGCTGCTCTACCTCAACGGCAGAGTAGAGAGGACAGTTGAGCTCTACAGGAGTATTCTTGAGATAAACTTTGCAGCTAAAGGGTGTGCGGTGCACATACCTCCTGTGCTGTTACGGGCATGCATGGAGTTCTGAAGATCTGTAACTATTAGTCAGCATCTTCTTTTTCTGTCCCTGAGATGGAGGGATGTTTTGTGTTGTGGGAACTACTGACCAAGGAACAGTCCGTTCCGTCCACTTCAGGAAAACCTGGGTGGGTGAGCAAGGCTTTGCAGTTTGCTAAGGACTTTTTGGTTCCCTCTGTCTTTCAACTATAGTCACCCTACAGAGGGCTCAGATGAAGTTTCTTTTTCTTCTTTCACATGACTTCTTTTTGTAGAAATGAAGAAGGTGCTCACTGCTGTGTTTTTTTTTTTTGTTGCTGTTTCTTCAGACAGTGTGGTTTTCTGTGTGGTTCCATTTCAACACAAACATTTTGAGGATGTGAATGCCCCAGTCAAACAATGCTTATTCCTGAAGCCGACTTATGTTTAAATGCTTTGCAGATCTGGGGCTCAACTGTATACATCACCATTGGAATGCTTGGAAGTAAAAGCCATTATAAAGATTTTTTTTGTCTGTTTTTGTCTTGCCTCAACTCAACTTAGGATTCAAATGTTTTTGAGAGCAGAAAATATTCAGGACCCAAAAAATATTGCCACTGCATTTGCAACAAGTCCCAAGAATACTTCAGTTACGTCAGATAGTTCTGTCTTCATCTTATTGCAACACCTCCACAAAAGCAGAGCATGATTGATGTATTAAACATCTAGGGAAGGAAAAAAAACTAGCTTCAGTGCCAGTTACACTTGAGAAGAAGAGACAAATGTAATTTATTTTCTATCCAGATGCTCAAGGCTCTTTCTGCTCAAATGACTCGAATCTTCTTCTGGTAAACAAAGTATTCAAAATGAAGTTCCTAAGACACATTTTTAGCAATGGTAACTGGAAGATTTCTTATGTCACTGTATCTACGTGCCTAGTATGTCCGTGTTCCAGTCACTCAAATCCACGGATTTATCTAAAATCAAAATCAGTTCCAACACACTGCATTCCCCTTTGGCTTATCCGCCGCTGCTTGAATTGTCACAAAAGTCCTATTAATAGAGGCAGCTGCTTTTCATCAAAATAAACTTTGTGATGCTGTACTTTGAGCTCTGCCAGGCCAAAGCTGTGCACATCAATTGCAATCTAAAGTTCAGAAGGAGCTTTCACTGCTAAATTTTCTGGGGTTTATATGTCTTTGCTGGTTTTAAGTTATTTTCCAGGTGACTTAATTCCACAATTTAAGCATCCATTTTACCCTGTCTTTGAATGTTTTTGATTGTTGTTATTGATTGATTAATAATGACTTATTGATGTTATTAAGTAGCCAGGGTTTCTCTGGTTTCTTAAGGCAAACGGATAATTTGCCAAAGAAAAATTCAACCATTTTCAGCAAACAAATGACTTCACTGTTTTGTGCCAGTAATTCCTTTCACTGTCATGTCTTTTAAGGTAAATGGCACTGTTTGCCAATTTTTTCCTCCCAAAATTTCCAGGAGCATGACTGTCATAAGACAACATCATTTCTCTTCAGAAAAGAGATGAGGTTACTACATATTGGACTGTCAAGCCAAATCTGCCTGACATGTGTGCTTTGCCAATGGTATCATTAGCACCCGTATGAAGCAGAAAGTCTTTTTAGACTCCATCTATATTGCAAATATCCAGAATGGAAAAATGTTTCACATTGGTATTTTCAACAGTTTGGAAACTATATAGCCACAGTGGTTGCTGTCTGATTTCTCCCTGGCAGATTGCACCAGCTGAAAAGTGATCTATGACATTACAGTGGCACTTGGATTCTGAATGGGACATGTAAGCATGACCTTAAAACAAAGAGTTTAAGGCTCTTAGGAACTTACAATATATATTGACATTTTTTTCTAGTTGGAAATTTTGATCTGTTCCACTCTGTCTTCCTTCAACCTCTTAGTCTTTTGTGCCATCAGAATGAAAGATGAGTAGCTCTCAACATAGATATGCCAAATTCTAGAGGAGAGATGAGAGCAAATAGCTGTAGGATTTTCAAGGGGTCATCCAGTCTGCCTCTTATCCTGCGTAACACAGGATCAGCTCTACCAAAGTGATCCTGAAAAAGTATCTCCTAGATCAATTCATTGCTGTATTTCAGAATCTGCTTGCTTATTTCTGTGCAGGAAGGTTGTGGAGTAAAGACTGACTTTGCATCTCAGCATACAGTGAACTACTTTCTCCTTTCCTTCAGGAAGTGTTGTTTTTCTTCCTACTTCTCATGGCATGTGCGATTGATGAAGAAAGCTTAAAAGTATTATCAACAGTCTCTGAGGGGCCTATATTTGTCACCTGTCTGTGTCACATACAAAGATTAAACACACATAATCATTTTTTCAATAAAATAATATGAGAAATATTCACTTGCTCTTTATCTTTGACCTAAGACTTTACAAAGAAAATTCTCAATAGACTTTGACCAATTAGAAACCTCCTTTGGATCATGTGAATCACCTTATTGAGGTTTATGACAAAAAATGTCTGCATATGTTGGAGTGTTTACAGTTTTGGAAGGCAAAATCTTTAGTTTCAAACTGTATTGTATTCTTATGTTTCATGATAGATTAGCATTTCATAAAAGAAAAAAATTATTGTTTACTATTATTACATCTTTTCTGAGAATGATAAGGTTTTTATCTATAGTTTGGCTTAACCTTGAGTTTTAACAGTGAAGATTCCATACTTGTCCATTAAAAACAGTTTTTGTTTTCTTGTTGAAGATTTAGTGGTTTTCTTCTTTCCCCTTAAAGTTGTTTCCAGCACCCTACTAATGTTAATGATCCATAACTCCATCAGAATTTTCAGAACCTCATTATGAAAGCTTGGTAAGTTTGATATCTTGCCAAATTCACCTTCAGATTCAGATTCTGTTTCTTTTTTTCTATTTAGGTTTGTGGAATCTTTTTTAGTTTTTGGACATAATGATGACCAAGAAAAGCACTTTGGTCTGTTGATTCTTGAGTAGTGATAGCAGGATCCAGCTTTGGCTGGTTACACAAGTCACAAGAACAGTTCAGTCTGGTTTTTTGCAGATGACATCTAAAAATAACAAAAAAAAAGAGGAAGGAAAAATAACTTTTGAATTGCTTTTCATTCTGCTGATGATAGAAAGGGTAAATGTTTCTTCTATTGCTGGTTTCTGAGAGATTTAATTAATCTGTTTTGTGCATAAGCTAAACAAATGAATATCGCTAGAAGCAAAACTTACTTTTTCACCTAACAAACCCTCTGTATTCATTACTGATTCTAGGACTGACAAAAGTCATCCAGCCTTTTCACATATGTCTTGCCTCCTTTCTTACATAAAGTCTCAGTTTCATAAGCCATAAGTTTGAAGACACAAACTGGCGCTTCTTCTGGAAGAAAATCTGTGTAACAGTTCTTTGGTGGATAACTCTTACTATCATTTAGTCTTGTTTCATCTCCAGAAGTCTGATTTCAGGCACTCTGATTTGAAAAAGTTTTCCAACAAATTATGCAATAATATCTCTTTATATCTAAGTGAATCTGAAATTATTTCAAAGACAGTATTATGATGAAGTCAATTATGTGCGACGCTTCATATTTGGAAAGGAGGAGTGAATGGCAATATTAGAACAATCAGGAATTACATAGCAAGTCACAATCCCAGTGTAAAACTTGAAATGCTTGAATTGGACTAACACATCAATCTTTAGTAAAAAAAACGAACCCATGCGGTACAACCCCCAAATCAAATAAATCGTTCCTTTTGATACAGTTTTGTTGGGGTGTTTTCCTAAAGTCTTAACCTTAATCAGCTTCTGCTTTCCAGTCAGTGGACAGCTCAGCCCATTATCTTTGCACCATTCAACCTGTCAGAATTCATTAGCTTGCCATCTACAGAGAACTCCCTCTGCAACCAATTGCTTGTTAATTCATCTACAGCAAACTCTGAGGGATTTTGTTAAAGAGCCATTTTAGGCAAAGTATTTGATTTATACTTCCTTTGGCACTATTTAGCCAAAGGTTCAACAAACGTCAGATTTTTACAGCTCAGCCAAGCTTGGTAAGATTTTTTGCTTCTCGAGATTTTGAAAGTAATCCATTAGCAGTGATTTTGGCAGTGGGTAAATGCCCCTATAAAAATCTTGTGTGTTATTGCATCGAACTGTTTAGAACTTTTTTTCCCTGTAGGGCAATTATCTTCATTAAAGGATACTAAAAATAATAAGTTGCAGCATCTTTCAATTTGCAAGTTCTGTAAGAGACATTAATTAATTGATATACATAAAGCATATTTTTTTCTGAGATTGGGCATTGAAACTTTCTTCTCTTGGAATACAATTTCTTCATTTTTTCTGAGAACATCTCTATTAGGATAACCAACATCCTCTTTAACTGAAAACTAGCTATTTGATTTCATTCTTATAGCAGAATGGTAAGCATTTTCAACAGTAATGGACTTCAGTACTGTATTTAAATTTATATATAAAATTTCCCTAAAAATTGTACACCTTTTCTTGTTGCTTTCATAGGACATTCATAATAAAACAATCTGTCATATGTAGGCGTTCTTTCTTCTGAATGTATCCTCCTCCACAAATATTTTTTAGGCCAGAAAATACTTAGGCAATTGCCTGAAGAGGGAAAATACAGTGTTGTATCAAAGGACTAGACACCAAGAAATCTACAGATCTGTGGCATCTACAGACTTTTGAAATTTAAGTAATATGTTTGGGAGATTAAACAGCACTATAGAAATCTTATCTTACACTCTGTTCGCTGTTTTTATTTTGTTTCTTATTAATTCCAAACTCTTATACCTCTTCTTAAACAAGAATGGGTAGAATTTGGGACTCTTATTTTCTTGTATCTACTATTTATATCTTAGTTGCTCTCTTTTTTTGGAGTGTCATTCAAGTCTTCTGCTGTAGATTACCAACCAAAGGACCTCAGTTAGGAGTACAGTAGCAGTGGCCCCTATAAAATTGATGAAAATAGCTCAAGAAAGCTGATCAGCTGAGACAGAACTTTCCATCATGTTTTTCACTATGTCTCAGAGGTTCCTAAGAGTGCCATACAGATGATTGATAATAATGAACACTATTATGACTTTCCTGAGAGCCTTCTTTTTCTCATTAAACAAACATCTGGCTGCTATTTGCTCCATTCCACTAGTAACTATTTCAGGTTTTTAGTTTTGTTACTGGGATAACTACTCATTCTGATAAACATATGGCATGCCTGAATCACTGGAGAGGAAGAGGAAGGCCTAATAATTATAACAGAGAAGGAGCAAAGTGAGAGGTTTCATTGAAAAGGTATGAAGTTTCATTTTTCCCCCCAATGGAACCATTTTCCATTGTTAGACATACAAGTTGGAGAAGAGGTACAGAGGGACAATGAAGAGATACGATTTCTTGCTTCTCTTTACTTGCTATTTCTTTTCCATTTTTCTTGTAAAGTTGCTTAGAAAATAAAATAATTGAAGCTGGCACTCTTATTTTTTCACCTCTGGAATCTCGTGTGCAAACTTTAGAGTCCAGGATAAAGATTTTTCAGAGCTTTTTCCTTTATAAAGAAACATTTCTGATTGCAAATATATGTTTTTAAATAAATCATTGGTTTTGACAATGTTCCTCTCAAATAATATGAAAAAACATATTACTACTTCTTAAATAATATGAACACGATTTTTTTTGCTCTTTACTGACGATCAGTTATATTTTATACTGATTTTTTTTCTTGTGCTTAAAAGCAGAACAGTAAAAGGGGAGGAGTAATAAGAGAAAAACATACTTCTTGATAATCTAGCTAGAAAAGCTGACAGAAACCTCATGAAGTTTCTCAAGGAGAAGTGCAAAGTCCTGCATGTGATTTTAGCTTACTACTGAATAGCCAAAAAAGATCCCTCTATTACCTTATGCCCTTCATCAGCCCGAGAACAGGAAGAGGGAAGGAATGGTGTATGTGTCCTCATGTTCTATGAACAAATGAACATCAATGTTTTTCCTTTTTGCCCTTCCAGAGAAGGGTCAGCTGGAGAGTTGGCTGGGTATGCAAAAGTGAGCTTGCTCTCTTTGATAGCACAACTTTAGCCAAAAAAAAAAAAAAAAAGAAGACATTTCTTTCAAAAAAACCACCAACCAAACTCCAAAAAACCCAACAGGAGAAACAATGTTCAAAAGCTGCCATTAACACCAATTTGGAAAAGTTACAGAAATTTAGTTATCTAAAGATTTGTGCCAAGGGATAATAAATTTGACTAAAATAATGGCTGGAGAAACCAGACTTCCAAGTGTAGACTCCTCTCATGAGATGTGACAAGAAGCAGCAAAATCCAGGCTAAGTACCATTTACACACAAAGGCTTTTAGTTTAATGTAATTATGCACTAGATTGTAAATTCTGTTAGAATGGATGCTCCGTGCGGAAGATTAGAAACATTCCATTGTTTAGTCTGATATCTCTATAATAATATTTACCGCTTACTGGGTGTATTCAGGGAACAGACTTTCAGGCCTATGAGAAAGTCTGGTCACTATAGTGACATTCAAAGCAGCAATTAATGGTTCTGACCATCTGTTCTGCAAAGCACCCTACACAGACAGAAAAATGCCATATGCAAGACATCTACTATAAGTTCCTAGATTACATGCCTGCTTTCCTCTGTTAACTCTACAGGACTCAGATAGGACAGATACAGATAGTAGTCACTTGGAATTGCTCTTCTTGATTTCTTGAATTTAGCTGCTCTAGTAAGTGGCAGTATCAATCCATGGCTCTACTGTATTAAATTTATAGAACCTATAGAGGTAAGCTCGGATGGGGCAGTTCAGGCTCTGACTGCAAGTTAGCAGATGTTGGCTATTCCCAGAAACCATTATTTTATAGTGCAGATGATATTGATGCATCTGAAGGTGTAGAACTTTTCCAAAATTTAAATGTCCACATTTTCAATATGAGTTCCAATTTTTATTTGCTATAATTGATTCTAACTCAGTAGTATGATGTCACGTTAACTCATCTGAAATTTCTGAAGATAAGTCTTTTCCCCAGTTTCTCATTTTAATAAGGAGTTTAAAGCCCATTGACATCAACAATAAAACTTTCCTTTATTTCAGTATAAGAATTGGGTCTAATATTAATTATTCACTAGGAAATAATTTCAAAATAACCCATTAGATCTAAATAAGACTTTAACATGCTCATAATTTTTAAAAAAATCTTTATAATTTAACTAAAATATTAATTATTAAAAAATGCATTCAACTAGTTGCAATTTCCACTACCAGACACTAGAGGGGAAAAATGTTCCGTGTTTTTAGGCCATTAACATGCAACCCAAACTGTAATGTATTCCATTTTATACATCACTTCTCAGAATAACAATGCAGCCGCTTATAATGACATTTGTTAAAGAGTTTCTAGTTGTAGCAGGAAGTGATTAATTATACTGTAATAATGTTGTTATTGAGTCAATGAATTAGCACTCAGATCTGAGAGAACACGGGATTCATAACAGTATTCTTTACTAAGCAGTCAGCTGGTATTAAGATGTGATACAGTCTGATATTTTAATCCTTACAAAAGCTGAAAACCCATTAAAATACAGTTTGTATTTTGTCCAGGTAATGATAGCTGGTTCATTTCATTCCCGTCTACAGATGAAATTCTCACGAACATTTTATAGGCGTATGTTCATTCACAGAAACTGCAGTTCATCTTTGCTAGGAAACATACCTTAATTTTCATGAGCACAAAGAATTCTTTTATGTTTGTGATCATCTTTCTCCAAGTGAGTCCCCTAGCTTTTTTCTTGAACCCCATACTCTCTATGTTCTGCTTTTCCACAATAACAAAACAAACAAACAAACAAACAAATACCCCACCACAAGAAAAAGAGGATATTTGGCATACTTAGACCTTTTCAGAATCCAAATATTTTGGATATATATAACCCAATATATATCCAAATACATTTTATTTGAAATAATCTGGAGATTTTAGAAAATTCAGTGGTGTTTTCTCCCAGGCACACAAAACAGAAGTGTGTAAGAGTCATGGGTAACAGGGAGCACAACAGATGTGTGCAAGTGTACTCCTCAAACTAAGCCAAAAAGCATCCTAAACCAGATATTGGAATGTCTCCAATACTAAAAGGCATATGGCACTATGGGACAGTGTTAAAAGCAGGGGGATGTTATCTGCTCTCTTTCTCTATACACTGTAATTTAAAGTTCAGTTATCTCCAGAGTTTTGAGAACCATAAATTTTAATCATTGTTGCTAGTCATTTCTTTGCTCATTCCTTATAATTGCTGCAGTTTTATAAACGGTCCTTACTTTTTTTTCCTATTACAACTGTTTAATACAACCTGCTGTTCGTACTGCTCAAAAATGTGATTGAGATTCTCAAAGAAACGCAAAGAAACTAGATTTCTGGCTCCCACTGAACTTGTGTTAACCTGGGCATCCACATCCCTGAGACCCATTTTAGAACCTCAGTCCAAGGTTCTCCTATGAAGACATCTGCTACCTTATTACTTTGATTTCTTTGCTTAGATTGACCAAATCCCAGTGGTTTAGTTTCAGGAGAAGGTGTACTAATACTCTATATAGGGCAGATATGCATGTTAATCTGTTTTTCGTATTGATAGATGCAAGCAACAGAGTGAAAGGGAGGAAAGATAAATAGAAGTGTTGGCCAGGAGAATTACTCAATGTAATTGGTTCCCCATTGTCTGCCTGCTACAGTACACGGAGAGAGGATGCTGTGCTAGTTCTACTAGGTGGCAAAAGATGAATTGACAAGTGAAGAATAATATGAACTTTCATTCGATACTCATTTGGCAGGTGAGAAGACAAGGATGCAACTACATTTGGGGGCAGGGAGGGGAGAAAAAGATGATCATAACAAGAAAAAGATTGACACCTTTCCCCAGAATGATTTGGGTTTTGTTTTTAAAAGAAATATAAACAGGAAAGAATGGCAAGATTTTCAGAAGTCCCCAAATTCTTGATGAGTTTATATTATAAAGTGTAAATGTATCTCTGAACACGAAGAAAAAGAGCATTACAAACAGATTGGTTCGTTTAGTCATCTGGAAGTAGATTATTTTACATAGAGACAGCCAAATACACAGTTTAGACAGGATTCTATAGTTACTTTAAATAATTGGGAAGATTCATTATATTTATTTATGCTTTTACAAATATGAGTTTATAGAGATTTTTCTGACAATTCTTTTCGCAATAAAATTCCAGTGCCTATGACAAAGTAAGGGCTTGATTATTACTCAAAATGTATAACTAATTAGATAATCAAGGCACCACCTATGTAGAAGTAATATATCTATAAAGGAATGATATATAAAAGGAAGCACTTCATATGTTTTGGACAGCTTCATACATAATGTATAGCAAACATGACTGCTTAGCAAGGCTGAAGTGTTCCAGACAATGATTTCCAGAAATGAGTAGTCAGATTACTTGAACACATATCCATGCAATAGCTGAAGCAGTTATTAAATGTCATCTTCAGTTTTAAACATGCATAAATCACTCCAGTTAATAATAATGAGACCGATGTATGCTCAACAAGGGGAAAATATATCCCTAATGAATAAGACTTGTCACTGAGATTTCTGAATATGTTAAATAGCTTAATTTGGTACTATTCTATCACATTGTCTTCTAACATTATTATTCAACAACTTTGGCTATACTATGAGTTATGATCAAATAAATACACCTAAAAAACCTAACAGAGTTCAGCTTGGTTTGTAACAGAGTCAGGCTTCTGCCATAAACTTGATATGGACTTGAACTCTGATATTCATAGAGGTTTCTATCACAGCTACCTGCATTTTATTTCTTGTGCTATTATTTCCACCAGAGACAATTTGGCATTATGTACCTGTATATAATACTATATATGTGTATGTAAGCATGATTATGTATATGTTTATAATTAAAGACTTAGATTTTTCTCCTGCAGTTGCATAATTACATATAGAAGTTGTAAAATCATTAACCTAGAAGGAAACAAAGAGAGGTCCCTGTGGAAAAGATTGTATATATCCAGGAAAACCTTCATTTTGTTCTGTGACTTCTGATTTTTTCTGTCCTCATATTTCCTAGAGAGTTTGTCAATTGCAAATACAGTGTTTTTCCAGTGTTGAAATCATAACCAATAAAGCTTTTGTTATTGAGCTCTAAACTATGTCAATTCTTAATCTCTACAAACATTTCTATGTAATCTAGAAGAAACAGGAAAATATATTTTGTTAATCTACTAACGAAGATTAAGTGCAATTCAAGCTGGATTAACCTGCATTCCACAAAATTGAACTCTGCTGTGCTCGGGGTTAGACCTCCTGTTTCATAGTACTGCAGATAATCCTTAATGGCACAAAATGTTACTGAGAGAATTAGTAGTACAGTAGTTGAGAATCTGTACAGAAACGTAAATGAAAGATCTGGCATAGTCTTAGTTTCTTCATGTCACTACTACAGTGTTCCTTTATGTTCTGGTGCAGTAATGTGACATACATACTTTATATGGAAATACCGATTTCTCTTTGTCTATTTTAAATATTTTCTGCAAGGAAGTACTTCTACAAAGAAGGCTATTTCTGGATATTTTAGGAGAGTTTATTTTGAGACTAGTCCATCTAATTTTTCCAAGGATGTCTCACTTTTGAGTAGATGTGGCACAAACCCGCTTGGTTGCCAAGATCTTGAAGTTCGTGCTTATCTTTTCAGTATTTTTGGGGCATGCTTCTTTAAGCAAACTCAGACAAGGCTTGACACTAATTTTCTAACAACTAAGAACATAAAAAAGAAAGATTCCATTCCTCCTATAAATTATTTCTTTTTCTTCTCCCTGTCTGTTCTGTAGCTTTTTTTGGATATTCATCTTACTTTCTTAAGATACTTACAAATGATGTACTTAAATGTATGTGTCATCTGAGGTGCGTATGGTATTTGAGACAGATGTCTGCACAGGGCTGGGACATATCAAACAGAACTTGCAGGGCAATCATCTCCTGTGGCAGCAGCAAGAGGCTAATTAGGGCACCCTAGGGTCTCACAAATGATGCGAGATCCCTGTGTTTAAGGAACTGAAGACCAACTCCTATCAGTCTTCTGAGTGTTCATTATCAAGGAGATAATGCTTTTTTTGTTAAATAACAGAAATTCACAGAATAACAAAATCATTTAAGTTAGAAGGGACGTCTTGAGGTCATCTAGTCTGACATCCTGCTCAAGCAGGGTCAGCTAAAGTAGGTTGCCTAAGACAGTGTCTAGTCAGGATTTGAATATCTCCACAACCTCTTTGCCAGTGATTGACCACCCTTGCAGGAAGAAAGAGTTTTCATATGTTCAGAGCAAATTGCATGTATTGAAATTTGTGCCCGCTGCCTCTTGTCCTATCATGAGCCACCACTGAGAAGACACCGGCTCCCTCATCTTCATTCTGTCCCATCAGGTATTTATACTCATTGATAAGTCCCCCCTTGAGCTTTCTCTTCTCCAGGCTGAGCAGTCCCTTTAGTCTGAGGGGGTCTGAGCTTCCTGAAGGCCAATTTTACCAGTAAAGACTGAGGTAAAGAAGGAACTGAGCACTTCAGCCTTTGGCTTTTCATTTGCCACCTGTTCCCCTGCCCCATTTAGCAACAGTCTTCCTTTTGCTGTTTGTGTACTTGTAGAATCCTTTCTTGTCGCCCTTCACATTTGTTGCCAGATTCAACTTTTCTATCTCTATCCCTGCATGACCAGACAGGAACTTTATACTCTTCCTAGGTGACCTGCCCCTGCTTCCACTTCTTGTACACTTCTTTTTTATGTCTAAGTTCAGTTAGTTTCTCTTTGCTTATCCATGCAGGTCTCTGCCACCACTGCTTGATTTCCTAGTTGTCGGGACAGACCTTTCTTGAGCTTGGAGGAGATGATCCTTGAATATCAGCTACCTCTCCTGGACCACTCTTCTCTCCAGGGCCATATCCTCTGAAAAGGTTGAAAACTAGGGCTGTAATCCTGCTTTTTGCCCAATTCTTTCTCTTAGGATCCTGAATTCCACCATCTCATGGTCACTGCAGCCAAGGCTGTTTCTGACTTTCAAGTTCCTAACAAGTTTTTCCTTGTTCATAAATAACAGGTCCAGTACAGCGTCTTTCTTTTTTTAGATCCTCAAATGCCCATGCCAGGAAATTGCCTTCAATGCACTCAAGGAACCTAGATTGCTTGAGCCCTGCTGTACTGTCCTTCTGGTAGATATCAGGGTGGTTGAAAGCTTCCATGAGGATCAGGGCCTGTGAATGTGAGGTTTCTTCCAGTTGTTTAAAGGTCTCATCTAGTTTCAAGAAAACCTTATCTACTTCTTTCTGATCAGGAGGTCTGTAGCAGATACTGATTACAATAGCAGACCATGTTGTCTGCCCACTAATCTTCACCCATAAGATCTCAACTGACTCCTGGCATGTCCCAAGGCAGGTGTCTATGCATTCCAGCTGCTCTCTGTCACATAAAGGGCAGCTCCCTGCTCCTTGCCTTCAAAGTGTTTTTCTTGTGGTTTTATGATATCTAAAGATCTTATCTAAAAAAGATTTCTTAACGTTTAGAACCCAAATTTGATCCTTCTGCTAGCAAATGTATTTGTCAATAAATTTTACCTCATCTTGGTTTTCATTGTAGTCTGTACAGCAAAAGATTATCAATAGGTATAAAATACGAAAAAATTCCAGAAATATTCTATCTTGCTTTCTTCATATAGATGGGAAAATATTCTTTCCTCTAATCTTTCTTGTATTGTCATTTTGGTTCTAACGCATCAACTTCAGGATAGTGTCTAATATAACAGCAAGGACAGTTTTATACAAGCTACTGGTAGAGTCAAATAGTAACTGGTAGGTAATATTTGTAAAGCCAACTCAAGCTGCTAGATGGCCAATTCCAGTTAAAATTGATGGACAATGTGAGTCAAAACATTAAATGCAGCTTTCAAAATCTGAACTAAAGTTTTAAAAAATGGCTAAGATTTAATGTTCTGCAACCTCGTATCACTGTTGCCTCTACTGTCAAATCATTACTAAACCCATTCGACAAATGTTTTATGTTGGTTGTGTAGCCAGCCTACACAATTGGTTCTGTATGTACAAAATTAAAGACTACATTATGCATATTGCTTGCACAGCTGGACGGTCCTTTCTGAGGTCTGTATCATATGTTAGAGCCATTTTAAATGCAGCTAAATTGCCTGCAGACTCCGTTTCAGCCAGTTCCCCACAGAGCAGTAAGAATCATAGTGATGTCTGTGTCCTTACTAGCAAATATGTTGGAGAGTACTTCTTTTATAGAAGATGTATAGCTGTCTTTCCACTGCATCTCACAGGGCAGGAAGCATGTTTGCTTACTCTTTGGAATAGCACACTGAGCACTGTCAAATATTACACACAACTTTCATAATACCCTAGTTTAAAATGTCATGGTAAAGATTTGGTGCTACCATACACCAGGTTGCTGCTCGTACACCTATTTCATCAGTTTTGGAATACTATGAAAGAGTTTTCCATAGTAATTTATTAAAAACCCAAGTACTTTGTAGAGAAGTTCAATTATTACGTTTTTTTTGAGAGGGAAGACTAGTGACTCCTTGATCAACTGGTATTCAGTATATGATTTCTCTTATCAAAAATCAAAAACATCCAGTTATTTTACTTCTGCAGATTAACAAGTCATCCCTCCTGACTGCGATCATTTGAAGATGGAAAGCATTTAAACTAAAGACGCAAGCATTACGAGGAGAGAGCACAGAGACCTACACTGTGTTCAAGTCATTAACTTAGTACTTTATTAAAATATGTTTGTGGACCCATCCATGGATGCACATTTTAAATGCTAAATTAGTGAATATTGGCTCAGAAGCAACTCGTGACTTCAACTTGGACACCCATCTGTTTTTCCAACAAAGTTTTTTTTTAGAGATGTCATCACTCCTTTATACTTTACTTTCCTTTGAGCATTGAATTTTGAAAGCATGCTGGTTATTAGTCTCACTTGAAATGAGTGGAGCTTGGCAGGTATGTAAATACTACATGTAATTTATTGCATGAGAAAAGAAGTGCCTAGAAAAAGGTCTTCCCATATATTTTAATCCACACTTGAAAGCTCTCTAGAATTTTTTAAAAAAATATTAAAAAAATGTAAATTTAAACTTCATGAAGCAACAGAAATCTTCTTTATGGCAAAATTATTCACTGAATTAATGGCATCCTTGCATTAAACAAAACATTTCTAATGATGGCTCTGGCTAGCTCATTGCAGTTTTTCATAAGTAGTATGCTACTAGCTCTCAAAAAATCAGTGGGCAGAATTCTGCTGTCATATATGCAAATTCAGACTGATTTGATCATTTTGTATCACAAAAAATTTAAAACTAACTGAGGAGCCTGGAGAGTTAGTCTCCCTTGGATGTGATTCATTCCAGAGACATAGTTTGCCTATAGATATGATCTGGACCTAAACCAAATCCTTTATCTGTATGCTGTCTAGCTTAATGGAGAAAGAAAGGGCTTAGAAGCCTAAGTAAAATTCCTCCAAACTTGATCCCTGGTTATATCAAATATTTAGGCATGTTGTGGCTAATAGGCATTCTTTGGGGACCCTGAACAGCTTACGTCTACTATGTGTCTTTTCCCTCCATGCAGATCTTCTTACACTGAATCATTCTGATTTAGCTGACTAGGACTGTTCATTATTTTTGGTGTATAACTCTGTTCCAGTTCGCAGTCATCTACCAAGAAAAGTATTATGGATTAGCAATAATGGCTAAGAAAATAAAGATTTTTTTTCCTAAATACTAATATAAGCTATCTCTTTTTTTTAAAATTCTTTTAATTTAAATATACAGAGTAATATCTAAGGCAAAATAAAATGTTGCTAACAAACAGGATTCCAACTGTTGACATAATTACAATATCCTCTGAAATACTATAGTATTTTTGTGTGTGTAGCAAATAAATAAAAATGATTATTTCACAGAACTGTAGCTCAAACAACTGGCCAGAAATTTCATATATGTTGAAGCTCCCAATAGCATGGGATTTGTGAGTACCATAAATAAATAGACCTCTAAAAGCTCAATGTTTCATAAAATGAACATCTGTTGCGGTTATAGAACAGAAAGTTGTTCCTATGGTGAAACACTGTAACCTCTATGGTTATATTTATTACACTAGGTAGCGTATGTCATTATGAATTGAGAATTACACATGCTTCATTTTTGAGTTCTTTTCTGTTTGCGCATATTGTTCCTAAATGACCAAGGACCAAGAAATGTGGATATCTCATATCACGATGGTTGAGGTTATTTAAAGAACATTCTCACCCAGTGTCTGCACACACAAAGAACAATACAGCTGAGAATCGGGCCATAGAACCAGTGGATTATTTACATTCTTTTGACTTTCTGAAAATGCAAAATGCACGGATCTAAAAATTCTCCTGCTAACTGTTTGATATTTAAACTGATTTTGTTGGTTAAATAACAGTTAAAATTTAAACTTCCAAGGACGTGAGCATCATTTTTAGTAAGAGTTTCTATTTTCACCCAGGCATTATGCTGAAGGAATAGGATAGATTTCAATATAATAAAATTATATCACTTCTATCTATTTTTTTGAAAGTCTATGGGAAAATAGTAGTAATTGATTTCAGGCCTTGTTGGTAAAGACACATTGTCAAAGGTATGTGGCTTTAAATTTGAGAAACTGCAAAATAGCTTTCTTCTCAGTGCCTGTAAACCTGCATGGTTCCCTCAAAGTTACTGTGATTATGTTGATTCACTCAAGCAGACCCAACTGGACCTGAAATCTTTTCTCCGATGCAACCGTAAGAGAAGACACAGAAATGACATGCAACAGAATGACCTGTTTGTTTTGTATGTACCAGAAGGTGAACACATACCCAATAGCAGTACTCTTCCTGCAATGATCATCGCAGTTGCAATCCCCCTCTAACACGGACCCCTTTTTAGAGATGGTAACATGAATGCATATTAGCACAAACACTGGCGCTTTCACTTTTCGTTTTCTTTTATGGTTGGTCTGTGCCATGAGAACACGGGTCTATAACTGGAAGATTCACTCAGGCTAGTGAATGTACTATGTAATTGTATTCATTCTTAAACACAGCTGAGAGCAAATAAGTCAATTCTATTCACAGGACAGTTAACTTTACAAGAGAAGATGTCAGGCTTGGCAGATTTGTTAACTTCAGTGGCTGCACCAACATTACATAGTACCAACATACAAAGTATTTGCCTGTTAGAATTAAAAATTACCTGAAAGATCGGAAGTAGGTTTAATGGTAAACTTCTGTTAGAGAGCGTATGGATTTTTTTACTCTTTCAAATATTTAATAATCGTAATAATTTTATAGACATTCTAGTACAACCTCCATAAGACATTGCCATATGTTTACAATGTCTAGATCACCAGTATGGGATATTTATATTATAGTTTCTGAAAATTTCCAGCAGCTCTGTAAGAAATACTATCAAATTCACTTTAGCTTGACACGTCATTGGCAAAGGCACCTATTTTTTCTTAACTGCATGACATAAAAACTTCAGGACAAGAAGCTGCCCATCACTCAGTGGTGGGCACTTTCACGTATCTACTAGACTAGGGAATATGAAACATTTTTCTTCAGAGCCTGTCTTTCCCAATATACCATCCACCAGCAATTTATCACTAAGAGAAAGAAAAGAAGCGAGAGAGGTGGTCCTAGTGTGATTAAGTTATGTCCAAATGCTTCATTCCTTTTGTTTTTGGAGCAAAACTATCCTCAACTTCTAGAGCTAACATGTTTATCACTACTTGTTCCTCAAACTGAGGGAAGAAGAATGGGAGAAGAAATCAAAGAACAGAGAAGGAAGCAGAAGAATGAAAAAAAGACAGCACCATTTTGGAAGCAATCCATTAATTTACTGTCTGTAGAAGTGACATATCTTCAATATCTTCTGCTGGCTCAGGTCAGGCTGGACATGACCATGCTGCAGCTCTCTTAAGATTACTGGAAGCCCAGAATTTGTTACAGCTCTGTCCTTATGAATGCCACCATTCTTTTGAAAAGAGAAGTTTTACTTTTCTGACCTAAAAACCTACAAGACACAAAGTTGGCTGTACTAAATGTTCGGGTTTTTAAATTAACCTCTCAATTCAGCCTACTAATCATGAGGTTTTTAAAAAATAATCCCTTTGCTCAGAAAATGAACTGTGAAAGCCAGCAGAAGTTCTAAAGCAAGCGCTGACCTTACAGCATAGCAAGGCAAAGCGCCCTCCATCAGCAAACAGCATGTAGTATCTAAAAGACACTTAAAATAAGCACTTAATCAGCAATTTTTCAGAAACATGTCTTCCAGAGTGAGGGACAAATCTCCATCACCCATTTCTCTGGTATTCTAGGTGAGATTTTTCCATGTAGAATTTCAATTTATTTCTGCATACCAAATTCAGCTTAGAAGGAAATATTTCTGCTTTCTGTAAAAAGCACTATTTTATTTTCTTTAACCTTTGCCAGGAAAACCAAAGTGTTGAGAACCCTTGAATTTGTTTCAAGCTTTTTTCAGAATTTTATATGAGTGAATGTATTGCTGTGCTTTTATTGACTCTTAAACACACATGAGTGCAAATAAATGAATTCCATTTGCAAAATATTTAACTCTACAAGGAAACAGGTTATGCCTGGTTTGTTAGTTTTGGTGACTGCATCATAATGAATTAGTGTGTTGAAACTTAAAGAGATACTATGTTGAAATTTGAAAAACAGAGCTATTCAAGTCCCATTAAAGTTTTTTAATCATGCTACTTTTTCTGAATTTGATTAAAAAAACTCTGAATCTGTTGACTTTAGCAACATTTTAAATAGCCAACAGCTAATATTTTAATTCTATTGCTTTTCAGAATTTTCTTCTAGAAAAGCATAGCTTTGAAATCACTACAGCCTATTATTTTTTCTTGGCATGAAGTGACTAAAATAAAAAAATGCAGCAATTACTGCTAATGGAAATTTGCAGGTGTCTTCCTTGAAGGGCTTGATTGTGTGCAATAATAATGTGTTGAGAAATATAAAATACAGGATGTATTCATGGTGGTTTGAGAATTTCACTAGGCTTATGTCATTGGCTTTTTCGGGAATTTGGATTCCCACTCTTCATTTTTATGAAGATTAAAAGCCTCAATGAGCAAGGTGCTATAGGGAACACTAAAAGATCACTATATAGTAAGTCGTGTTCTCAATGAATCATTTTATGTGATAATGATAGGCTTATCACATTAAAAAATACAAATGCACTCATTTAATACTATAAACCATAGCTCAAATACTCTATATTTGTACAACTAACTGAAGTTGCTGTGAGGTTGATTTGTAATTTGAACTCATGGACAGCATGATTTTTAAATTTTAAATCTTGTGCTAACTATAATCAAATTTACATTAAAATCTAAATTTTCATTATGAACTAGAGGCAACAGTGATTTGAAATAATCTTCCTTACTTAGGGAACCACAAATTCATGGCAGTCCATGCTTCTTTTCCGCAATATAGCTAAAATTATGTCCAGCCTTGTCTGGCTCATATTTAATTACATGTCTATATTTGAATATAGCTGTTCAGCTGTATCAATTATTGTTTGTAAACTCATTAGAAAGCACACTGATACAAGCAATACATATAGATCAAAATATTACAAACTGTATGTACATATTCACAGAAAACAATGTCAGCATGTTAAACGCATTAAACGACCGTGCTGAGCTCTAGCTCCTGGATGCATTTAAGATAGGAAGATGCCCCCAGGGAACTGCATTTTAGAAAGCCTCTCCACAGGAGAAGAGCAAGAGCAGCCAGGTTCACTGTGAAAAGGCAGCCTCCAGTGCTTGGATTCCAGCGTTTCCCAACAGCAAAACAGATGTTGAACAAATGTTCATGCAATTAATTAGTATTACAATCCTGGTCGTTACCATAAACCGCAGAAATATAATTTCTATGTCCTTTAAGGATAACAGAATTTTACCATTCCCGAGTGATTAGAATCCTGTGCCTTTTAGCCTATTTTTGCTCACTCAGATATAGGTAGAACAGGGAGGAGACCTTAATTGTAAAAAAAAAATAAATGTTTATTTCTGTGTGTTAAATGTTAATTATCTATATGATGACAGCAATGGAAATATAGTAATGAATCAAACAAGTGTTTTTTCTTAACTGTATACTATTAGATACAATAGCACATGTAACACTGGGAGTACAGATTTTGTCCACAGAGTGATTGTAATAATATACAGATATTGAAAAAGAGGAATATGGGGAAAAGTTGAGAAAAGGAGGAATACAAATGCTAGGCAAGAGTATAGTTTCATAGGACAAAAAAGAATTATAAAGTTGCACAATGAGGCAGGGGCAAAATCCAGTCCTGCCGCTTAGTGCTGGTCCCACTTGAGATTGCAAATAACTGATCAGCTACATTTCCTCCTAGAGATGTGGCAAGGGGTAGATTCTCTAACCTGTATCAAAGAAAAAGATATTTAGAGCAATTCGTGAGATTTATGTGAAGGAGCTCAGATTTTTCTGTCTACTGCAAAAAGAACTAAGAGCTTGGTATGCAACATGGAGCTACAGCCTTAGTTCCGTGAAAATTTATGTGCAAGAACAGATTAAAGAAACCAAGCCAACCACTGCAAATTGGCACAAAATATAGGACTCTGGTGTGTCCTTTGTCTGGGGAACACAATCAGATTCTCTTTTTGGCAGAGGGAAATAGTAAGAAGCTAACATCTGGTTTCCGTCTTCGCATTAGCTGCTTGCTTAATAAGAGCTGAACTTCAGTTATGCCTGCCTAAAGGTACTGAACAACTAGCATCCCAACAGCTTGCTTATTTCTTTTCCAAATAGGTCTTGGAGCAAAAGAGTACCACGTCCCATAGGATAGGATTTACTCAAAGGGAACAGTAACTAAGGAACAACGTCATATTATTTTCCCCTTTAACACTTGTTATTTAAATTTAACGTATATACTCCAGAAGAACATGTTCCTCTGTGGCAAAATCTTTTCTCCCTTCACTAGGACTCTAATTCCCTTCCAGTGTTTTTTTCATTTGTCTCCGTATCCAGTCATATGAAGGAGTTTTGCCATGTTGTCACATTTGCCATCTATTTTATCCCCTATTCTTCCCACTTTAGGGACTTGTTCAGCAGTGTGGAACAAGTTTTATTCTGAGCAATGCTAGCTTGTCAGTGATATTGTCTCCAAGTTGGCCTGATGTTCAGACAGTTAATCATCAGAGGAAAGGTT
>NW_009648118.1:423397-540841 GCF_000708025.1 Charadrius vociferus | reverse complement strand
TGCGTTGTACATCTACTGACTTTTGTACATCTGCTGACTTTTATACATCTACTGAAAATCTCATATAACTTTCTTCTTATCCTGAAAGAAAGAGGTTGGATGTGTTTGTTTATTCGTTTGACTTGGCAATTTGGCATAGGTTTTTAATTCCATGCAGACTTAAAAGAGGCATTTTCAGGAACTGTCTCGAAGATGAAAAGTTTAACTACTGTTTTTCTTTTCCTTAAGTCTGACTAAAGGTATGTGTTTCCTTTTTTTTTTTTTCACTCTGTGTGCTACATCCTGTTAGTAAAGGTATATCTAGGTGAGGTTGATTCCCCAGAAGAAAGGGGAGATGCCTCTCTCCCTCACAAGCAGGTCAGCAGGGTCAATAAAACTGAGCACCGGCCAAGAGGAAGACCAGGCACAGGAAGGCATCAAGACGAAGAGAGCTTGCAGCTGCAGCAAGGACTGAGATAGCTTAGAACAGAAAACAGATCAGGCCTAAGAAATGGGGAGAAGAGGACCACAGGAGATGATCAATGTCTTTGAAGTGACTGAAATCATTCCTTGAGGAAAGGACCTGCCTTGAAAGTACAAAAAAGGCGGGGAGAAACTGGTTTATTTTTATTTTTCTCTGTCTTAAAAGATTTTCTTCATCAAGTTCACTGTAAGGAGAAGGTTAATTGGTCTATGAATTCAAATCTATCAGGGAATTAATATAATAACAGCAAATACTTCTATTACCCATCAGTGAGTGCAACTGACACACACAAAGTTGAAGGAGATTTTTTACATGTTACCAAACTAGTTCCTTCTGCATCATGGACAGACCGGTTTTACTTCACACAAATGAAGACTGTTAGTCCGGGTTTACGTATTTTTTGAAAGAGTGAAGCATTTTCAGATATTTTGGGGAAGCCCTTCTGCTGTTACTTTACAAAATGCATTAATCTGCTCAAGCAGACATTTTTGTGCTCATACGTGGAAACAGCTAAAGTGGCTCTCTGAGGAGCTCAAGCCGTCTCTCACTTTCAAAATTGGTGAAGGGATCTTTTCACCCACAAAGCTAAACACAGATGTTTCTGAAACTAAAATAAGGAAATCTAGGAGGCTTTAGCTGAGATGTGGAAGACCCTTTTTCCCCCCTTTTTCAGGCATTCAGTCACCGTAGAATATCTTACAAGGATAATGTTTAACTCTTATTCCCTGATAGACCTAAGTGAAGAAAAGCAAAGGGACTATTCAGCGCTGCCTGAAGCTACAGCTGCCTTGCCACTTACTTACCACTCATGTGCGGTTTTGCAAAACAGGATAAATACGCTGTATCTTTGACATACACTGATTGTACAGAACCTCTTCTTTCTGGCATCCTTTCAGCATAAAGTTTTTTTATATATATTAATTGAGACAATTATCCCACGTCTCTTTGAGTGCCTTCTTTATTTTTAGCTTCCTAAGTAGAAGTGTTGACTTCTGGTTTGTTAAATTTTATTAAATAATTAAGTATGTTGGCACACTGAAAACCTGTACCTAAAAAAAGATAAAGAACTCAGGAGTAAGGTTCAGAGGGAGAACAGGCAAAGTTTTTACTGAATATTTAAAAGGATACTATCTTTAGCTGTCTATATTTAGCTTTTCAGCTTGCTTAAAAGCTTTTTTTGTAAGATTCTCTCTAACATTTAAACAAAGATAGAAAGGAGTATAAGAGAAAAACTAGGCATTAAAAAAAGTAAAGGAGCTCCAACAGCCAAGATATTATATACATAATATTATGAGCCTAAGATTATATTGGTGGTATAGTTTTCCAGATCTATTTTATTTTCACACAGGGAAAGGGTTCACATTTTTTACACTGGAGATATTCACCTTCATTTTACAAATTGTGTTTGGATTTTCAAGGTGAGCAGTTAGGATATTTCTGAGTCATAACAAAAATCAAGGGGTACAAATACTTCAGATGAGATATCATATCACAACTTTTAAATGCTACCATACTGAAATTACCATAGTACAAAATCCAATACTTTTGGCAGCAAGTATTGGTTTCAGCAATTTATTTCATTGTAGTGAATAGATTTTTCTGGTGCTACAGGTTAAGAACCCTGAGTGATAAGTTCTGAAGACATACGTAAGTACTGATAGTCACCAGCATTTATATATGTCTTTCCTATTAGCTAGTGCCATAGCCTTATTGTCCTTTGACTACATTTGTTGATAAACAGCCAGTTTACACTTAAACAACAGAAAAATGAATGCTTTCTGAGAAATTCCACACCACTCCTCATGAAAGAAAAACCCAGAGGGCAGTAAGTAACTAAAACAAGATGAAGAGGAATAATAATTCAATAATAAAACTACGAGATATATTCAATACACAGAGCCATTTATTTCCTGACTTACACTACTTCAACTTGTCTGAAGTCAGTGGTGTTAGCGAAATCATTATTTTAGCCGATTGCTTCTAGTCAAAAGCCTGCTTCTAAGGATGCAGTAATAAGGCAAATTCATCAGCATGCTAAATTACATGTCTCCATATAAGTGAGATCTTAGTAAAGAACTTCGTTTAATAATCTTAAGATAAAAGTCACAAATCCAAACCATATTTCATTTCTAGTAAACATTAAATATAAAAGGCATGTATTTGCTAATTAACTAACTAAGAGGATATTGAAAAAATTTGGAGTTGTATGTCAGTATTTACTAAAGAGAAGGAAAGTCCTTTAAGAGGTTGACCTCACTTACGTAAGCTCATCAGGGTACATTGTGGAAAAACCTGAAGTCTTCAGTGATATCAACGGGCAATCATTCCTGACATTCTCTTACTCATTTATCTCAAATAATTATTGCTTGGAAATTTTATTCTGTGCTGTATGAAAAATCCCATCATGCAGGGGGAAAAAAAATGCAACAAGCAATAAATGAATTCTCCTTATTGTAACTTCTAGAGCTTAGTCAAACTAGAGCCAGTATCTGTGGAAGTTCTATCATTCAGTCTGGTAGCAAAAAATAGATTATTCAGTTAAGATTTAAACTGATATATGTTCATTAACTAGAAGTATAACCGTATATCCAAGCCAAGAGTCCTGTTTCCATATTCCGTCATAAGCAGTAACTACCAGTTGACCCACAGGTCACAATGCCTAAACAGAGGACATTCCAAACCTTTTGCACTATAAAAAGCTTAGGTGGGATTATAATTCTTGTTCTAAATACTATATTTAAAATTATTTAAACATTTTAATGTTTTTAAACACCATCATGAACCCTGTTGCAAAATAACTAGCTGATGCACATGTGCATCAGTACTTCTCATATCATTGTATACAGTAAAGCTATTGGTATGAATCTAGGATAGCTTTATTAATTGCCTCCAGTGAAGCGACAGTGGTTATTTTAGGCTGCCCAGGAAAAAAAAATAGTTAAAAAACCCTCATGTCTTTATTTGTCTGAAGAATAAAGGACTAATAACTTAAAAAATATTTTAAAAGCTCTATAAATTCTTTATAGTCAATTTGTCCCTGTTATTTTAGCTGTACAGCCAGTTGCTTTTGCAATGAAGAAATTAAATTGCACAAAGATAAGCATCCTGAGAAGCCTTAAAATAAAAGAAAATATTTTTGTGGTCATTCAAATATCATAGATGTTAAAGTTTATCTTAAGATCTCTATAGACTATTGCTACTAGCAATGGGGACAGCATTAGAAAACTGAGAAATTGTTTTCTCCAAACTCATTTTTCTTCTCTTAGAGCACTAGAAATTACATCTTTAGGGGGGCAAACAAGTTTAGGTGCAGAGAAATTACGTATTTCCCCCAACTATTTGATACAAATTAAAATACGAGTTTTACTTAAGGTAGTGCAATCTCTTCATTCCTTCTCCTTTAATCAACTGTAGTCTGAGGTTTTATCAGCAAGCAATTTTAAAATGCACATCTAGTATAAGCAAACAAACATTGTTTCTGAGTCAATTATGTTAAATGTCCTAAAATGTGATAATTAATTACCTGTATGAATCTGGGCAATAATGAATACACTGCCTACTTCCTTAATTTCTTATAAATCTTTCCTGTATCATATACCTAAGTCCATGTTATATTACATAATACAAAGGAGGAAAATATACTAATGTTTCTAAGCTTTTGACGCACTTAAATTGCGAGGGCTATCATTTTAATGGCTTGCTGCAGCAATCCTGACGTGCTCTAAGAAAGTTGTCTGAAACTTAAATTGTTGCTTTGTCATATTTTGAATTTCCTTGACACTCAGTGTAAGCAGTTTAGGTTTAATTTGTATTTCTTACCATATTTTCACCCCAGTGTGGCAGGTGCAGAACACTGGAGTTGGTGCGGGTGCTTACCAAATTACAAAGGCACATGATACGAAAGGATTCTCCTGGCAGCCTGCGGATATACACAGACACAGGAGGATAGTGTAAGTGTTCCAGTGTTGGACTTGAACAGTTCAGCCTGGTCCAATAGCTGGAGTAAATTGCTTAGGGTTTATAAAACTGTTCACAGAGGAAAGGAACTACACATGATAGGGTGTTCATTCTCTCTTAATCAAGAGTTGTGGTTTTTGCATTTCCTTTTCATAAAAAGGAATAGACAAACATTAGAGAAGACATATATTAAGATCCTTGGCCTTGCTGCCATGCATCTACAAGTTTCACTTCTTCGTCCTTCTTTTAGTTTCCAGTGCTAAATGCATTTCTGATGCTATAGAAAAGCAAGAGTTCTTGATACCATCAGTTACTTTCATCAACAAACCTCACTAATATTGCAATTAACATAGCAGTTATTCTACTGAATTCCCCGTGATATTTCATACCAATTTGCTTGCCCCCCTGTGGTCTGGGGCCATTCAACTTCTGGATTTTTGCTGTAGCACAACAGAGAGAATGAAGAAATGAAAGGGAGGCAGGGAGAACTGGAGGCAGCTGGGTCCTTCATAATCACACCATCGAATACCCCCTAAAAATCAGCAAACTCCTAAGATGGGAGTGCAATATGATAATCTTCTGCATCTTCTCAACTTTTTTAAGGAACTTAGGACACACAAAGAGAGGAAAGGAGGGGAAAGAAGGGAGGAAAAAGGCTTCTGTCAGAAACATAGAAGATTTTTGGTTGTAAGGTGGTTAGAAGAGAAGAGACCTGTAGTGATGGAATAAATAGGAGAAAGAAGAAAAGGAAGAGAGAAATAGAGAATGGATACAGGAAGGGAGAGTAAATACACATCTGTTTAAATATATATAAGTGATATTTTCTATAGTGGTATTTTCCAGTTTCCTGGCAGATGTCCTCCGATTGCTGTTTTGAGGAGAAAGAACTAGGAAGACTGTTTTAAGAACTCATTTCATTAACTTTGCTGTCTACTGTGGACTGTAGTTAAATGTGGGATTGGCTGAATGACCGCCTATACTCTTATTAGTCATAGTAGAAAGAAAATGGATTATTTTATACTCTTGAGAGTTTTTTAACTTCTTTCCATGAATAATTCTATGGAAAAATTCAGTCACAAAATCCTGTTACATAAATCTGTGACTTCCAAAGAGATTCAGGAAAAGGATTTCATGTTTGCAACATTATATACAGTATAGAAGTCTTATGTCAGTTATGTGGTTGTACCTTCATTCTTCTGTTTTCTTCTACTTGTTTTCTCAAAATACATATTAGAACTTGGAAGGGAATAGGTGGTATCTTCACATTTTCTAGCACCAATCCTGACTGATTTATGAGATTTTGTACAAATACAAAATGTAATTATATTTCACAAGCATCCATCTCTCTTTTTCTGCTTTGCCCCTTCATTTGTTTTAGTCTCTGAACTGTATTATTAGTTTTATTTATCTGAGCTGTGATATTACTGAGAGTACCATTTTTGTCCTTCCATTTATTTCCAGTTTCTAATGCAAATACAGTTGAAGGGAAAAAATACTCTTACGCTGATTCTGTTGCGATGCAATTCAGTAGCGTGATCCTCTGACATCAGCAGTATTGTTATTCTAATCAGTTTTGTACAGCTTGCTGAACTGTGATGACAACCTTAGTGTTCTGTAACATCTAGGCAACACCTTGTTGGAAAACAGGCTGTTCCAGAGGATTTTTTTTCCTCCCAAATGAATCATAGAAATTAAAGATAGAAAAGATCAAATCAGAAGTGGTAATATAATTCCCTTCTGTAAAAGTGGATAAGTTACTCAGGGAAATCTATTTGGTCTCTGAAATGTTGTCACCATGGTAAAAGGGGCTGATGCTCAAAGCGAATAGGTGTCCTGACCTTGAAAACACACCAGCCCAGTGAACTGTAGAAAGAACAGTCCAGGTAGATACCAGAGACAAAACCAGGGTCGCAGAACTCAAGACATCCACCAGTATGACTGCCTACCCTGGTTTCTAACTTCCACCTGCAAGACAGCAGGGTTTGCTGATTCACTTCAATGCCATTACAAGCCGTCTTGCTATTTTATGTCATGTCTTACTTTGCCCTTGGCTGGGTGGACAAATAAAACCTAAGTTAAGAATGCTTTAAAGAGAATTACATCTGACTGGATTAGTTGTCATGACTTCGTATTTTGGTGAAAAACACCCATAGAACTGAAAGAACACCTATTTACACTATGAATGGGGCATATAACTATAGCAACATCCATTCTGAGTGTCATGAAATATGCATATGGCACTTCAAACTTTTGTCAAACAGCAACTGAAGTATTTATTTTATCAACATCTACTGGAGATCTGTGAATGAAGTGTTTAAAAAACCTGAATTTTTCACTTCAATTTCAGGACTACTTATTTAACCAGACTCACTTTCATCTATTATTTCTATATTATAAAGCTACAAAACTGTATGACAATGTCAGTTTAATACAATCTTGTTATCAAAGTAAATATGTATTAGCTAGATATTACTCTGATAAAATTTTAGAGGTTTTCATAAAAGAACAGAAGTCTTGTTCAATTTTCTGTTGCTTCTAAAGCAAAGTATTTTGGATATGAACCTACTGTGTAGAGTCCCAAAGCAAAATACTTCATGGCACTGCATAATGTCACATAAATATAAGTGTATCCTGTGGTTCACTAGTAGCTCCGACTGCCATTATTTAGTCTTTTTAAAAACTACATTTCTTAGAAATCCTTAAAAAAGACCCAAACCCTGACCACCTCTAGATTTTTAAGTTTAGGTCGACTAAAGGTCTTCAGTCAACTCCTGTCTACTCCAACATTAGGTGCCTAAATAGGCAACAGTAGTCTAGACTTTTTCTTTACTGCTGCTTTTCTCAGGTGCTTTATATTTCCTGTCACAGAAATTCATCCAGTGGACAGCACTACCCTTCCTGGCATATGCAGAAATACCTTGGTCTTGCCAGGACTGAGATATTCAATATCCCATGCCTCTACTAAATCTACTGCCTAGTACAAAGTAAGTACTCCTATCATGTGACGGGTCCAATACAAGAGACATTTTCGAAGCAGCCCTGACATGTCGTACAAAACTGCCAGAGGCAAGGTACATCCCCAAGTCTGTAGCACTCATCCAGCATATGGATTCAATTCCTTTCTCGGCCTGACAGTAAAACTCACATCACTTTCCTCTCATGACTGAACCACCAAGAATAGCACTGACAAATATTTTTAGACTGTGAGGAGAGCAGTAGCTCTCTCACTCACACGTGTACCATGGGACTGCAGAAAAAGATGGTAGGTGATAAAGTCACAGAAAACTGTGTGCCATTTGACATATCTGCAAAACACCTTAATCGCATCTACATACTGTTTGGCTAAAGTCAACTTGGACCCGACACCAAAATCCTCCATCCCTTTATTCCAAGTATTATATAATTCCTCACTGCCATTTTCTGCCAATTACTCTTTCATGCATCTAATTTTCTTGGCCAGAAGATGGCATAGGCATTTCAAATTAAATTGTTGCTGCAGCTTCACTGGAAGTTTCTGTATGGTAATTATTATAATCTAAATAGAGTATAACGTTTTCTTTTCAGAGTGCATCAGTATGATCTTTCATTTATGCTGTGCTGATTATGTCAAATTTTCTTCAACTTGCAGCACGCTGGAATAAAGTATTACAATACAGATTGTTCTGACAACATGGTCTTTAACAAATCTATTCTTCTATATCTCTAAAATACACTGTTATGTAGTTCTCCAGCTGTCCAGACTTGTAACATTCAGCACCCTGAATTTCTATCAACTACAGTTAAAAGTTGAGGTTACTTAAGTCCTTGCGGTATCTGAACTTGTCTATGACACTCAGAATCTATACCTTAGTAAGATTATAAATTAGTTCAAACCGTAAATATTTAATACTCTCTCCTTAGTGCTAACAAGCTACCTGCCTGACATCATTACAGCTGTGGGCAATTGCCATGTCTGTAATTACACAGCTGGTTTCATTACTGTCCCAACTACACGATAGAGGGTCTGAAAATCCCTTGTATTATGTGAAGGTGTACATTTGAATGAGGTTTTCAGAAAACCGCTAAATAATACGAGGTCTTTTTTCAGCTTAAAAGGAAACAGTAAGGTTTTTCTGTAGGTGCTTAAAGCTAAAAGGTTTATTGTGGGCTTTAAGCCATTCAAATTTCCTTGCATCACCACCTGCAGCATCAGGGTTAATTTGCTAATGAGAAGCAAAACCCACAGGCCCATCACGCTATTTAAATTTAATGTGCACGTGGACTTCCTGATTCAGGCCAGGTTTATAAATAGTGCCTTTAGTTTAAAAATAGGCTTTTCAGATCTAAGGGAGTTGATATTATGATCTGTAAAGTGAATGAAGCTCCCAGGAGAAACTGGAGCTTATGTAATATTTATTCCTACATCTCTATTCAGCTGTTTTGTGCCATTTTGATGCTGAGCTGCCAGGACTGTTAAGTTTCTTAAACCTTTCAAATCTTTCTTCAGTGAAGCTGGGACTGTCTGCATGCTTGCTTGTCTAGGTAACCTTACTTGGCTTTGGGATTTTGCCTAAGAAACAGTGGCCATTGACACCACTTACAAGGATTTTTATTTAATAATTTCTTTTGCACTTGACCTTTGTGGAATCCCAATCTATGCTGCCAGGTAGAGCAACTTCCCAATATTAAATTGATCCTAGAAAGATTATGAACAGATCTGCCTTTTCTTGAAATGTTATCGCTGGTTAAGGTCCCGGGGAGAAGAGTTACTGAGCCTGTAGAGCTAAGCTCTGTCTCCAGGTATGCGAACAAGGCTATTTTATTAAATTTGCATTAGGCACTCACAAAACCAGCTTTCATTCCCTGATCTTGTAGATGTTTGTGATGTTTTAAAAGAGAAATACTGGTGCTAATGGAACAAAATTCAGGGCAAAAATGTTTCTGAAATATGAAACAAATCTAGTGTTAACATGTTATTGAGACACCATTTTGTGCATGGAAACAGCCACGAGAGAAGCAGAGGCATGACCAATAGGTAGGTCTAACGAAATGCCTTTCTAAGGAAGAAGTTCAGCTCTTGGTGGCAAAATGAAGCCTATCGTATTGAATATTATGCTTAGCCTTCTAATTTTATTTTCTTCATAAACTAACCCATTACCTTATTTCATGTGATGACTTATATTCTACAATCAGAGACTTTTTTGCTCCTACGATTCAGTTGTGAAGAAGAGTTACTAGTTTTTTAAACTAGGTATTGTGCCAGCTATCAATGCTGTCACTTTTGCTAGATGTAAAAGTTGTTAATTTGATCCTGTGTTTAGTTATAACTATGAGGTACCACATTTAAATTTCTTATCCCTGCTGCAGGCATCCATTGGCATGCCCCTAACCTTAGTCTTGTTTCCAGCTAACAGCATAAAGCCCCAGATTCACATTCTGAGCAAGGGCTGGATTAATAAGAAACATTTCAAAACGCAAAAAAAATCTTGTAAGCTCTCCTTGAAGAAAATCAGCAGAAGTATTTGTGTGAACAGAAATTAGTGCTTTAAAAAGTAAAGAAAAACTTTGGCACCATTAAATATATGAAAACTGTGGACATAACAATCTTAGCAATATTATATTTGAATACATTACAACTTCTAGAAAACCTGTTCTAAATTTGCAGCAAAGCATCCTGTTATTTAAGCCTAGTTATGAAACAGTCAGAAATGACTTTTAGCATATCTGGAAATATCTGACAGACACAAAAAAAGACAGTAGATAAGAATGGCATGGACCTGGTAGTTAGAAATTAAGTTTGATCTTGTAACTAGTCCAACATTGCAAATGTTTACACTATCCTCTTTCCTTAAAGATATACTTAACAAGTAAATATTAGAGGTCTGAACTGATGGCCACTGAAACAAAAACCTTGTACATGACTTCAATGGTAGCTGCAGGTACTGCTTAGTCCTACCTAAAAGCAAAAGTATCTCCAGTTAGCATAAAGACTATATCCCTCAGCTAAATTTGGTGCAACCTGAAGTACTAAGGACTAAACAGAAAACGTAATGTTAAGTACTTCAAAATGTAGCAACATGATGAAAACATCACCGTGTCTAGAAAGCATTTGTTGGAAGAAGCTGATACCTTTTATATATATATATATATGGGAAATAATTTGAAATAGGTGAACAGAAGCAGTAGTGACCTTGCAACAATATTAGAAGGTACAGTAACATCTTGGAAAAAAAGGAGGATAAATAGTAGCCTTACCAATGTTACCAACAAAATGAGATCTTCTCTAAAATTCATTCAGGTTTCCTTAGTACCCAAAAATTCTAGCTGGAGTCCCTAATGATTTAAAACATTGCTATTTTGTTCCACAGATAAGTCATTTCCCTTTTTTTACAACATTGTTTTTGCCCAAGCTAAAAGTTTTGGAAGAGCTAAAATACTTCATAGTCTCAGCACTTGAGGAAAGAGCTCTGCAGACCACACGTCCCTCAGTTCTCCTAATATTGAGGAAAGAATTCGTCCTTTTTGATCTGCTGGCAATGTGTTCAGCCCTCCAGTCTGAGTCTATGGGAGGCGTTCAGCACCACTTAGACTAAGCAACTCTAATTTTTTTCTATTAATATTCTGTACTTATTTAAGTTGCTAGAAATTTCTGGAAACTTTCTAATTCCCATTAACTTCAGGACATACTTAGCACTAAATCTAGGGGAATAACAACCCACGTAGTATTTTGTCTATGTTATGGAGATAGAAGTTGCTACTTGTATTTGCATAACATAGACAAACACATCATGTAGTTATTATTGGGTGTTCTTATATTCATTTTGATACCATGACAATCCCATAAGCATTTTTGTATAGTTTCTCAAAGTTTTTACACTCAGTTTATGTTGTATTTTGCTTTTGGAAAAGTCAAATTGTCTGGGAGAGCACTTGTTTGTTTTCTGTTGCTTTAAAGCAGGTTTTTATTCAGCAGGTAGGTCTGATGTTGCTATGTGTTTGCTGAGCAAAAAGGCACCATTTTTCAGTAAGAGCAGTGAAAATATTTAATGGAATGTTGGTTTAGACTGCATCTAAAAGTATAGCCTGCTAACGGTGGTTACCTGTAGATCGACCTTCTTCCCACATACATTTGTAGTACAACATCTGCTTAAGTTTATTAAAGTTTGACTTATGTCTATGTCAAGAAATTCAACCTCTACCTTCTCAGTTCAGTCAACCGGTGTTAATGCACAGTAATGCATTCTTTAGTTACATAAATCACATTTTTTCACAGAATCATGATCTCGTTCTCTAAAGAGAATGAAAACTTTTCGTTCACAAAAGAGTTATTCAAGATTTTGTTTTTGTGGCTTTTAAAGGGTTCAGTATTCATTCAGGCTTCATTTATAGCATTCTGTTCAAACCCAACTTGGAAGATGAAAATTAATTTTTCCCTATATCTTTTTTTATGGTATTCACCTCTACAACACCAAGTGTTCCACAAATTATAAGAGTTTGATTTCACAATATGCCATTAAATATATTGAAATTTCACAGAATATCAATATTTTCCACTAATGGTGGATGGCTAAATCTAGGATCATATTTTTAAAGTGTGTATTTTATAACATGTGAATGTGCAACATCATTTCAGATCCGACTTCAGAATCTCGAACAATGAACTTCAAAATGTGTAACAAACATACTAATCCCAAATGAATTTTTACTTTAATTTTCTACTCTGTCTTAAAGACGAAGTTTCTGTGTTCACAAGGAAAATGTCTCTGAACTCAAGTTTGAAGATAACCGTTCTTGAAAGGGAGGTTAAAAGTTCTCTCTGCAAGCAGGTATCTGTTTTCCAGGCGGTTTCTAGCCCAGTGCTTTGGTCATCCAGCTGACATGCTAACCGTGAGCTGGCAGCCTGGAACTTGGTTTCCAAGCTCATGATTTTTTTAAAAAAGACAGGCTCCCAGGATATCCTGCTTGCTTCCAACTTCCATATGAAGCAGCTTGTATTTCCAAGACTTTCACAGTTTGTCTCTCTCCAGCAGCCGAAAAGATAAAGTGGCACAACCACGGAGCACCAGTTTGTGGAAGCCTGAAATTTAGCTGATTCAGAGACAGAGTGCTTATTCTTCCTAGACTCAGTTGTTTCCAAAGCACAGGGTTGCTAAAACTGTTCAGAGAAAAGTATATCACCTGTCTTCATTCAACAAAGGGAAAACCCCTCCATGCTTTTAGCTTTGTTCTATAGCTGAACCTTTTGGCTCAAGTGTGTAAATCATGATAATATTAGCAATATTAATGGAGAGAATGTGGATGGAAGAGAGAAGTTTGGGATGGGCAGCCTGCAGATAAGCAGAAAATGTATAAGCAAATCTAAATTGTTTTAAGTATTACATTTAAATAAGTGTCCTGGTTCTTCATCCTATCTGAAGTTTATATGGTGCCATTTCATCAAACCTTTCCCTTGTGGGCAGGGGAGGGGGGAAAAAAACAACAGCAGCTTTTCATTCACTTTCCACATCTCGATTCATAAGATAAACACAGAGTTCTGAGTTTCATATAGTCTCTTTATCCATTCTTGTATCACTTACCACTATGTCAAGGGTAAATCCTGAAAGCAATGGTTTTTCCCTCCTTGTCTTCTGCTTAAATGAGCTCTTCTACTTGTGCTGAAATGATCTGGAATTCTGCCAGAGCCTTCAGGATAAGCGTATTTCAGCCTGGCAGTGAATTCCAGGGCAAAAGAAGAAACAAATACAGCCACCATGAAGAGAAAGTTATTTATAAAACCAGATACAAAATCCATGAAAACTGGTGTAGCGATCTTTTAACTAAGGCCCATTTGTCCCAGCTGCCATCAGTACAAATATCAAATGTGGTACTTTGTGCATGTATCAAAATTTAAACAAAGGAGAATAAGTAGCATCCTGAGACAGATAATTTCTATGCTTTTCTCTGTCAGTGTTTGCAGATTTAGTATTTCTACCTGGCCGTTTAAAGCATAAGATTAGTGAGAGAATATGCATTTTAAGATGTTTGAGATTAATATATTAAAAAAAAATATTGTTTTGAGAAATACAGTAGCTAAAATGCCCTATTGGTCCATAGATATCATCACCTTTTCTTTCAACCTGTTTTTATCTATTTGTATTTTGCCTGCTCAAAATAAATGCATAAAACAGTTCACCAAGCCCACTTTGGATTAACAATGAAATTCTGTATCATCTAAAACTAGCAATATATTTTCTTACAGGTTGCAATAGAAGCTTGTATTGCAAATTCAGTGAATAATCTAATTCCAAAATACAATCTCGAACACACACACACACACACACACACACACACATTCCTATGTATACATACATATGCGTGCATTTATATACCTACACACATGTCTGTAGAGATACATATTTATAGCTTTCTGTAGATATGGACATGAATAACTAGACCAATGCATGTAGTAGCTCTTTTTAAAAAATGAATAAAAGCTGTATCAATGTATCTTGTGACCTTCTCCGTAGAAACTAGAATGGCTGGGAGGCATTCAGATGAGTTATCATTTAAGCAACTAAAAAAGAATATATAATCTATGCTCAAAGGATTAATTCAAACCATGTAGTTATTATGGGCTCCATTGTCTTTCAAGAAAAGAAGGGGGTTCTATCAAGAATTAACACCATCTAAAATAATCTCCCTTTGTTTAAATTAAAAAATGAACCAAGAGAATGGATCATTGCTTAATTTTCCACTTGGGAGGCAGAGAAAAATGTGGCATCACTTGTCTCTGGGAACCGTCTTGGTCACTGCCCAGCATCACTCCTTTTACCGAAAAGTGTGTCTCTCACTTTAGGAAAGAAAACTAAGCTTGTGTTCAGCTAGAGTCTTAGAAATTTTTACTTAAAATTCCAAAGATGCTAATTCCCAAAATATGAATTGCAATGGTTTAATGAAGTGCTAGCCAAGAGATTACTAAGAGTCACTTTAAGTCATGATAGTGAGCTTGAAATACAAAAGGGAAAAAAGATTTTGATTTTGGGACTGGAAAAATTAAGGGGTCGTATAAGGAAAGAGAATTAAGATAAATATGAAAGGTAAATGTTTTGAAATTTACTAGTAATCATATTATTTCTTCTGATTTTTCAAGACTGTCTATTCAAAATCAAAGCAAGGCTTAAAGTTATGAATATTTGAATGTGATATAAATTCTGAGTCTGTGTGATTAAAAGAATCCAAATCAATGAGGTGATAAAAATATTAGGTCATGGTAATTAAACTCAAAGACAGTTTTCTTTTAAAGGTGCATCTTTAAGTTAAGCTACTTCCCTTTAGATTAAAAATAAAGTGTCTTATTTCTGATATGTGACAGTGAATTTTGATTTAGAAAGGTGGAACTAATTACATTTAAAGTGTTCCACTAAGGCTGGTCATTAATATATTGAGAGCAGAAGTGACAGAAAAGAGCAAAATTAAAACTAATACTTGCCTTTATGTATTTATTTTACAGGAAATGTGTTTGTTGTAAGCCTGGCAGTTGCAGACTTGGTCGTAGCGATCTACCCATATCCACTGGTCCTCACATCTGTATTTCACAATGGATGGAATCTGGGATACCTTCACTGCCAGATTAGTGGCTTCTTGATGGGCCTAAGTGTCATCGGATCAATCTTCAATATTACAGGCATCGCCATCAATCGGTACTGCTATATCTGCCACAGTCTCAAATACGACAAGCTGTACAGCGACAAGAATTCATTGTGCTATGTTGCTCTTATCTGGGTCCTAACATTTGTCGCTATCGTGCCCAACCTGTTTGTGGGATCGCTACAGTATGACCCCAGGATTTACTCATGTACATTTGCACAATCCGTGAGCTCAGCGTATACAATAGCAGTTGTGTTTTTCCATTTCCTGCTTCCCATAGCCATAGTTACTTTCTGTTACTTGAGAATATGGATCCTCGTTATTCAGGTAAGGCGAAGGGTTAAACCAGATAACAACCCCAGACTGAAACCACATGACTTCAGAAACTTTGTGACCATGTTTGTGGTATTTGTACTGTTTGCAGTCTGCTGGGCTCCTTTGAACTTTATAGGCCTTGCTGTGGCTGTCAACCCAGAAACTATAATCCCGAGGATTCCAGAGTGGCTGTTCGTATCAAGTTATTACATGGCATATTTCAACAGCTGCCTTAATGCTATCATATATGGACTCCTTAACCAGAACTTCAGAAGAGAATACAAGAGAATTATTGTCGCTTTTTGTACAGCAAAAGTTTTTTTCCAGGATAGTTCTAACGATGCGGGAGACAGGATGAAAAGTAAACCTTCTCCCTTGATCACGAACAACAATCAAGTGAAGGTGGACTCTGTCTGAAAATGGCCATCTTCTTATTGTCACTCAACAGCATCCAAATAAAGTATCTGTTTTGTTAGACTTACTATTAAATATTAGTGAAATATCTCTTCTACACTGAAAGCACTTTGATCAAATTCTTGCATGGTATTTGGGAACTCAAGTTACAGAGCCTTGACATACAGATCCTATTATACAATGGTATATCTCATATAACAGCACAATGATATCCTTGAGGGAATTGCAAAATATATGCATGGATAATTTTTTTTTTTTTTCCTTAAATGGAGATAAACAACTAGAAAGAGATTGAAACAGAAGTATCCACATTGCCTGGCTCAATAAAAGAAATCTCAAAACTGTTTCTACCACTTTCTGCCTGCTTCTTCTGGCCAGGTTATGGCCTCTGAGAACTTCTTTTAAAACATGAAATCAGACTATTATGATATATATTAGAAAATGTGAAGTGAGAAATAGAGGCAATTGAAAATTCATTAGGTTTTTTGATAAGTACCTCTAACCTATATTGCTTTGCTCCTACCATGGACACAATTACTTATTTTTTTGAGATTAAACCTCACCAGCCCTCCTGGGAAAGGCATTCCCAATTGACTTCTTAATTTTAAAATAGCTTTTAGAAGGAGAAATATACCTGACTGATTATCTTCCAAGCTACAAGGGCAGGAGGACAAACAGCAAGGAAAGAAAAGAGCCATGATTCATCAGCTCAAGCCGTTTGGGCATGAAAAAAAGGTGTAGGAGGGGTGGGAAGAGAAATATAAACCACCATTCTTTCTGAAGAGACAGTAATTCACAAAATCGGGACGTGGCCCAGAGGAGTTTCTGGGGAAACACCTCCTAGAAACATAAGTGAGGAAGGATCGTTCTCACTTCTGTGCAGCATAGAAGAACTAAGCCTCTGTGAGAAGCAGATAATGCATTTAAGAGGAGCGGTGGGTGAGGATGACAGTTTTGTCTGGTTAGCGGAATCTTAACCTCATGAAACCCTGGGAAATGAGAAATATTCACAGGATGAGCATGTAACACCTTTCTCAACTTGATCTCCTGAGAATAGCCTGAGACTATAGGTTATTTTGCATTCTGCCACAGACAAGCTTTTCAAAATAATAATTAGATTTTACCACAATGATGAACATAGTGTAATAAACCAGAACAATTAGACACCTTTAAATAATAGAAAAAAGAAGATGCTACTTATGACCCTGGTACAAGGAGGAACACCTGACTCTCAGGACAGGACCTGCTACGTGGACTTTCCACAGACAGCAGGCACCTCTTCAGTGAGAGGAAGCATACTGTGAAGTGAGGAAGAATAGCTAGACAGACTGTCTCCTGCAACAATGAATCTCTGTTTATAATGAAGTCCTCTGGTGGAGAAAAGCAGTTTGCAACAATAGGATTCACCTTCAAGTTGACCTTAAAAAGAAGGAGCATTTAGATCTGGAAACACGTTCCAACTGTTATACCTTTTAATGCTTAAGTGTTCATACCTACACTGATGTTTAAGTACACTTGAGCTTTTCCAAGCCAATTCCAGTCATTTCAACTGGACTAAGAGTTTCCGGATAGCCATCAGACTTCTTTTAATCTATATTAAAACGTGGACTTTACCTAAACAGTTCATTTAAATTATTACTTGCTGTACTGGAGATTTTCTTGAGCTTATATGTCTTAAAAACAGTCACTCTATGTCATTTAATTCCTTAAACTGCATAGAAATCTAACAGCATTTCATCTTTCTTAGATCATATATTAATTTACCCTTGACTTAATAATGAACTAAAAGGGAAGAGATTCGTATTTACTTGAAAACCCCACTGTCACTTCGTCAACTGACCAATCTCTTACCTTAAAAATAGGTGCCTCATGTCAAGTTGACAATGGAACTAACGAATAATATTGTAAAACCCTGGAGATGAACTAGCAAGTCAATGCATTGCCGAGGTGCTTGACTCATCTTTGTTTACATTTGCCAGTCAGAACCACTGTGTAAATAACCAGCTCTCTTCTATTGTGGTATCATCATATGATGCGATATGATAGAACACGATTAACAGCATAAAGTATATCACAGCTTTCTTCACTGTGATTTCATCCTTGGAGGATGCTTAGCTCTGTAATTTTATTGCTTTGTGTGTAGTGATTTCAGAATAGCAAGGGAGGCATGACCACCTTATAAGAAA
The DNA here is from genome assembly GCF_000708025.1 of Charadrius vociferus. Classification (NCBI taxonomy): domain Eukaryota; kingdom Metazoa; phylum Chordata; class Aves; order Charadriiformes; family Charadriidae; genus Charadrius; species Charadrius vociferus. The sequence continues at coordinate 522,901 of NW_009648118.1, read as the reverse complement.
AGAAGTTTTCATATAAGAAAAAACACTATTTAAATTCTTACAAAACTTGCCTTATTTAAAGCATATTTTCAATGAAAATAATGTCTTATGATGCATCTAATAAAGTAGCGTAAAGATAGCTTAATCATTAGTAAATTGAGAATTCTCAAAGATCTTTCACTTGCCATTTCCAACAGAAAATGTACATGTTTATCATGTCTACATATTTATAAGCCGACTCAAGATACTGTATCCAATATTGTGGGTTATCTGAGGAATTAAAGTCCCCTGTAATTCACAAGTGCTAAAATATATTTTTGATGATAGTGAAAATGGTTTGCTATATGCAATAAAATGTATTATACCAAAGGTATATATTTTATTGAATAGGCCTGTAATACAACTGGACAGCATTTTTCAGACCTGATATTTTGAAATATTTGTATTAAATCTTAATCACAGAAATGTGCATGTTGGTGATGTTATGAGCTGCTAAATATAGCAATAATTTTAAGAAATTAATCTCTTGTTCTTCTTTGGGGGGAGGGAAGAGTGTTAGTTTTTAGAATTTAGTTTAAATTTATATGGATGAAAAATTTGAGAAATATCTGCTGCCCTCTTCCAATTAATTTTGCATTTACCCTCATTTTGAAGTCCATTTTAGTTAAGGTTTGCTAAACAAATCATTGCAAAAGTGAAAGAATAATGAAGTTTAACTCTGTAGCAATGATTTCTTTTAATCATTTTATGTTGCTTCAAAGGAGTCTAAGCGATTCATGTAAGACAATGAACAGCCTCGTCAGCTGCTTATTGACAATGAGCACAACAATGTAAGTCAGCACCTCACAAGATCAGACTTTATGGTCAATATAAAAATGACCGATGAAAATAATAGTGATTTCTGTCCATGTTAAGGAGATGGAATTAGACACTTAACCAGTATTTGTTGCTTCTCTGCAAATGGATGAGCCATGACATGGTTTTTACATTCCAAGTCACTAAATTTTCCCCTGTATGAAAGGCTACCATAGTACAAATACATTATTTAGAGTTCTATCTGGAAGTTTTAGGCAGTGCACTTGGCCTATAGCAGTCATCAGCCCTGGATGGATTTAATTCGAAAACATGGGTCTCAGCAGTCTACCACACCTGCAGGGACCCATCCCTTTCCTACGTCCTCTCCATGCCTGGTCTGAGCCCCAGTGAAGCCAGAGGACCCCTGTAAAGGAGCAGTGAACCCCTTGTATGTAACACGCTGAAGACTTATAACCTAATTGACCTTGATCTTATCCTACAAGAATTTCTTTCCTATATCACAATCTTGATTATGTTGACAATCCGAATATGATCTTACACATCTTGAACCCTTACAGATTTTACTGGTGGTCATCTTCATTGCAAACTTCATGTTAACAAGGAAGTCTGGCATTATTTCATATTTACCAGCAAAGAGAATATTAATGAATATATTAATACCAATTAACAGGGTATTTATTGTAGTTAAACTGCAACTGTATGCAACAATGTAATTTGATTTTGAATAGTCTTCACTTAAGACTGCTTTGCACATTTTCTTCTTCCACTGGGCTAGTGGAAGTGCATAGATATGAAGCAAATATGTGTTATTTCAGTAGGCATAATATATAGCAATGATTTTACTATTTTTCTTTTTCTTCTTATTTATTTTAGAAGGTAAGTCTTTGAATCATCCATAATAAACATACTATTGTAATCAATCTGTATTGCAGTGTAAAGCGCATCCTTCTATAATCAGTTAATATCACACCTTTTTTTTCTTGTGGACCACTTTTGAAATGGTATCATGTCAAATCTGATTAATTATGACATACTGAAGGTAACTGTAATTTCCCTTTAAATGCAATGAAAAAACAATCATAAAATCATCTCCTTAAAATTATACAAGTACATAAGTATATGTGGTCACCAAATTTAAAATGGAATCTCAGAAACTCTTCTATTTGAACTTCTTGTTCAGAAACTGTAGTAATACAGATGGACTGTTATTCTTTAATTCTCTTCTAATAACTGCACTTTCTAAGTATCATTAATATGGTTTACAAATAATTAAGAACTACAAATGTCTGTCATCATGTCACTGAGGCTTGGGAAATCACACATGCTAAAGCCAAATTTCTTCGAAGAAAAAATATTCAAGTAGTGGCCTGGCTTATAGCCCATGTACTGTATGTCCAATTTTTGCCTGTGTTAAGTCAGAATTCCATTATGTGGTTTTATGAATTTACTCATTAAAAATATTATTCCTACCTCAAATATGTGTCTGAGAGATTGCAATAAAGAACAGAGTGGGAAAGACTCATAGTATAAGTCAACAGCCTTAGAATTTTTAACAGAAAAGAAAGTAAATTCAGCAAAGAAGTACCTATATTAATAATGCTCACAGAAAATATTTTCCCAATTCAATAAATACTTATCACTCCAACCATCCCTATTACCAAACACTGACCAAAGTATGCATATTTTGAGAAGCATGTTATTCATAAATGTATATGCCGATTATTCAGAAAGTTACAACCAAACGTATTTGAGACACAATGTCTCATTTTTAGCTCACATAAACCAGCACAGCTTCACTGATTCATGCCATCTGAGAATTTTGGCATATTAGATTTCATAAATCCAAAAATTAGCTCTTTTACACTATTACACAAGCAATATATGTTTCATTTCTACGGAACTCATCCATTGTCAGCTGTCCAGGTTGTGGGAGAATGTGAATTTGACTGCTAAATATCTGCAAAATTAACCTCATCCAGCCAAACTCTCTCTGTGATTTGTCATTTTTATAAGTAAATATATAGAGTCAGCAGCCTTTTATTTGGCTTTAGTCTTAACTGTACAATGTACGCATCTATTTAGCAGAAAATTGTACCAAAACAAGAGATGTGGGCAATCCAGAGACAGGTGGTCCACCTACTGTTACTCTTTCTGCTTATGTTCCATGTGTCCACGAGCGTTTCATTTATTTGTGTCATGGTTTGGGCTGGACTGGCCACTTAACTTCGCAACAAGACTTTTACTTCGCATGTTTGTTTCCAGATTCTAAAAGTGCTTACAGTCAAATACATACTCTTCACTCTTCTTCACTATGTACAAATATTTGAGTTTTCATAATGTATATAAAATCAGGGCAATACAATAAGATTACCAGGTGTATGGTTCAGAACAAAATATTTTTCCACGCAACTTAAGCTGTAGGATTTTTTGCCGCAGAGCACTGCCTATGCAAACCCTAAACAGGAACACAAAAAAAAAACCCAACCGCAGTGACTCACAGCAAGACTATTCCCTCGGGACAGCAAGCACAAAAATACAATTTCATCATCGGGAAATCCCTAAACCAAGGATTATTGGAATGATACCTGGAGGAAGTATCACTATATTCTTGCCCTGTTCTTATCCTCTTCCTCAGTATAGATACCAGCCAAAGGATCCTGGAGTAGATGGACCTTTGATCTGACTAACTATGCATCATCTAGAAATGTAAAACTGGACTAATCCAATGCAGTGCACTTTGAAAGACAAAGGGCCTGATCGTAATTCATTTGCTTCATGAAATTGGCAATGTCCTTTCTTCCCCTACTGACCAGTAACTCCTAATTCAGGGAAAACTATGTTTTAAAAATACAGCACAGTCAAATCCTAGGAAAGTAGGGTAGGTTAGGATAAGACAGAGCAGAGCAGCCACTCAAATTACAAATTACTAAGTAGGCTTAGTAACAACAGAAAACCACGTGTGGGCAAGAATGACATCAAAGTCATAATTAACCTCTACTAAGGGTAAATTAATAAGATATTTTTGTTAACTTTTTAACACAATATCAGATGCTTAAAAATTCACATGGAAAAGCTTCATTAAGCACTTAGTGATTATTTTTAAGGTTACATAAACTTTATGTAATGTTTATATTAAAAAATATTATGTAGATCTGTGGATTATATATGCATGCTTTACAACCCTAAAGTGATGTAAAAAGATATATCCCACAAAAACCATATTCAAGTAGATGTTCATATCCAACATGAGGTAATATAGCTACTACAGTCACATTAAACCAAATATAAACCCCTTAGATCTCCAGACTTCTGATTCACACTGGCTGAAAGGCTAATATGCCAATAATTTGTTCACTATTTTCCAGTCTTTCCTGATAATTTAATAAAATTCAATGTGTTTCTCACCATAAATTTTGCCTAGCTTGAAAGCTGAAATATTATCTGCTTCATTAATATTTATGTTCACATAGATCACGTCTCCCAACCAATTTTGATGTTAATGCAATTTCCCAGGACAACTCCTAGAAATATATCTCCTTCCCAAATTAATCCTTTCTCCTTTTCAGTTCCAGATGACGTGCTTTCATTCTTCAATTCTGACCATGCAATCAGCTTGGTTGTCCCTATTCCATCTGTCCATACATATGCCATAATGTTCTTGACTCTGAAATGTCCCTGTCCTATTGTGAACTACTATGACCACTTATGGTTTTTTAAGAGTAGTTTGGTATCAGTTAAAGACCGTCTTATAGACAAATTAAATACAGTAGTTTCAGTACTAGTCACCCTCAAGGATCTATGATTTCATACAAGCATAACAATTTATAACATGAATAAAACCCCACTGGGTTCTATTCTTTAAATATAAACCTTGCTTTATAATCTTCAAAATAATTTTATTTCTTTTAAGTGCTCATGAATTCCATTATTGCCCCCATCTTTTTACCCATATGTCAAGAACCCAGCTTCTGTACTGAGGGAAGAATTAAATAGTCACTAGAATATGGGTTGCAGTTGAAGTCTCCTATGAGCTGTGACAGGAAGGGAAATCAAATTCAGGGTAGGTACCACTAAGTGTTGAAGCATTTGACAAAAAAATAAGCGTCTGTTACCTAAGATTTTAAAGGAAGAAATTAGACCTTGTTTCAGGAAAAGTTCAGCAAAAAAGAATAGTTAGTAAGGAATCATCCCTGATGTTACCATCAAAAGGTATTTTTCATGGGAAAAAGGGAGTCCATCTTATATGTGAAACTAAGATTTTATTGCTAGACTAATTAATGTTTTAATAGTCTAACAAAAAAAATGCAAGTTATTCTTAGTCCAGTTACAATTAAACTAACGTTCCAAGTCCAAATCATCTATTAAAGAAAATTCTTATTGATGATATGATTCAAGTTGTGTATATGACTACACATTAAGTAGAGTTTTATACATAAAACTTCCTATCCTCTACCCTGTTTTCCTGGTTTTGTGCTCACCCTTCTATGGTACCTCTGGGTCATTTTTATGCTCCTATCTATCTGTTGAGATGATGACGAGGCTATAAAATTTTTTGCAACTCATAAAGCCACTGAAACCTCAGAGCCTGAAGGAAAGGACCAGCATGGGTGCAGTTTTTGTGTGTGTATATTTGTTTATAACACTGTTCTGTTTTGATTCTTAACCACATGTCTGATAGGAGTAGTGGAACAGTTACTCCCTTATCCTACAGGAAACAGCATTTGAAACACAACAGTGACAGCCCATAGTGAAAAGTCCAATGTTTATTGGGATACTTTTTGTCATGGGAGGCCCAGAAAACATGAAGATACAGCGCAAACATTTTGTCATCCCAAATAGACTTAAAGGTTTATTACACAGATGCCTGCTATTAGTTGGGAATCTAAGGGCCAGGCGGTCATTCTGGTCCTAAATAGGACTCTCCTATATCTTTTCTTTTATTGTTTCTTGTTTACTCCTTCAAGACAGATCTTGCATTTGATTTGCATATTGCTAGAAAACTGTTGACTGGGAAAACAGCAATCAAAAGACAGAATCCATCTTATGCAATTACTTCACTCCTGTCAGAAATTAAGTATTTTCAGAGCACTTAGGACTGTATCCTGAAAGAATTAGCTAATCAGTAAGTTTCCTTACCAATACAGAAAAGCAACAATTCCTTCTATTTTTTTTTTCAGTTAATTTATGGTCTCAGAATATTTCCTTGATGTCTGAGAAGTGTTTTCATAATACAGATACTACTACTTAATGAATTATTTCTCATCAAGAAGAATTCAAAATAAAAAAATCCAACTGGTTGTCAAAGAAACAGTTGAGTAACATTTGTATGGAAATCAAATCTCCAGAACAACTTTCAAATAACGAGAATAATTTTTCATAATCTTCTTATTGCAGACATAGCTTGCATATAAACACCAACACACTCATCAAAAAAACAACTGTCAGTGTTTCTCACAGATGAGAACGCGTGTTCAGGAAGTCAAGCCAAAAGACTGTTGAACGTTCTCATAAATAGCTCTGCAGGTTGTCATTGGGTCACATCTAAAGATGAATATTAGTTATTACAAACTAACCTGGCTAACGTGGCTACAGAACAATGATAGTGTGGGCTGATGGAATAAAAAAAGTTCCATTCATCGTAGAAATACACAAATAAGGAATTTCAGTGCAGTGTCTGTAGCCACAGGAAAGGATTCTTAAACAGGAGTTCAGTTTCAGCCTCATCAGTTGCTTTATTTTTTACTTTCCTGCTTCAGCATCACAACCTTTGGGCAGTGTTCCACAATACTGAGAACAACAGTTCAGCATCTGTCTGTGACATTCTTTGTTTCAGTTCTTCCTTCTATTTCAGAAGAAGAAAATGTTCAAGGAGAACACTGATAATGCATTCAAAGTATGTTTGGATACAGCTGGGTGTACATAATTTTAGGCAGCTATGAAAATTAAGTTTGCATTCAGTAAAGGGTAAGTAACAGCCATAGGGAGTGACTAAGGCATTTGAAAATCATATGTATTACATTTGTTTTATCAACACCAAATAATAAACTGAGCTATACTGAACTATTGGACTTGCATTTCTCCTGTTATCTTACTTTCCATTTCATTCAACCCTAATGCTTTGTAGCTGGTGGAGATGTCAACATAAAATTTTAGAGTGGACTTTGCATGTATGTCTCTGTGTGTGTGCATGCATGCTCCGTGGAGGTGGGAGAGAACAATATCTTATAAACTAAAGCAGTAAGCTTACTTGTTGTTACCAATAACACAAGAATTGCTAGCTGCTATATGTAGAAAAAATACAAAAGAACAGCTGCTACCTTGTAAATCATCCTGTAGTGGGGCTCCCTTTTCTCTCAGCCTGATTTCCTACATGCTTGTCTGCCAGCTTGAGCAGAGGCAAAGTGACCACCACTGTGGCAGCTCTGCTCTTCCCGCACCAGGGTATGCTTCCTGATCTGATGTGTCGCAGTGCTGGGCTCGGTGCTAGCAGAAGCACCGTGCATGCTTAGCACAAGAGGGAAACGACTCTGAAAGGTTTTGCTGGTGTTTACGAAGTGCTGGTGGGCATGGTTGCCTTTCCGAGGCAACAGAGAGCACAATTGCTAATACCAGGGATCAAGGTATTAAGGAATTTCAACTGAGTTGTGATAGCAGATCATGTGAAGTTTTTTTTCTTCTTTTCAAGGCTTGCTGCAAGAGAAAGTGAATCTAATTGGCAGAATTTCATTATTTTTCAGACATGGAAATTTAGAACTTTCTAAGTTTGCTGCTTCTAAAAAGAAGTATTTTTACTCTTGGAGATGAACTGAAATAGAATGTAAGTAACTTGTACTAAAATAACACCATTCCTTTTGTTGAAATGTGCTGTCTCACATTTATGTCAGCATATCTTGCGGGTAAAGCACATTTGAATTGGGTGGTATTTGAACAGGACATCTGAATGAAAAATTTTCAAGTGTTATCAGTGAATTTTATCCAGTCATGAGAGTCAATACTAGTCCAATTTTATTATGGAAGAATGGAGGACACTGTGGTCTTATTCAAACAAAATGTATCATCAGGGCACCACTATTTGTCTTTTTTTAAAGGACACACCATGAAAGAATAGGTAAGTTATGTCCAAAGTCAAGCCTGAGTTATTATATTCTCCCTGCCTAAAGGTCCCTCCTCTGTTTTAGAGCTAACCTAGTATATTTTTCCTTTCATGCAGTAAAAATTTGTTTAACATCGATATGCGTTACTACTCTGTTGCAACAGGAATTACACTCCTGGGATGGCTATCCTTCAGTAATAAATGACAGAGGTAGCACAAATCGTTCCTTTAACCAGCCATCAAATACGTATATGCTTTTACTTGCAAGTAGTGTAGGATAAATTCCCCCTACTCAAATCCACACCATGAATATGATTTCTTTCTGGAAAAAAAGAGTGATACTTAATCAGAATCAAAAGGAATAGAATGCAGTTGGCCCCCTTGGTCACTTTGAAAGTTGTAATTGGCAACCCTAATTCTTCACAAACCATGTATCAAGCACACGAAAACCTGAGAAAAGCATTAAACAAAAATGTCATTTCAAATCATAATAAAAATAGAGTACTTTCATTTGCCTTCCATTTCCAGGTCTTTAAGATGCAATCATATTTGTATTTTCAATCCTTCCTTAAAACCCAAATGACATTTACTTTTTCTTTTCCAGTGAAGAGTGTGTATTGGGTTTGTGTGGCAAAGTTTTGGTGGAGGGGGGGCTACAGGGGTGGCTTCTGCAAGAAGCTGCTAGAAGCTTTCCCCATGTCCCACAGAGCCAATGCCAGCTGGCTCCAAGACGGACCTACTGCTGGCCAAGGCCGAGCCTATCAGTGATGGTGATAGCACCTCTGGGATAACATAGTTAAGATGGGGAACAACAGCAAGCAAAGGAGGAGTGAGAATATGTGAGAGCAATAACTCTGCAGACACCAAGGTCAGTGAAGAAGGAGGGGAGGAGGTGCTCCAGGCACCAGACCAAAGATTCCCCTGCAGCCCTTGCTGAACACCATGGTGAGGCAGCTGTCCCCCTGCAGCCCATGGACCATGGAACAGATATCCACCTGCAGCCCATGGAGGCTAATGGTGGAGCAGATATTCACCTGCAGCCTGCGGAGGATCCCACACTGGAGCAGGTGGATGTGCCCTGAACAAAGTCATGATCCCGTGGGAAACCTGCACTGGAGCAGGTTCCCAGCAGCACCTGTGGACACATGGAGAGAGGAGCCCACGCTGGAGCAGGTTTGCTGGCAGGACTTGTGACCCCGTGGGAGTCCCACACTGGAGCAGTCTGTTCCTGAAGGACTGCACCCCATGGAAGAGACCCACGCTGGAGCAGTTCATGAAGAACTTCAGCCCATGAGAAGGACTCATGTTGGAGAAATTCACGGTGGACTGTCTCCTGTGAGAGGGACCCCACGCTGGAGCAGGGGAAGACTGTGAGGAGTCCTCCTTCTGTGGAGGAAGCAGAGACAACGTGTGATGGACTGACCGCAACCTCCGTTCCCCATCCCCTGCGCCACTCGGGAAGGAGGCAGAGAAATTGGGAGTGAAGTTGACCCTGGGAAGAAAGGATGGGTGGGGGGAATGTGTTTTAAGGTTTGGGCTTTATTTCTCATTACCCTACTCTGACTTCTAATTGGCAATAAATGAAATTAATTTTCCCCAAGTCAAGTCTGTTTTGCCCATGACGGTAGTTGCTGAGTGATCTCCCTGTCCTTATCTTGACCCATGAGCCTTTCATCGTACTTCCTCTCCCCTGTCCATCTGAGGAGGGGAGTGATAGAGCAGCTTTGGTAAGTACCTGGCATCCAGCCAGGGTCAACACACCCCAGAGTGATATTCTCCTGTAACTGTAGGTGAAAAAACACCAAATATCATAATCATGCTGAAATTAGATCTATACTAAGATACACATCATTCTTTTCATCTACTATTTGCAAATAATCCTAGGGAGGATGAGGCAGTGTGAGGAAACCACAGTGAATGAACTGTGTGCATATCATCTTTACTGAGAATTTTATTGCTATTCGGTAATGAGGAAATTTTTATTCCTAAAATACAATTAAAATAATAATAGTCACCTAAGAATTAGGTATATTAAAATATTTATACATAAAAAATAAACTCAGATGTTATTCTTCCAACTATTTCTGGCTTTTTTCCCCTTAGATAATTTCTAATCCTGTTTTTTTCCACCCTGAATATTTGTAATATTAAAATAGATAGTAATGATTGTGCAAAAAAAATCACTCATTTTGATTATGGATCCTATAGATCCTATAAGGCCTGCGGGGCATTCTGAGCACATGCCAATTGGAAGACCTCGAAGAAAGGCTTAAGTTCAGCTAGCTCATACATTGCTTCTAGCACATACATGCACCTGGATGAGCAAAATGCTGATAAAACTCTCCTTTTGTACAGGTCTGTACAACCTATTGTACAAAGCAAGAGCAGCAGCTGGTGAAATTCCCTTTCAGGAAGTATTTATAGCTATTCAGACCCAGAGATTTGACTGTGGAAGCATGAGGATACCTCAAGACTCCACATAGGGACAGCCCTTAGTAGCAGCCAGCAGAGAAGACATATGTGCCAGTGCGCCAGTATAATAAGGCAATCTGGTGTATTTGGTTTAATAAGATCATTCAGGATTTTACAGCAGCATACAACTCTTGACAAATTTAATCTGTACTCCCCTTACATCACAGTCCCAGGACTATGAATTATTTCTAAAAGTTTCAGTATTTTAGAGCTATCAATTCGGATTTGTATTCACTTATCACTGCCTTTACATTGTCTCCCAATTAGTGCTTTGAAAATTAAAACCAAAAAACCCCGATAATATACAGTAATTTCAAATATGCATAACAATTGTTGGCTAAACTTTTGCAGCCCTAAAAAGTACACATTTTCATACACATATAAAAGAAACAAGGCTTGAAAAATATAGGAGCATGTTAGAACTGAAGCAACAATTCAAAACAAAATAAAACAAAAACACACTCATAATGCCTTCTTGAATAAAAACGATAATTTTACTCAGTTTGTTTTTGACAAAGCTTAATTCTGCTGGAGGGACAGTCTAACATGTTTAAGATGTGCAATTTTTGGTTGATTCTTGAGAACTGAGATGCAACTACCTGTACTTATGACACCAGCATGATTTTTTTCTAGCCCTAAGCAAACTCTCAGATACTTTCCCTAGCCTTGTTTTCCTTTATGAGAAGCGCTAGCCACTATTTTTATCCACTCAGATTCCCATGGATAATTGTGTCCTGTGCGTATTCTAGATGAGAAGCCTCCCAGTTCTTGCGTAGTACCTTTCCAGAAATAACAAGGGAGCAAGCCACATGCTAAGTAAATTGTTCTGGCATGTGGCCCGTAACTGCAGCCCCTCCAGTATAGAACTGCACATGAAATTCTTATATGACTCATGTGCAGTCATTCTTTCATCTGGGAAACGCATATCTACTCACACTATGCAGTAAGCATTGAACTCAATAATATTCTTGCACTGTAAGTCAACTTAATCAAGGCTGGAGACATCCAAAGTGTAGGATTGGAATAATTAATCTGCTGTTTATTTGGAAGTTCAAACTCTTCTAAACTATCCCAACAACTAGAAGTGGTTCTTAGACCTACCAATATTAAACTAAAGACCCCTTATTCTTTTGTTTTCTCTTTTTGGTAATATGCTCGCGCATTCCCCAACATACTTAAACCAAGCTGCTTGCACATCATTCCCCTACTCTTTTTTTAATAAAACATCAGTCTAAAAATATCCATTTAACTGTAACTATCTGCAAGATGTTACCATATAAATTATCCAACATTAACTCAAAAATTTACAATATTAATGAAAATTTAAAACTTCCTCATTATTAACCTAATATTGTAATTGTTGCAATCTTAGTTTTTCCTTACACATTATTAACAATATCTCTTCATGTCACACTGCAATATGTCATAAAATCACTTATGGTTTTTTTTTAATTTTTGGAATTCTTATGAAACTTCAATAATATGCAGGATTCTAAGCTGAATTCTGTGAAAACTGAGGCATGGGTTTGCCAAGTGTTTGTGTTTAAGTAGTGTTACTGCAAACTTTTGGCTTAGTGAAACACCACTGTGGTTACATGAAAGCACATGAATTTTTAAAAGCTTTCTGGAATCTATAAAGCCTGCATAAATTGAATATTCCTAAAGTAGAAAAGGGTGGAGACACCTTTGTGAGAGAAATTTTACTATCTGGACCTGAGAATTTTTTTGGTAAATGTACATTTAAGATTCAATTCCAATAAAATCATTATTTAATTTGCTTTCTATTTCCTGTTTTAATTCAAATATTTTTTTTAATTTCAATGTGTTTGGGCAATGTGTAATCATAAAACTTGTCATCCATATTTCCATCACAGTATGGCATATAGACTAGAGTGCAGAGGACAATAAAATGTATATGCAGTTTGGATTAGGATTTAATTTTTTTTTTTTTAATGTAATAAAAGATATGCTGTCATTTAAGATTATTTAAGTTATAGTAAAAAGCTTTGTGACAAATTACCTGTTTAGTTTAAAGTACAAGGTTAAAAATTCGCCGGCTTACAGTGCCTAAGAAAACTAGCTAAATTTAAATAATGAACATATGAATGACTTTGTTTTGAAGACTTATTGAACAAAAAAAATAAAATTCTTCAAAAAGTGTAAATAGCTCAGTTTTCATTTCCTACAAATGCATAGGTGCCGTAAAAATGAAAAGCGCTACTCAGAATTAATAATACAACTCTATTTCTAGTTATTTTGATTCCAGAAAGCACTTTTATCTAATGGATAGCAATTATATCGTGTATTATTTTTTCATTTCAGCCAGCAAATTTCAAAAGAGCACTGGAAAGTTCCCAGCCACCTAAATTGTTAAAGACCTGTTTTCAGAGGCCACAGAAAATGTTGCCAGTTGTCAGTCCGCCTGTAACTGTGTACATTTGCTTCAGGATCTGAGATACACATGATGATAGTAACGTTTGATGAGCCTGCCCCTCTGAAGGAAACCAGACTTTGATAAGATCTCATGGAAACATTTATTGCTGTATTTTCAGTCATAAGATGAAGCACACGAAGAAACCTCAGGAAGCACCGTAACAAAACACAGTAGGAAGGAATGCTCTCCAATTGTCATATCGTGAACCATCCCAGGCTTTTACATCAAAACAATGCTGAGGTAGCAGAATAGTGAATCAGACCCAACGGCCAAATTCAGTCACTATGTAGGTGATAACAGCTCTTTCTACCCCAGCAAAGAATGAAACTTTGGCCTTTAACTACGCTTCCCCACCACTGGCTGAGGCTATCTTCTCTTTTGCTCAGTGAATCACAAGGTAGTTACATACACCGCTATATATACATCCTGCCGGTATAAGTACGTATCCCACCACAACTGCAGAGCGTGGGAGTTGACAAACATATTTAGGATTTTAAAGGCTGTGCCAGAGGTTCTGTGAATGCCCAGGGGGTGGCTGGCCCTGGGGGTGTGCTAATCCTGTGTGCCCCGAGCAAGCACACAGGGTGTAGACCTCCACCCCTGGAAGTCTGTCACCACCTCTCCGGACGGTAATCGGTGCCTTAGTTATCTGGCTCCAACTCCTCCTGATACCGTAGCACTAACAAAATTCTTGTCTAACTAGGATCACTAAACAAATTGCTTTTTTGAAGCTAACAATAGAATCTGTAACTAAGACATGACAGTAGGGAACATAGGGTTAAAGATTAAGGACCTAAATTGAACATAAGACTGTCTTGTATTGAGTAACTGATCTGCTATAACTGGGAGTTGAACAATGTAGCCAAGTTTGGAATTCTTCGCAAGCAGATGGCTTTAGAATTTGCAATATGTGAGACTCTGTATCCTCGAGTAGAATAGATAAGGGAATCGTGCTAGAATAAGGTAGTTTTTGTGCAAGCAACCAAGCCAAAAACAAACTGAGCAAGTGCAAGAACTAAGTTCAACCAGCGGACATGGTGAGGAAGACTATCGACGACCACCAGAGGACCTTGGAAGACCACCAATGGATGTGAATGAGTATGTGTCAAGGATATTTACATATATTAATGGGTTCTAGGAAATAGTATGAATGTTAATAATTTCTCTGAAATCTAATTAATATGTATATTCTGATCATACATAACCTCTGAAGTTGAGTAACTCGTCGCGCACTCTAGGCAGAGTGATCCCCTGTGCGTCCGGCGCTGTAATAAAGAATGCTTGCTTTCTACAACTCCAAATTGAATCTTAGAGAGTTATCCTTTTGCTGACTTATGGTAACACTCCCACAACCCCAGCCAAAAGCACACAGTGAGCGCCGGCCCTGTGAGTGGCTTCAAGCCCTCAGAGAGCAGCGGGCGGATGCGAGCGGGCACACAGAGCCTTGCCCAGGTACAGGTCCAACAAAGGCCTCAGACTACTAACTAATAACTACCTTCCTGCACTCAGCTCTGCTTACACTCTCTCAGATTACTTGGGGAGCCCCTAAAAGCTCGAAGGTATTCAGGAGCACCAGATTACCTGAGCTGGATGCAATGGCTCAGCCTGCGCCGCCATGTCAGGCCTCCCGCCGCCAGGAGCCCCTGTCGCTATGGCAACCAGGAGCCCAGCAAAATGGCTGCCCTCAGGAGGCTTGGGCCCAGGGCTTCCTCCACAGCCAGCTGCCGGGTGACTGTCCTTTACCGGCGATTTAAGGCCCCTTGTCCAGATGAGTGGTTCCCCTACCCACCCAAACACCTGGGCTTTAGCTAGCAATGCCATGGCTCTGTACCAGGCTTTTGCCTTTTATCCTGACCAAGATGGCTGCAAAATGTTCCTGCGCAATGCCTGGTACACCCGCTGTTTGCATGGAGCAGAAGCATATCAGGATGTTAAAAATGAAGACCAAGGTTGTTTTACAGAGTGCTGGAGCAGGTGTGTACTACCCAAAAGCTGAAGTACAGTATGCATCCCCGAGCACTTGCTGAAGAGAAGCAGTAAGTAAGGAGCACAGCCCATAGAGAAGCGGATTTGAGTTTCATCAAGCCACAGACCAGGCAGTGGCTTATTTATAGCAATTTCCTGTGGGGTTTGGGGATCAGGAGGTGCTTGACAAGAATGTGGATCACAGAGAAGTGGGTAAGGTCAGTCTGTTATGGGAAAACAAACAAGAAGGCTAATTTCAATTAAAGTCCAGGATATTCTTTCAGGCAAAACATGGCAGGCCAGGCAGAGCACCTGCTCCTGCTGCAGCCCAGAGGCACTCTGATGAGCCAGCTGTGACTGACAGCACCTCAGCGAAAGCAGGAGCTGAGGCTAGGTTAGAAACAGAAATGTCACCGCCGGGAACCAGGCATAGATCTCTCAGCGCCAGCGAGTGACACCGCAGATGGCCCTTGTGTCCCCGGTGTACATCTGCTAACGTCAGCACCAAGGTGAGGGTGTCAGTATTTTATGCGGTTAGGAGAGCTTCCCTGCCAGATCGGAAGCTCTGCTTCCAGTCTGCTGGGTGAAATTTAGCCAGAGAGTGATGACACGCAAAAGGTGACTGGACACAAACTAGAGAGCTGTATTGGCAGAGTCCTCGACCTGCGTGAGGCAGGCAGTTCAGATGGCAAGGGAGCTGTAAGCCTTTAAATTTGTTCCCCTCAATTTAGCTATTTAGTTAGTGTGAGGGGAAAATGGTTGGTAGGAACTGTGGTGTGGGACATAGTTGCTCAAACATAAAGCAGATGTTTAATTTACCTGTGGTTAATCTGGATTATTTCTGCAGAAAAACATGCACTCGGCAGTCTTATTATTAGCCTTATGCCAACACTTAGAAATCTGGGGTGAAAAAGTTTTGAGGAAAAAAACCCCCCAAATTTATAAACAGATTATGTATTTTAAATATAATTTATAAACTAGGAAGAGAGATTGAGATGCTATCCAACAACTAGGAGAGCCTACTGTGTCACAGAATTTGTATAGATGCCTTGCAGTGGGAATGGCTCTGGGAGAATACCCTTAGTTGCTCCCACAAATCCTAGTCCTTGCTTCATTGTGTGTCAGCACCATTACTATTTGCATAAAGCTGTCATTGTATTTTTTGCAACCTCAGAACTATCGTTATAGTAAAATGAACCATCTGTAGAAATCACATAAGGATGTGTCTCTGCATTTAAGATGATGCCTAGAAGGTTCATGTTCACAGGCATTTGCAAAAACTTATGCATTCTCTTTTCCTATAAAAAAAGAAATTACCATTATATCAGGGAAGACTATATTGCTGTTCAAAATGTATAGCTGTGGATTACTGTAACAAGGTTATTTATAACATGCTGTGTAATGCACTATAGCTGAGGGACAAATAATTCAAAAATAATATCACAACAAGTTCAAAGCAAACAGGCTTGTTCTACAACAGGTACCTCCAGATTTGGGGCTGCATGCCAACTAAAATGTATTTTTAGATTTCCTAGTTTTTCTGACGTACTTATGAAGGGGACATTTGGAAATAAGTGTCATAGTGCAATTAGTGATATCCTAATCTACAAAAATATTTTTGGAGGCCACAGAGTCCCTTACTGCACTTGATGTAATTGTATGGTCATGCATTTCGATTTTGAATGAGTTAGATGAGAAGATGGCTTCAATGCCTTGCAGATATGTCTGTAATTTCTGTAATGCTTTCCATACCATGTTGTTCTTGATATTTATTTAATTTGGATTTCTGAAACAGCATGAGGAGTATTAAAATGAAGTGACAGCTACATTTAATTATAGCATGGCTGATGTATATGCAAAGAATGAACTGAGAATTTTAGTTTTTCTTTTGGAACACTTGAAGAGAGAATAGGATTTCCTCTGGCTTTTTTGTTTAACATTCTTCTACTGATTTTGCAAATGCTTAAGGAAACATAGTATTGCATCTCAAATCAAATAATTAATATCAAGTGCTACCAAATAGTTGCTTCTGGTTGACACATGAAATTGATCTGATTAGTCACATCTTGGTGTTGCTGGTCCTGGAATGTGAATGCAGGCAATTCTAACAAAAATATTCCCTGTGTATATTAAAAAAAATGTTATTTTCAGGAGCTTCAGCCCTGCATTTTTTATATGAGCTTCTTGTAAACATTTCCACTAATAGAGACTGGTCAGAGGGTACTTGAAGAAAATAAACAGAAATAGAATATGGCCACAGCTGAACAGAATTCACTTAAATATTCAGCAAACTATTAATAGGAAGTGCTGGTAAAATCTGTCCAACTTTAACATCTGGATGACTTGGGTAAAAAAAAAGAAATTAAATCCTACTTTGAAATAAAATTTATTAAAGTTACCACAGTATTCTAGGACCTCGTGTCAGTTATTCCAGAAATCCAATTTATTGCAGATATATTGGAGGTTCACAGAAGAGGTAAACAGTTGCTGTGGTGAAAAACACTACAGGAGTAACTAGGTAGAGGATAGAAAATTTATTTGTTCACATTATCTGCTTTAGGATATTAATTTCATGCCCAAATTAAAATCGAGCAGTGGTATTTGCATTAGCTGTGCTTTAGTGCAAAAACAAATCATTTTGTTATTATGAGTTAGCAGTTTTTCTTCTTAGAGGAAATAATGAAAAGCCCTATTTCTTGGACATATAAGCAGATGAGCCATCACCATAGCAACTGAAGGACGTATCCATTGCGTCATTCTGTCAAACGGCCCCTGCATGTGACTCCAAGCTCACGCTCACATTCCTTACTTCCATCTGAAAGTAGGTTTTAGTCCTGCCATCCAATAAAATCAATACTCAGTAGGATGTTTTCTGCCTGCCATAGTTTAGAAATAGGAAGCTACTTAAAGTAGCTTTTTTTATCTTAAAGGAACAGCAAACATTGTTTATCTGTCAATACATTGAAAGTTAATTAAAAATCAGAATTAATAGAAAACAGATCATTTGTTTCCAGGAATGCTAAGGTTCCTCTTGCTCTTTATTGTGTTTCGTGATTCAGTCACGTCTTTGTTACAGAGCATTATCACAGGTTCTTTGGACACCTTCCAGCAGTGAGTCTGGCTTATTTAAGCACTGTGTTTCTATCCTACAGTTATGAAAGAGGCTTTGATTTCTCCACCAAAAGGAGAAGAATTGCACTGCAAACATGTTTTATAAATCAGACAGCAGGGATGAAATACGAATTGCATAGTGCTAAATGATCATCCATTTCTCTTGCAAACTCTAAAGCAGGATTTTATTTTCCTGTTCTCCCCATCTTCAAAAGTGTTACCAGTCGAACTTCCCTCTCAGACCCTAAAAGGTCATTCTCACCTTGCCTCTCCTTTTCTCTTCATCACCCTCGGATTCTATCCTTCTCTACACCTACCCTGTAATAAGAGCCAAGACATTTAGCTTCTGCTTTCCTGGTCTGATCCCCAAAACAGCCAGGTTGAGCTTTCCCAAATGTTACAAAAACAGCGGCCGCTTATCCTTGTGTGGATTCTGCATTTTACCTCAACAAAGCCAGCTCAGGTTCAGTTTCTGTAAAATGACTACTGCAACACCCTGGGAGAAAGAAACAAACCGTTGCCTCATTAGGTAGATCCGGAGGTAGCCTTGTCACTTACGCTTTGAGCAGATGCTCTTTGTTTGCTGAGTGGTTTGTGATAGGTACCAGTGGTGCCTAAGAATAACACATAAATCTTCACTGAAATTCAGAGTCTGAGTTTAACTACAGAGCGATCAGACTCCGGGATCACTTGTGCCTATGCACAGTATGACAGTTATCAAAGATATGGAGAACAAGAGGTGGAAAAAATTGTGGTTGAGAGAAGTACCATCTCTACGTATCACTACATTAAAGTCACGGAATGGTATACCTTTCATTACGACACGTCGCTCCAGTATCTGAACTGTTTTTTTCCCCAGTAATGCTTTCTTCAGTCTTTCCTGAGTAAGACTGAAGGAAGCATATCAAAACTGTGCTCTGTCTGCTGTCTCTCTCTCTGAAATACTCTGTACATTTTAGGTTTATAAAAATGTAAAATGTACTGAAATGTACATAAAATGCAGAAAGATTCTATACTCAAGTGAATTAACAGCTATATGCAAAAGCGATTTGCAAAATGTCAATTTGCGATAGCAGAATAATGTTCTTGAAACCCTGTCTAAACAACTTCTGACTGTCAGTTTCAGTTAAGCTGGATGGACCGGTAGTTTTCCAAAGCAGATTACGCAGAATCACACCAGTGAAACTGTTTCCTATAAATATGGCAAATAAGTTCGGCAACCTTCTGTAAAAAAAAAGTTAGGCAAACCATGATGTATACCCTTTCTTTGTTAGACGTCATCAGCAAAAATAAGAATTAAGTCAAGTACAATGTCTAACAGTTAATTTTTTTCAAATAAAACCAAATATTTGTTTTAATCCTAAACCAGAAACTTTCAGGTGTTAGGAACTTCAACTCTAAATCCAGATAACAACTGTGTTCTTCTAACTTTCAATCTAGTTAGTAGTTCCTAGGAAGATGAACACATCATTGAGGAGCAGGAGGTAAACAACTGTTCTCACAAAAAGAAATCAGCAAGGTTCAAAGAAAAGAAAAAGATGACAGAGCCTGTACAGTTTGTGCTGGCTCAGTTACTTCGCAGTAGTGCTCATAGTGTTCGCTCGTACGGGACTACCTTACAAATTTAGCTAGACTGCTTCTACCACCAGATCTGATTCCCCTTAGCTGCCAGCAGGCTAGGTCTGTCTGGTTCAAGGTTTGTGTGACAGATACGCAGTATTTATTGCCAGTCTTGAAAAGACTCAATTCCCTTAGTTTTGCTTTTTCCTGACACTGAGGGGACACTAGTCCTTCATCAGAGACATCAGCCTTATCAGTTGTCCCATTTTACAAACGCTGCTGCTACATGCTGACCTAATGAAGTTTGTTCCACTTGACTTCTCTGATGATAAGTCCAGTTCAGCAGAGCCATCTTTCCTCATTTTATCAGTTCCTGGTTCACTTGAGTTAAGTCTCTCAAAGTCCAGATGCAAGTCGAAGACTGGGATGTCACTAGGTCTCAATTGTGCCTGATCATTTACTTGGCCCTTCTCAATCTGAGTTTATCCATATGAACAGAGTACCAGTTTTCCAAGGTTCCTATTAATCACCTTATCTATACTTTCAAAACTATTATCTTGACTAAGATAGAAAAAAAAAAATTATATATATAAACACCATCCCTTGAAGAATGAACTGCCAAGTCTTCTTTTTAATCCAAACTCTTTGTGTTTAGAGGAAAACAAAATCAGTGGAAAAAATTATTAGCATTTTGAAAGCCACACAGTATTTTTCTGAAATGTTTTCTGTAAGATGTGTTCAATATGGAGAGCATCAAATATTAACTTTAAATGCAAGTGTCATGTCTTAGCTGATGTAATACTAAGAAAATAGGTCTGTGGCTGGGTTCAGAAAAATCAATATCGCAATTTGATTCAGATATGCTGTTGCTTCCCTTTTTCTCATAGATCTGTGGACATTCAATCATGTCAGTTTCCATTTGTGAGAAGATTGCCGATGTGTATACCCAGATTTAGTCTGTAATTTGTTATTGTTTTAATATTTAAAATTTGGTATCTTCCAGTGCCCCTACTCAAAGCTGTGGCTTTGCAGTAGCAAGAACAGAAGCTCAAAAGATACATGTAGCCCATATGTCAGTGATTCCCAAAGGGTGTGCTGTGGTATATAGTGTGCCATAAGAATATTAGAAATATGGCAGTACCCAGCGTGCCCTGCCATTTGCTTTCAGCATCTAATCTAAAGAGCCCGACAGAAGAGAGCAGTGGTAGGGATGCCATGTGAGCAGCCCATGCTGACCAGGCTTGGGCAGTTTGGGAAGATCTCCTTTGTACTCCCAATTTTAATCCAAATTAAAGTGCACTCCAAGTAGCAAAAACTTGGGGGTATGTCACCATGTGTCAATGAATCTGCATAGGGATTCACAATCTTTCTATTTTCAAAGACAATTTAATTCTTTTAGTAATCTTTCACTGCCCTGACATTTGCAGGCAGCAAACAATGTATTTTTGGCCACCCAACAGCCCAGGTAACGAGATTTTGAAACTGCAGACAAATGGCTTGTGTACTTAGCTACATAAATAGCTTATACATAAAACTTAGGCTCTACCCAAGATATTGATGTTGGTGGATCTGATCACTAAAGCCATAGTACATGTCTGTAAACAGTTCCTGGTTTGGTTTTTGCTAAGTTTTTGTTTGTTTTGTATGCTGAAAACATTAATCAGGATTGGCAATTAAAATGTTATGTGAATTAGCTATTTCAATAGAAACCATATAAGTCACAATGCTCGGTCTATTAAGCCATCACTGTTTTTTTATAGAAAAGATTTACTAAGAAGAATGATTAAAAAAATCAAAAAATCCCAACTCCTATGACTGGATCTTTTAAGGTTAGCAGAAATTAAGGCTCTGGTATTCATTATCACTATTTGGCCAGTTCTACTTGGTTAGAGCACCGTGATAAGCCTGCCTGTGTATCCCCTTGTATTACGCTATTAGCTTCCTTTCAGATGTTGACAATTAGAAAACACTTGGAAAATTGTGCATATATATTTAAACTATAATTAAAATAAAACCAGGAATTATTATTGTATAAGGTGATTTGTGTTTAGAATTTGCCTGCTGGTAGTTACTTGAAATGCCTAGCATACTTTCCAGACTTTATCACTGTAACGAATGCTTTTCCTTAGGACTTGTTTTCTAGATTTGCTTTCTAGAGTTAACACCTTCCATTTTAGACCCTGTTTTCAAGGGTGTGTAAAGTTGGCCATTAATTGTTATTTACTTATATCAGTGCATTCAGAATGAAAATGTCTTCCTCAAACTTGCCTATCTGGTTTTGATGCGGAGGCTAAACTGGAATTCTGAACATGGGCTTGCGTTGTAATTCTACAGCTGGAGTATCTTAGATGTGTTTAAGTATTTGAGTGTAATCTGACACAAAGTAGTTGACAGTGTAAAGCTCCTGCATATCAGTGGTATATGCCATGACAAGTAAAACCAACATTTACTACTTTCAGAGAAGTTTTGGTTTACATTTAACTATTCTTATGTTGTTGGCCATTGTGGAGAAATCAAAGGGCTCCCAGAAGAGTTATTCATACCTTACAGGTTTCTCCTGTGACACAGGAATGAAGTGGCAGGTAGATTATCTGAGTTAAGACTTTCATCCATCACAAGCGGTTCAAAAGCTTATCTTTGTGGCTGAGGATCTCAGAACTTTCGATACAATTCTCTTGTTCTACAAATTTTGGGTCTGCTGACGCTGACAGTGGGACTGAGAATTCTGATGGAGAATTATCTGGTATACTGGCTGTGTGACAAATAAATTGCATGCACATCAAAGATAGTATAAGATGATGTTCTGAAACTTTACAGAAGACGTTGTGCTGGAACCATGATACTTACTCTCTGAGTGACTTATTGCCATCCAGGATCTCTTCACCTCATCTTCCCAAGACTCAGTCCCAGCCCTATGATCTCAGCTTCCTCCAGCGCCAGTAAAAGCTGCAGCCTGCAAACTGCCATGATTTAATTTTATTTGTCAACTTTCATCTTTGCCCATCACTATTCATACTGGGAGATGGAAATCTCTGCAATGTAGTGCAGATGGAAACAGCTTCAGTGCAGCAAATAAACCCTACAGTTATAGTTTGTATGCCATCTTTTCTCTTTTGCTTTGAAAATGTAAAATACAGCTCAAATGAACAAGCACTGGCTAATCATACCACCAGTTTTTAGCAACCAGGTAGTCTCCAAAGCCACCACTAATAGCAAAAAATTATACAGCTTGCCTATTACAAAAGATGTTGGAAAGAACAGTTCAACATAACAAATGTTCAGATGTGTAACCAGACATGAAACACAGGTAAACTAATTCCTCACATTCATTTCCTCCAACTGCATAACTCTTCTTAAATACAGTTCATCCAGAACTTTAGAGGAAGAGGAAAATTACACATCTGCATATGAAACCAGAAAGCCAAGTAGATCTGGAACATTTAGCATTAAATCTTTAATCACAATTAAATACTATTTTTTCAGCATTTGAAAAAAAAAACCCCAAAACTTAATCACAACAACTAAAGAACAAAAATTATGCATATTGCTAGTACTGCATAAAGAGCATCTGCTCTCATTAAGATGGTATATTTTTCTTCACAATATACCACTTTAATGGATCCAGCAGGAAAACAGCAACAAAAACTGATCAACTAGAATGACAGTTTGACCTCTGTGGAAACATCAGCACTTATTTGTCATCATCTTCAGTGCTATAAGACATCACCTAGAGAATTTTTTCTGAGATTTTTCTTTTTCTAACAAGGATTTAGCTTAATTTATATGCCTTACATGTAGAATGCATCTATATTGGTTTGAATTACATGGCTCCTGTACCTCTCTGCATAAAAACCCTTTTTAAGAGAAACAAAGTATTTCCTTCGCTTGATCACAGGTCTTTGGCCTAAAAGGGAAATAAAAATTCTTTATAGTTTCTCCAACTTGTCCCGCATGTCAGACAATAATGGCATTGTTAGTGCTTTTCTCTCCTTCCCCTGGGTTCCTGGAGTTCTCTCTATATGCAAGAACTTCAATATTTCATTTGAGCAGATTTAGCATTAAATCCTCTATAAACCCACAGAGAACATTGGAACTGCTAGTGCTTTTATGTGATATATTTCATGTAATTTTCACCTATTTTTGAGCTTTGTTGTTTATCTGATCTGATAACTTTTTTTCTCAGGTTGTTATACAGTCTGGCTAAGATAAGAAATCATTGCCTAATAATAGCAAACCATAGACTGGCAGTAGTGCCCAGAGGACGAGGCTGGCTCGAAGACCTTCAGCAAGAATATATAGGATTTCAGGAGATTTGGCAGTGACTACTAAAGCTAAATTGCTGGTATTCCGGATCACAGAGAAGCAAAGATTTGCTGTGGTCTAAGGACAGTTATACAATTACTTTTTCTTTATAATTAGCCATAGCATGATATGAATGAAGAGCAAAACATTCCGTCCTTGTGCATAGATGGGGCCAAACAGGGCACCAGTCATCCTTTTGCTTTCTCCCTTACCTATAAGATCACAAGTTGCGAAGTGCTGTCAATCGCACTATAGGCAGACTCGAAAAACAGTGGTAAATATTCTGAGTTGGCACAGACTTCTTGCAAAGAAGCCTCCTACTTTGAACTGTGTATGCGTCGTCTATAAAGTGCTAAATGAGTATTCATTCACCTAAAAAATTACCTGATAGAAGAATATCGGAAATAGTTTTAGAAAATCTTATACTCTCCGTAACAGCTATATGCTGTGGTGTGTGTCATCCTCTTGGGCTTCTACAGCTGTAGCAGCCGGTGCCAGTAAAAAGGACCTTCACAACACTGTGTGAGATATGAGTTACGTATGCTCATTAGAAGTGTGGTATACTGGGTGTTCATGGAGAAATGACTGAAATAATTTATTTTTATTTCACATCTGTAAGTGGAATTGGGAGTACAACTTTCTTTTTAATCAAGTTTCTAACATTTCTTGCATTTAAATGCATTGTGTGATTAGTTGAAAGAAATGGGTATTTTACCAGATAGGGAACTCAATGGCATTTCAGGTTCAATTGCTTTGTCTGTGGACTCCATATATCTTGGTTGTCAATCTCAGTTGTCCCCAGTCTGATATTCTGCCTCCTGTCCCTCCTGCTCCCCCCCCAAATTGCATCACATGTACTTTAGGAATGTACAATATATTGTAGCAAAAGATGGCATACAGAAACATAATGGAAAAGGGAATAGTGCCAATTAAAGTACATACTGTGGAAATAAACCTCTTAAAGAAGAATTAATTTGCTCTTCCAGTCTGTATATTATTTACAAGGTAAGGCACGCAGGTTGCAACGTCTTTGCTATGACTGGAGATTGTTTCCTGTATTGAATCTTTTTTGTATATGATCAAAATGAATCTCTTTGGATGGGATTTGCAAAAGCAAAGGGATTTCAGCATTTGTAGAGAGGAAATTATCAGACAATGTGGAATATATTCCCTAACATACATTTAGATAAGGTTGTTTTCTTTCCTGCATATGGGACATTACTTCTTCATCACTTTTGTCTGTACTGAGGCTGGGCCATAAGCCTGTTGCTCCATTTCAGCACAAGAATACCCTACAAGCTTTCAACTTTTAAATGCTTTTAGACTGAAATAGACTTCAAATTTTCCATGTTCTTCATACACCCTTTGGAAAGATAATTGGCTCACAGTAGTGTGGACTACATAACATAAATTATTGTGGGTTTGCTCTGTTTGTTGAGGATGGGCAATTAGCCTGTCTGAAAGAAATAGATTTTTCCTCTCCTCACAGCTTGTCTCAGAAATTTTAGTGTTTATTTGTCACAATTTAAGCTTCAGGCGAAACTTCAGATTCCCCCTTTTGTAAAAGAATCCAAAGACACTGCAGTGCTACCTACATGTCTGCCCAGTTTCCAGGACCGTCTCTTACAGGAATGAGGAAGCAACTTCACAAGTACTGTACTTTCAAATCTATTTTTCCAGCATGCATGTGTTACATATTGCAGCTGTAAAGGTTTTATGTCATCTGTTATGTACTGGCAGCTAATCTTCTGTTTGATTTTTATCAGTATTTTCAACATCAGTGCTTATGTGATTTACTAATCTGCTTCTGAGCCTTTGAGTGAACAGCATTTCAGACACGGTTTCCCCATGTTTATGGTGAAATATAATAAACTACGGTTCCTTCCTTACTCTTTTTTTTTTTTCTTATCACAACCTGGAAATATATTATCAGAGTCCTTTCCAGTTTTTAAAGAGACCTGGAGATGTGAAACAGCTGGAAATGTGAACAGCTGCCAAATTACAGTCTTCCTGAGGACTTTGGAAGAAGGCCGTCTGGGGCAAATATCTCTGCCTTGGGATTCAAAGCAGTAAGCACCTAAAGGAATATTTACCTCTATACACACTCCCCAAAATGAGCTTGTCCTGCAGCAAGGCATGGTGTCTGGATGGAATTAAACAATGCCCAGAGTTTCTCAAAGGGCTTGCACCAGCATATACTGCAACCACATTTTCATGGCTCCACATTTTCTGAGAAAGAATTAATTTTATTTACAACACAAAACATCCCTTTTCTACCAGCAACAGTACCAGCTTCCAGAGGCTTTCCATTTCCAGGCATCATGCTCAGTTGATACTTCAGAACACATCTGCGTTACAAAGCCACGGCTCGCATAGCCATGTTGGCGTAGCTCCTGCTGGAGATGCAGCATGGGCTGACAGGAGAACCTTTTCAGCTGCCATAGTGACGCTACCTACCCTGCATAGCATAACCTAAAATAGCAAAAGCACTTTTGTATCGGCATGGCTGCGACAGACACCAGGGGGGTGTCGATATGCTGTGTTTGCTAAATATTCTGATATAATGCACAATACCCTAGTTTCAAAGATAACGGAAGGTGCTTCTTACACTGACATTTTTCTTTGTGGTGGTGCTTTGAAACTATGATACAGAATATTCTCAATTAGTGCTGCAAAGCATAGTCCTTATCACAGAATCACAGAACGGTTGAAGTTGGAAGGGACCTCCGGAGGTTATCTTGTCACTTATGCCAAGCATCAGTCTCAGTCAGAAAAGGGCCAGGTTCCAGTCCGGATGACAGGCCTGCAACCAGACCTTTGAAGCTCAAAGAAAGAATAGTATTAAGATGGAAATGTCAACTAAAGGAGTGAACTAAACACCTGTTGTCTGGATATAGGAGACCCTGTACAGAAAGCAGATGAAAAACAGAACTTGTCACGATGCTTTTCATACACAGAGCTGGCTTTCAGGAGCACAGGTTTGGTGTCATGAGAAAAGAGTAGGCTGCACTCTGCCCTGCATACCCTCACTACCAGAAAGAAATTGGGACATGCTCAGATTTTGCACAGACTTGAGAGATGGAAAAAATTCCACACTGCCTCTGCATTCAGAAGGATATGGTTTGCTTCCTGAGGCTTTCAGGAGGTTGCAAACAACAAACAAAAAAGCAAAAGGTAGTGTGATGAGTCTCAGAGCATGATGTTTAGAGAAACAAGTGCAAATATCTTTTAAAGAAAACAAAACTTTCATCTGTCCTATCCACAATAGGTTGACTTGGTAGATGTGGAGTAGTTCTCCATATATAACGCTGGGTTTAAGTATATCCCTATAGTAATGTAAATTTTAGCCAAATTTGCCTAAGCCTTGCATATAAAAGACAAAATAGGGGTATAATTTTCCTGACTCTTTACAAGTATTTTTTATTGAAGGAAAAACAATTCAAACAATGCCAAACTCACTTGGATAATTTTTTTGAACCAGTTGCTAAGCCTCTTGTTAAATAATATGGTTTTCACAGTTCTGAAATTAATGCTGAAGAAAAAACTGCTGCTGTAAAGTATCATTTTCTAAAATGTAGAAATATTTTGCAACCACACTATCTGATATGTTGCTTGCATTTACAAAGACATATAATCATAGCCCTCACAAGTTTGTCTTCTTACTAGCCTTGGGATTGTGTAAACCTGAAAATTTCTGAAGGTGTAGGAAGTTGCTTTTGGGGTCTATTTTAAATACAAATTTGTTCTTTCTTTCACAAAAAGGGACTACATAAATGTGTCTTCCTAACAATGGAGGAAGCTATTAGCCGTGCACGAGAACCTTCGACTAGGCAAAAGACTGTGGGGGAAAGGAGATCACAGACTAAAATTACCCTGAAGAGTTAAAGAAGGTCAGTGCCAATCAGGACGGGCATTAATTAACTGATGTAGCTATTAAAAAAGGATAAAAGGAAACAGGTCTAACAAAACACCGCTATGGACATTAAATTACACAGCTTAGGTAGGAGCTTCTTACATCTGTGATATTTAGACAAGGTCTTGTTGGGAGAATAAAATGACTGATGTGTTCTTTTAGATATTTGAAGTGGTTTTTTGTTTGTTTCTTTGATTGTTTTATATAATAGTCTGCTCAGCAGTGTCTGTGCTAGCAGCTGGGATTTGAAGAGAATTAGAAGGTTCTCTTCCAGAGGAGAAAAAGAGGTATTTTAAATGTGAGTTTTGATCACTGTAGTTCTGAAGAGTGTGTCAGGCCTAAAGTAGGCAAACCAGCAGTAAAGAGAAGCCTGTCCATAAAGGTCATTATTTTTCATTGCAGAAGTCAGTCCACTTAATTTTTTTAATGATGGGAATTGCACACATAATACAGATTTACACCATATGTCGATGTGCCTTTGTTTTGGATAGTAAAAGAAGATTGAACTGATCTTGCTAACAGGGCAGCAATAGTTCTAGCAAATTATCCAACCTCCTGAGGAGTATTTTGGCAGCAGTCTTAATTGGAGCTGTAGTCTCAGAGCTGTCATTGTATAGCTGTGTTTTAACAGTTATTTCTTTTTTTCGCCTCACCACATTCAGTTCTCTGGCAGTCAGAGTCCACATTGAGATCAGCCAGAAACTTGCAATACCGGGAATCATTTGATGTAGCCCTTATTACAGCTCAGATGCTGAACCAGGGAGGGCTTTGTTAGAGTCTGTAGGCGAGATGTCACTTTCTGAAACTTCAGTCTCAGTTTTGTCTTCCAGTTGGATGCTAATCCAAGGTAATTTAATTCTACATTGTAATCTAAATGGACCTCTGTTCTATGGAGAAGAATTAGTGGCACATCATACTTTTGCATTGCAGAAGCATCCTTAGATAATTATGTTACATGAAATTTAAAGAACTACCATTTTACAGAACAAATATATAGTACATTCTCTATTGTCACTGTTTCTGTTGGATATGATTCAGGGATTAAATCTACACAACATTTTTTTTTTTGTCTTTCTTCTGCTGTGTAAAAAATCATTATAGCACAGTAGAAAAACATAATATCCATTATTTTCATGACTCTGCACAAAAATAGCATTAAAAATTGTTTGCAGTCTTACTTTAGGGCATATTGTAATTGTTGTTACAAAGTTAACAGAGACAATATCTCTTAAATCAACTATCATTCAGAAGTGAATGTCTTATTTCTGCTAGTTAAATCTACCAGGTCTCATGCTTTCATTTGGTACTGTATCATGTATAAACTGGTTTTCTAGACTTAGGAGGACACATTTAGTTCCTGCAGCTTTCAAAAGCATAACACTTTACCAAGCTGTCTTGTTCCTATAACTGGCAGGACACTGAACACGTCTGTAAGTAACAATTTAAAAATAAAAAGGAAGGGAAGGGCAAACTGGGAGAGCCAGACCACCTTTAAAAATCCATGACTTACTTATAAGTACAGAAACATGCATTCACTCATTTGCATCATGGAATTGTTTCGAGTCTTTTGGGACTGTATTTCAGGAAAATGTATTCCCCTGTTCAAAAACAGTGAAGTAATCCTATGTCAAATTGACATACAAAGGTAGAATCTTTACTGAGCTCAGTGTAAGATTACCGCTGATGAAATTGCAAGTGATCTACCTTATACTTACATGATTTCTAGGACTTTCCATTGAACTAAACCAGTTTTCCAAGATATGTCTCTGATCCTGCATACATATTTATGTAGATCTAACATTGCTTACAGTCATATTCATGACAACTTAATGAAATTACTTAGACATAATTGCAGGGCTTCCGACTGAATTACCCAATGTATGCTGCAGTCACGCGTACATAGTTAACATATATTCTGTTCTCTTGAGCATTGCGTGACAGTGGTACATCCCAGCTTAGCACGGAGTCTGACTTTCTAACAGAGAGAAAAAATCCAAGTGACTAGTTAGAAAATGCTGGTGTATATACTGGGCAGTTCTCAGGGTCTATTGGACAATTCTTATCTATATTCCCACAAAAGATTAGTCTGTATTCTGCCTGTGAAGTCTTGCTGTCTCGTGTTAATACATAAGTAAGGCAGTATGTTTGGGAATGAGTTAGAAAATCATAGCCAGATTGTTGACCATGCCAGTGGGGCTGATGAGAGTAGGGCTACCCACGCTAAGTCACCCTCCATGCTTCAAGCCCAGCCAGTTCCTTTCCTGTCACATCTCCTCTCTAGTTGACCCCAGAGAATATGACTGAGACACAGGCATGCAGGTCATCAGGGGGCTGCCTCTGAACTCTATCCATTGCGAACCAACTATGTTTAAAAGAGCAGAAACTGTAATGATCAAAATCAGGTGGTCAATCTTTTTTGGGGATGTAACTGTGATCAAAGCAACTTTCTCTGACACAATTTGCTTATTTTTCATCAGTGATGTCTAATTATTTAGGCACCCATTTCTATGCAGTTACTGTATTATTTGTAGAAGTATGTCCAATGCAGACACCGTTAAGACTGATGCTAAATATAAAACCTTGCCCAACGTTCATATTGGTACAAACCCCACAGTTCTAAAATTACTCCCCAAAAAGGAAACCAAATGGTTTTTTTCCATAAAAAACTAAGCCAAGGTAATTTGAATTCATGAGAAATGGTGGATATTTATGATGATTTTTTAACAAACAACTACTCACCCAAAGATTAATTAAGAAAAATTATTCTGAATAAGAAAAAAGTGTGTGAAAATGGCAATCTGTTCCTGGACAAATCTCAGGCACAAAGAAGCAAGCAAGTTACCTAATTAAATCACTCATTATGAATTATTCATTCAGCTCAAGATATCATGTCTTTTTTATAAATTATTTTTTTGGTAGTAGATATTAGTTTGTCTTCCTAAGGCTGTTTTAAATAATATGGTTACTTATAATATCTACTGTTTCAGTGGATCCTCAATCCATTTACAACCAGGGCTAGTTAGGTAGGCAATAATGAATTTGTTTCCCTGTCTTGGACACATTCATATTTATTGTTACGTTTTTATAGGATGAAAAGATCCTGTGACAGTTTTCAGTTTGATCATGTTGACCTGGGAAGAGATATTATCCCTAGAACACATATTCTTTCCCCCAAGTTCTAAAAACTGGATTTATTTTTTGCACTAAAAAAAAGGCTTTATTATCTAGTGGGTAAAGAAATTAGATTGATCTTGTCAGATCTGTCAGACTAAAAATGGAATGAAATGGAAAATGTTTACCCCTTTAATTGTATACTTTACTTGTACTAAAATACTGGAAAGAGTTAAAACAGCTTATAAATCGGATAAAAAACTACTAAAACCGTAAAATAGCAGTATTTTTTCTCTTTATTCCCACTTTTGATTTCACCTTACTTTTTTTTTTTTTTTGACTGCAGAAAAAGAGTGGAAGAAAGAAAACAAAATAGGAAATGTGAGGACTTGAAAGATGCAAAATTTGTCATGGTGATAAAAATAAATTTTTGAAACAAGGTATTTCATTGCTTTATGGAAAAGAAACACTTTAATGGCTCTCACTTCTCAAAAATGGCAAAAGTCTTGCCAGGTCTCCAGCATCTTTCCAGAATTTGGATCCTGCTCTGTCTGTGTGTTATCACTTAGGGAACCTGTAGCTCTGTGGCCGTCTGAGTTGATTATTGCAATGTATGTTGAAATTAAACCTCTGCCTATAGAAAGCAAAATGTTTATTTTGATTAGAAAATAAAAATCGTTCAAAAAGGTCTTTGAGATTTTATCTACTGTTCCTGCACTGGCTTTCAGTTAAATACCAATTCAGAATCAAGGTCTCATTCCTCTTCAAAATTCTCTGATTTAGTGATTCAAATTACTTTGCTGCCTACCTGCCACCCAAGTGACCTGCAAGTCCTGCAATAGTTGCTTTTTGCCACAGTAATGGGACTGTCAACTTCCCAGGGCCATACCTCTGCTCGGTATATAATTCTTCCAGCAACCATTCCACAAACATAGGACTTGGCGCTAAAGAGATCAGACTAGCCGTGAGCCCTAGTTGATGTAAAACAAAACCTTAGAACCGCTTGAGTAGAAAACCTTCCCTAAATAAGTCTATAGACTGTGTGTTTACAAGAATCACTGCAGATTGGGGATAGGAAGGAACTCAAAAGAGGGCTTTGTATATTTTCTACAATAAACAGTCACTTCAGATAAGGATTAAACATTTGAGGCTAATGCAATTTCTTCAAACATCTGAATTTACTGATTTCTCATTTATTTTGTTATTCACCACTGTGTTTTTCTCCATTCTTCCCAGTGTCTTGTTCAAATGGTCAGAAGTTATTCTTTTTCTGTGTATATTTTGGCATACAGCAGCATTTCTATCTGCTGCAGTTCCACTGGTTTTTTACTTCTGAAGTTTTGACTAATTTTATTGTCTACATATTTTATCTTTTTGCATTAACATCATTATCTTATCCGCAAGAGAACTGGTGGATAAAGTTCCTAAGCCACTATCCATCATATTTGAAAAGTCATGGCAGTCTGGTGAAGTTCCCACTGACTGGAAAAGGGGAAACACAACCCCCATTTTTAAACAGGGTATAAACAAAGACCCAGGGAACTACAGGCTGGTCACTCTCACCTCTGTGAGATCATGGAGCAGATCCTCCTGGAAACTCCGCTAAGGCACATGGAAAATAAGGAGGTGATCAATAACAACAGACGTGGCTTCACTAAAGGCAAATCATGCCTGAAAAATTTGGTGGCCTTCTACGATGGCATGACAGCATTAGTGGATAAAGGAAGAGCAACTGACATCATCTACCTGGACTTGTCCAAAGCATTTGACATTGTACCACATAACATCCTGGTCTCTAAATTGGAGAGAAATGGATTTGGAGGATGGACCACTCAGTGGATAAGGAAGTGGCTAGAAGGTTGCACTCAAAGAGTTGTGGTCAACTGCTTGATGTCCAAGTGAAAACCAGTGACGAGTGGCATTCCTCAGGGGTCGGTATTGGGACTAGCACTGTTTAACATCTTTGTGGTCAACATGGACAGTGGGATTATGTGCTCCCTCAGCAAGTTTGCAGCTTACACCAAGCTGTATGGAGCAGTCGACACACTGGAGGGGAGGGATGCCAGTCAGAGGGACCTGGACAGGTTTGAGAGTTGGACCCGTGTGGACCTCATGAAGGTCAACAAGGCCAAGTGCAAGGTCCTACATGTGGGTCAGGGCAATCCCCTGTATCAACACAGGCTGGGCAGAGAATGGATCGAGAGCAGCACTGAGGAGAAGGACCTGGGGGTGTTGGCAGATGAGAAGCTCAACATGAGCCAGCAATGTGTGCTCACAACCCAGAAGGTGATCTGTATCCTGGGTCACATCAAAAGAAGCATGGCCAGCAGGGTGAGGGAGGGGATTCTGCCCCTCTACTCAACTCTCGTGAGACCCCATCTGGAGTAATGCATCCAGCTCTCAGGCTCCCAACATAAGAAGGACATGGACCTGTTGGAGCAGGTACATATACATATGTATATGTATATGTATATGTATATGTATATGTATATGTATATGTATATGTATATGTATATGTATATGTATATGTATATGTATATGTATATGTATATGTATATGTATATGTATATGTATATGTACATATACATACAAATACTTAATGGGAGGATGCCAGGGGGATGGGAGCAGTCTTTTTTCAGTGGCTCCCAGTGATAGGATGAGGGGTAATGGGCATAAACTTGATCATAGGAAGTTCCATCTTAACATGAGAAGGAACTTCTTTACTTTGAGGGTAGTGGAGCACTGGAACAGGCTGCCCAGAGAGGTGGTGGAGTCTCCCACTCTGGAGACATTCAAAACCCGCCTGGACGCTGTCCTGTGTAACGTGCTGTAGGTGACCCTGCTCTGGCAGGGGGGTTGGACTAGATGATCTCCAAAGGTCCCTTCCAACCCTAACCACTCTGTGAACTCTGTGAACTCTGTGAGGGCCATGAAGATGATCAGAGGCTGGAGCTCCTCTGCTGTGAGGAGAGGCTGAGAGAGTTGGGGTTGTTCAGCCTGCAGAAAAGAAGGCTCCAAGGAGATATTATAGCCCCTTCCAGTACCAACAGCGGGCCTACAGGAAAGACAGAGAAAGACACTTTATCAGGGAGTGTAGGGATAGGATGAGGGGTAATGGTTTTAAATTAAGAGGGTAGATTTGCTTTAGATATTAGGAGGAAATTCTTTGCTGTGAGGGTGATGAGACACTGGAACAAATTGCCTAAGGAAGTTGTAGATGTCCCATTCCTGGAGGTGTTCCAGGCCAGGCTGGATGGCGCTTTGAGCAACCTGGTCTAGCAGAAGGTATCCCTTCCCATGGGGTTGGAACTAGATGATCTTTAAGGTCATGATCAGGGCCAGTCCTGTTCAGTATATTCATTAATGACCTAGATGAAAGCAGAGAGTGTACCATCAGCAAGTTTGCTGAGGGTACTGCATCTGGGGAGGAATAACCCCATGCAACGGTACAGGTTGGGGGCTGACCTCCTGGAGAGCAGCTCTGTGGAAAGGGACCTGGGAGTCCTGGTGGACAACAGGATGACCGCGAACCAGCAATGTGCCCTGGTAGCCAAGAAGGCAAATGGCATCCTGGGGTGCATCAAGAAGAGTGTGGCCAGCAGGTCGAGGGAGGTGATCCTCCTCCTCTACTCTGCCCTGGTGAGGCCGTGTCTGGAATACTGCGTCCAGTTCTGTGCTCCCCAGTTCAAGAAAGACAGGGAACTGCTGGAGAGGGTCCAGCAAAGGGCTACAAAGATGATTAGGGGATTAGAACATCTCTCATATGAGGAAAGGCTGAGGGACTTGGGTCTCTTTAGTCTAGAGAACAGAAGATTGAGGGGGGATCTTATTAATGCTTACAAATCCTTAAAGGGAGGGTGCCAGAGGGATGGGAACAGTCTTTTTTTCAGTGGTGCCCAGTGATAGCACAAGAGGTAACAGGCACAAACTTGAACATAGGAAGTTCCTTTTTAACATGAGGAGGAACTTCTTTACTTTGAGGGTAGTGGAGCAGTGGCACAGGCTGCCCAGAGAGGTTGTGGAGTCTCCCACTCTGGAGACATTCAAAACCCGCCTGGACGCTGTCCTGTGCAACTGCTGTAGGTGACCCTGCTCTGGCGGGGCAGTTGGACTAGGTGGTTTCCAGAGGTCCCTTCCAACCCTCACCCCTCTGTGATTCTGTGATTCTGCCCCTTCCACTTAAAACATGCTATGATTCTGTCATTCTGTGATTCTGTGATCTTGGCTTGGCTTGCACTTCTTGCCATACATTCCCACCTTGTGTTAAATTTTATGCTAAAATTTCCATCTAGCTTCCCTTTGGCTCTCTTTCTTGTACCTTTCCATGGTACAGAAATTCGAATCTTTGTTCTTTTTATTATTGTGACTTGCAATGCTTCATTATTCTTGCCTATTCATTCATTCAGAAGATTTGCCCACCTCAGTTGTCATTTTACAGACTGCTTATCAGCTGGCTGAGAAACATCTATTCAATTTTGCAATCATTTTGATATATAAATTCGAAGAATAATCTAAAGTATACAGATACTTGATACTGAACAACATGCCATGTATGTGTAAAATTTAATAGGGGATTGTTCATATGATATAGACTTGTTCAAAGTGCTGAAAATGTAGATAAGTTGTGGCTTAACATGCAAAACAAACACATGCACAGTATGTTGAGGTCTCATATTTCAAGATGCATCTGGAGATAATATGTCCAGGAAGGAGATAAAAATTTGGTGTGGAAAGTTAGGAAATGTTTCAGAAACAGGACAGAATATGGACAGGAGGCGACAAGATGTGATACTAAGTGAACTAAAGTTTTATTTACAGTTCTTTTTTTAAAATTCTTATCTTTGAGGGCCTGTTCTGAGTTATATGGAACCTGTGCAGAAAATGCTAAAATGCAAGGGCTTTATGAAAACCATTTTGAATGGACATTTTTCTTCTCTGTTTATTTCTACTTTACTGAAAAATGGCTGCGGGGCTTATGGAATACATAATGGCTGGAGACAGATATAAAATTTTGTAGCATTATTCTCCAAATTCAAAATGGAATTGTTTTGATGAACATGTTTCGTTTTGGATGATCACAACTTTATTTTTACCATTTTTACTATGAAATACTGATGTCAAATATTATGCTAAAATGATTGCAGAAGCTGTAAAATTTATTCTGTATTGCGTGTGTGTTATGTTACAATGCTTTTTTACGGCATGTGTAATAGGTAGTTCTCATAGGATTGTTTTTTAATAAGAAGTGGCAATTTGGGTGTAATATGTGGTAGTAGTATGTAAATTATCTGAATACGTAATACAAAACATAATTCTTGGCTGCAAGCAAGTCTGATAAGAGTTTACCAATGGATTATAATGGGACCATTATGATACACTGCAAATGGAAGATGATAAAATATGCAATTAAGGGCCAGGGAATTCCAGATCACCGTTGGTTCTGGATAATTGCACTTGGCTAGGATTACTTCTTTTCCCCTAATCAATATAAAAATTCTACAGCTCATCTCAATATCTCGCATATATTGGAAATTATGAAAACCTGGAGGTGTAACAAATGGGGTAGCTTATTTATTTTAGTAAAGTACATGGATTGCTAGCAATAAAAAAGGAAGGCTTTGTGTTTTTATTTTTACTCTAAATGATTGGTAGTGTTTTCTAGCACTGAGGATCCATATTTATTACAGATATCTTTTCTCCGAATGTTTCTTCTTATATCTTGCTACTGAAGGTTTGGCAGCCTATCTGAGATCAATGGAGCTGAAACTCAAAGAACAGACTACTGCAATATCTTGCAGTGTGTATGACTTGCTATTCCGTTTCTTCCCGGGGTTTGTATTTAAATTCACGTGCAGCCATTACTCAAATGCATTACGGACTGCTAGGATCCTGTTTGCCCTCACAGCCTTTTCTAGAGACATTCATGCTCACCCTGCCTGTGCTGAAAATTGATTAAACCCTGTAGCTTCGGCCTCAGTAAGGTTTACTGGAATATAGCACAATGTCTTCAGAAAGGATGTGCAGGCATCCAGTAACCTTGGAGCATAGGTAGAACGATGAAAAGCATCAAGCATCCGGTATTGCAAATGAGTACATGCAGACTTTCCACAGGGATTTTGGTAGTGTCTTGCTTGATGGCCAGATTCAGAGGTGCGATTGCTCTTCAAGCTCAACATTAATTGACAAGCTATGTTAAATGTCCAAAAAATAAGCTTATATTGGTGATGGAGGCCGCAACTTATGTGGAGGTTAAATGACTTTCAAAATCTTATGATAACAAGATATGATCTTTTGACAACTAAGAAACCCAATGCAGCGCTACAGGCTTGGGGAAGAGTGGCTGGAAAGCTGCCCAGTGGAAAAGGACCTGGGGGTGTTGGTCAACAGCCGACTGGAGATGAGCCAGCAGTGTGCCCAGGTGGCCAAGAAGGCCAACGGCATCCTGGCCTGTGTCAGGAATAGTGTGGCCAAGACAACTAGGGCAGTGATCGTCCCCTGTACTCAGCACTGGTGAGGCCTCACCTCGAGTGCTGTGTTCAGTTTTGGGCCACTCACTACAAGAAAGACACTGAGGGGCTGGACCGTGTCCAGAGAAGGGCAACGAAGCTGCTGAGGGGTTAGAAAAGTCTTCTGAGGAACGGCTGAGGGAACTGGGGTTGTTCAGCCTGGAGAAAAGGAGGCTGAGGGGAGATCTTACCCCTCTCTACAGCTCCCTGAAAGGAGGGTGTAGCCATGTGAGGGTCAGTCTCTTCTCCCAAGTAACAGGAGATAGGACACGAGGAAATGGCTTCAAGTTGCCCCATGGGAGCTTCACAGAAAAAGTTGTTAAGGATTGGAACAGGCTGCCCAGGGAAGTGGTTGAGTCACCATCCCTGGAGGTATTTAAAAGACATTTGTAGATGTGGTGCTGAGGGACATGTGTTAGTGGTAACTTGGCAGTGCTAGGTTAACGGTTGGATTTGATGATCTTAAAGGTCTTTGTCAAGCAAAACAATTCTATGATTCTATGAAAGAGTTGTAATTCTCTGGAAAGAAAGAGATAACAGTAGTCATGTGGTAATGTTTGGAATTACAGAGATGCAAAAGTCGTGTACAGCGTCTTACATGGCTTTCTCCGTTCTTGTGTAGTGTGATTGTGGTGTGCAGAGCTGAAACAGATCTAGAGCTGAAATGAGGGTCTTTGTCAGAAATGTTTGGCCTTGCTGCTGGTCCTTTTTAGCTTTTGAGGCAATGCAAAAGAGTACCTCCAAACATGCATATTACAGATGCAGTGCAGGGATGGAGAAAGAGACTCATCTCCATGTCTTTCTGTAATTCCTTGGAGAGAAAACTTAGTTGTTATACAAGTGGATTTATCAGCTTGTGAAGATTGTTTTTGTTTCCTGATATGTGCATCTCTGCAGTGACATTTTCTTCTGATGATAACAGCTGATGTAATCTAAAAATGAACAGTAGTAGGAAGTGAAAAGTCCTTTAGGATAATAATTCTTCTAGTTCCTTTCCTACTCTACTTCATAATGGTATACACAAGAGAATTTACCAATTGGTGAATTTATGAAACTTAAAATATAAGGGCTTCCTCAGCTTAGCTAAAAGATGGAATTTCCTTACCCAAGAGATACAAAGCCTTGAGAAATCCGTCTGCCAAATACTTTTTAAAGCAGAATTGAGAGTTATATAGTGCTGCTGGTGACCAGTAAAAATAGCATGAATGTCCCCAACCTCTTGTTTATTTATCTATTTAAAATATGAAAAAAAAAAATATTGAAGACAGAATGACGCACACCAGAACAGAATAACGCACACCAGAACAGAATAACAGTTATAACATGGAAAAGAAGAACAGTTATTGTATCCAGTCAGACCTCAACAATATCTTCTTTCACATGAAAAAACAAGATGGAAGGTCTACACTGAGTGCTCAGGACAAGTCTGGTGTTCTTTTTCTTGTAATAGCAGAAGACTGCATTTTTAATTGTATTAATGTGCAATATTGCTTTTTGTGGATCAGATTACCTCCAAAGAATGCAGTGGCAAATGACAGACGTATTAATGTGACTTTTGAAGCTTAACTGATTGTGGCATTATTACAATGTTAATAAAAGGATAAATAATATACACAGGCTTTCTGACTTGGTAGTAGTAACTCTGATATGAAAGAAACCTGTCTATCCCCCTCCTTCAAGCTTCACGTTCTGACGCTATTGCCTTAGGTCTTATACCAGACTAATGCTTTCAATAGGAGGAGAAATGAATCCTTAAAGATTAACACTGTTATTAAAGTGACTGTCTCAAAACAAATCATGAGATCTTCCGTTTCTAAAGTCTCACAGATTTATTGCTCTACTGTGTACTTTCTGCAAGCAAGGAAATGTATTTGGTTGGAGGTTTTTTTCTTTTTTTCTGTGTCAGTTTTGCAATCTCAACTTGAAATTTGCAGTTAACTGTAAGCATTCCCGTTCCTTCTCATTGCCATCACTGCAGATCCATCAGGGCAGTATCTATCTCCAGGATTCAAAAGCCAGGGCACCTGGACTGTCGTGAAATTCTCTCTTCAATTACTGCCTTCATAACTATGTTGACTCTAAATTTCTGTAGGAGTAAAAAGCAGGCAAAGCTTATTTTAGTTAGCAACTTCAACAGTTATAACTACAAAAATATCTGACGAAGTGATATTTTTCCTTTTTTTTCCCCAGAGTTTCTCTGCTCTCCTAAGTTTTCTTGAAGAGATTGAAAAGCAGGCTGCTAGCCAAATGCTCCTGCAAAGTAATTAAGTTTTTGACATAACTTTGACATGAGATTCAACAGAAAGATACATATTATTTTAGTTCTTTAGAGAAGTAGTTCTTGCAGATATTAAGAAGCTATATTCCACAGACTAAAGCTTAACTTTCTCAACAGTTCATTACACAGTTTCCAGCCATACAAAATGTATTTTAAGAAAATGTCTGTTGAATTTATATAATAGATCTTTTATCTACTGTTAAATTTAAAACTTTGTCAAAAGATCCCAGTCCTTTCTGTAAAAATGTCACAGGGAGATTTGTGCTTAGTGTCTTAATGACAGATACATGAAATGCAGAAGAATACACGTAACTCTCCTACGTTTTTACCAATAAGAATTGCTTAATTATGAATCTAACACTTCAGATTGTGCATTTTTCTCTTTAATGTAGACAGAATAACAACAAAAGAACTTTGCAAAAATGCTGTAGTTCCAAGGGGGAGCGCATACGGTTTGAATTGACAGAACTAATGTTGCCCTTGCTCATTGCAAAAACTGTCATAAGTGTCTGCTTTAAGCACTTTTCTTATTCTGACCATAATCTCTGTATGTAATACTTTCACTATTTCCTGTGAAGAGCCATTCCTGTGCTACCTAAATCCCTGCCTTCTTTCAGGTACTGTTTTTGTGACGTTGCTTTCCTTTCATGATACAAATTTCTGTGGTATTTACTTTGTGCCTCTTTGTGGCTTGAATGAACTTTCTTTAATACAAGATGTTCAAGTTCCCATAGACTGCACAGAGTATCTTTAATATAACCCCCAAAAATTTTTAATTGGCTGAACTTCTGCACAGATTTCACCTGCTGTTGTTGGGGGATGACCACAATAATGTTTGCAGCAAGTTCTGTATGGTTTTATAACTGATTTTGTGCTTGACTGCTCATTCAGATCCGTGCTTTACGCTGTGCTGTAGTATGAAACCAAAGGGTCATAAATCAGGACGGTTATTAATTATAAAATAATTGTCATTGCCATTGCTTATAAGCAATTTCTTGAATTAAAAAAGATGTAGAAAGATAAAGGGTTTTTTTTGTGTATGTTTACAAGTTCTTAAAAATTTACTGCCAAAAGTTAGGAAGTAAACACTGTGAATGGCTTGAAATTAAAATCAAATCAACTTCATGAGGGTTATAAGATATCTTAAATATAAATGCTTCAAAAAGTATAGAATGACAGAAGAAATTGTTTAATAAAATACAAACCACTTCAGTATCTGGAAATTATATTGATCTCATTTTATATATTTATAAATATTCAAGTCCACTTTAAAAAGTTTATTACAGGGTTCATTTTTGTTTGATAAAAATATGAAAACCCCTTATTTTCTTTTTTTTAAGACCTTTTTACACAAAACTCTATTCAAAGTTTACATAAAACTATACTGAAGTTTTAAAATCATTTGAAAGAAGGAATATCTTGTCTCTGGAAAAATCTATTTTTCTGGAGTGTTTTTTAATTAACTGAGGTACAATTTTCTTACCTTTTATTCCTTTGCTTGTTTTTATGTTTTCTGTTGTTGATAACTGTTTTGGGGAAGAAAATTATTCACCAAAAGTATGTTCTTTTACTGGAAATTCTACCTGAAAACACCGAGTCCATGTGGGAAATATTTATGACTGTATTTCAACTGTATTAACATATTATGCTTATACTTTTCCAGAATTTAAATTCATTTATTTCTTGCCCTTTTTCTTGAAGTGCAAGTAAAGCACCCTCTCTGAAATAAGCACAGCTCTTGGACAGAGTGTATGTGTGTATATATATATAAATATATATATATCACAATGTGTAGATTGATATGAACACACTGCTGTCCTGAAGAGCTTGCAATCTGAGCAGAGAAGACAGGATGGGAGAATAAAAAGAACACTTATTATCTCACATTTTTAGTTACCAAACTGATGCAAAGAGGATTGCCACAAGAAATTGCCGGTGGGAAGCCTGGAGGAAAGCTTCATCTCCTGGATACCATTGTGCTTAACTACCTTCCTTTCAACTGGTACATTAATTCAGTCTGTGAGCCAATGCAGCCACAGAACTATTTCAAAATACGCAGTAATATCTGCTGATCTGCCTGAGTATGTAAATTCATCACTATTACCAGATTATTCTGCCTGAAAGGCAGAGCCCGGTTAGGAATGATTTCTTACAAATGAGAAGTGTCACCTATGGATTTTTGTTGTTTGAAATGAATGAACAAAAATACCATACCATTAGCTTTGTATAGTACCCATAAAATCTACATTTGCTGGACAAGGACAGCACTTCTCCCCAGTAGTTAAGAAGTCTTCTAACTGGAACATGAGAGTGATAATCTTACCTACCAAAAAGCTGATCATGTGCGAGTGCAAAATTCACACCAAATTCAACAATGAATTTCACATGAACGGGTGTGTATTCATTATTATGTACTACAGTACTGTGCTTGCAGTGATGGATTAGAAGTGAACACTTGTCACTAATAAATTTCAGCAAATCTTTGGTTTCACGCAGCTTGTTTTGAAAGGCTTTTGAAAGTGCTTTTGGCACTGGGAGGGGTGCGGGGGAGGGAAATAGGTCACAGCTCGTCTAAATTCCAAAATGCAGTTAACTGCTCTTTCACAGCCTGTAGCAACAACTTCAGAGATTAAACATTAAAAGAACAGGATGTTTAACATTATGTAAGTATGAGAAGACAGGCACAAACAATTAGATTGAAAATATATTTAATTCTGGTAGTAGTTAAAAGTTATTACCTCAATTATGTCTCACTTTTCCTTTCAATGTTGCTGCAGACAAATGTGAAAACAGAGTCTAAAGCACAATTAGAAGAGAGAAAAATTCAATTTTTGTGCAGTATGAGATGGGAAATGCTAATATAAAGTTCTGTCTGATGCAGTGGTGTGGATTTAGCTGAAGCAGTTCCTTGCCCTTTTGCCAGAGATCACCTCCACCTCAGTAGCTACAGCAGAACCGGGTGCTTGTCAGCTGCTGCACTTTGAGATATCAATAAAAAGTTCCCTTTATTTGGAGCTGGAGACTCACAGCCAGACTGAGAACCAAAGGGACTGTAAGAACATGCACCTTGTTCTCTGCTGTCTCTACAGGGCAACAACCTTTGGCAGAAAGATGGCTCAGATAGGTTAGGGAAGCAATGTCTGAAAACACTTCACAGAAGATAAATCAATCAGAGATTGTCAAGTTATAAAACTTCCTTTCTCATTTGTGGATTCAGCTACAGCTTTCCCATACTCAAATTTATCTAAATTGCCATCTAATCTTTGCCTATATCAAAAAAGCGTATGCTTTGTTGTGTAAAAATTCACTTGATCTTTCTAAATCCTGTGATGTGATTCAGTAACTTGAATTTATTTGATCATGGTATATATTCCCTTTTCCCCACCACATTTTACTTTCCAAGAAATTAAATGAACAAAATTAACTTGCGTTTGGAGGCATGCATCTTTGACTATGCTGATCCAACTTTGGTTCCCCCCGCACACTCTGCCCCCAAAATGTTCTTCATATGATGATTAGCCTTAGTGAAATTTTTACAACGCTTCGTGACATTTAGAGAAAAGATTTGGGGGGCACATCTGAAGCTTATACAGATCCATTGGATATATAAGAATATTTTCAGCTGCCTTTCACATCCTTGCCATTTTCAAGATCAGTGCTGCAAATTTAGGTGATGCTTCTGTGTTTCATATTGGTAGCCTGTCCCTTTTTCTACCTTTTGTACAGCATATTTTTATTGTTTAGTTCAGTCAGCAGTTCCTTATTCAACCAGTTTGGCCGTCTGCCATTTCTATTCAGCTTTTTGAGCATTGGAATGGACCAGTGCTTTGTGAAGGTTGTCCTTCTAGAAGATCAACTAGCAATCCTGGACCCCTTTCTCCTGCCCAGCAGCATCCCATCACTTCCTGCCTATCAGTTCCCTGATGATGCCAAAATCTGCTGTGCGGAAGACTCCTGCCTCCCTTCCCCAAGGATATTAAATCTCTGCTGTCTCAGGGTCACTTCAGAAAAGGCTTTCATCAACTATTACACATCTGACAAGCTCAGCCTTGATTGTGAGTAGCAGATCCAGTAAAGCACCTTCAACATTCCTGTGTCCAGCCTGCATCAAAAATTGTCCCTACAAATTTGCTGGATATGGCGTACTCTTTATGTAACATATAAAAAGGGTATTAGAGCAGTTAAAGTCAGGAGGCAACTTCTTGTGCTGCCTGGTTCCTGGCTGCAGTTGCCTCGCACCATTCACCCTGAACACTAGGTCCACTGCTCTTTCTTTCATCCTGTCCTGTGCTCCCTACATACTCTAGCTTTATTGGTGATTTTTCTAAAAACGTGTGGATAGATCCTGGAAATTTACTTAGTGCCTGTCTGCTTCATTTTTGATTGAATAATAGAGAAGTTTTAATCTGAGAGTTTAGACAAAATAATTATTACTAACAATATTCCAAGGAGTTCTCTTTTATTACTAACAGTTTTAATAATCTCTT
Source organism: Charadrius vociferus (assembly GCF_000708025.1). Lineage (NCBI taxonomy): Eukaryota > Metazoa > Chordata > Aves > Charadriiformes > Charadriidae > Charadrius > Charadrius vociferus. The sequence continues at coordinate 478,874 of NW_009648118.1, read as the reverse complement.
CTTGATCTGTCGAGTGATATTTTCACTTAGAGGGAACAACTTTTTGACAGCCTCAGCTTCTAGTATTCTTTTTGGATATGCAATCCATTGCCTTGCTCTATTTTTAAAAAAAGCTACTCAAACCCATCAAACATAAGTCTGCCTTCAAACAAAGAATGTAATGGTCTATAAGAAGGGGAATTTCCTTAATTCATCACTGATATATAGTGCACAGGAAAAAAAAAATTTCTGTATTTTTTCCAGAGTTCATAAATGTCTTTCTCTGCAAATACTTTAAAACATTCAGGTTTCATTTCTGGAAAGCTTTCCACTAAGCTGTTACTAGAAATATGTGAGCATTTTTATATAGATTTCAAAGTGCTATACTGGGAAACCCATTATGATTGTTACATTGTTTATGTTACAGATAGGGAAACTGAGGCACAGAAAGAGACTCTGCTTTTGAGTGTAGAAGATCTTGCTATATTAACTTTTCAAAGCATAGTGCTTATTCTCATTTTGAAATTTTTCTAGCTGTGATTTAATTTTTTTAGAAGCCAATTCTGAAACATTTTGTGTTTTGTAAGGTAGTGCCAGATACTCTACAGAGTTGCAAAAGCTATAGTTTAAGTTCCAACCTAATAACTCTTTCCTGTTCACCAGGACAGTATATCTCTCACAGAACTTTCTGTCCTTTCAGCCTTTTCTGATCCATCATCAACAAGGCTGAATACATTTTCTTCCATTTTATCACTTCTTTATTCTTTTTATCTATTCTAATTCAATGTATGTTTTCTTTTCAATTCTAATTAAGTAGTTAACAAATCTCTGAGGTTACAGAGGGACTGTTTATTTTGGTTAGGCGTGCCTTGAAGGCTCTTTTCACTTAGTCTTTTCAACATACAGATTAAATGATTGAAGGGACATTATCAGAATGTAGGGACCTTTGAGACATTTGTTCATTGTGTCTTAAGCATGCTCATTAACTAGCATTCCTTATGTATCAAAAACCCACAAACTGGAGAACATAATCAGAGTATTTTGTGGTCACAGTCTCCTAATAGGTCTGTCTAAACCTTGTGATTTTGACGTGCCTAGATTTAGAATACTTTAAATAACCTTAACTGACTTTGCAGTATTTAAAGGTAAAAACTTTTGTGATCTTCAGTTCCTCATACTTAACCTCAATACTGAATGTGGACAACTGAAGTAATATTTAGTATATTAAGATCAACAAAACCATGTATGCAAAGCCAAATCATCTCTTTTGAGAATGCAAGTGGTCTCGGACTTGTACAATTGCAAGTTCTTATAAACTTAAGTTTAATGATGGTAAATACCCCAAAGATCTACTGAATGCTATATTAATATTTTATGTTATAATAATATTTTGTTACAATAATATTTTATGTTACCACTGATCAGACTGTTTATTAAAATTCACCAATCCACTGTATTGTAATCCCATTTGTCCTATATACTAAAATTGTGCGTGGCTTAAGTCAGCTGACAATGAAGTCATATTAGTGATTTAAGGCAAGTAACTGGCAGAGATAGCCTGGGCTTATCTCATTTAGAGAGTGTCTAGCCAGAGTTTAAGGTATTCGTTTTATGTTGCAAAGTTCTAAACCATCTATGACAGTATTTCTAGTTGTCATCATTAAAATCAGATGGTAAGGGATTACTAGCGGGATACTTTCCAGAATTAAGGACTTGCAATGGTTCTACGAATCAAAAAGAGCCTGGATGGTTTTTTGTCCTGCACTGAATAGAATTTTTGGTTTTGTTTTTGTAAGCTTTGAAAGAGACCAGAGGCTTTCTATGTTGGATAAACTGGGGACTGAAGAGCAGTTTATATGACTCTGCTTTGGCAGAATAAATTTATTTGTATCTGATTTTACTGGTTTTGCACTTGGAAAAATTATTAATTAAGGTACTGTACTGGAAAATCATGAGATGTCTTCATTGTTATTTCTAAATGTTATGATACGCCTAAGAACCTGGAAAGAGGCCAGAGACTACAATTTTATTTAAATTGTACAGCATATACTGTAGAAAAACCCCCAGCAATCTAAAAAAACCCTATAAGTTCATGCAACCTTTGCTGTATTTGCTTTTTTAAAGGGAATTTCATATTACAGATATTCTGGGAAAATGAATAAAACCAGTGACTTAGATTGGTTAATACATTACTTGCCTTTACCTCAATCCACTAAAGAAAGAGGCAATACCATGATTTCTTGATAGCTGACTTTGATAACATATGATTATTTCATCAGCTTGAAGCACTGGTACTTTACGAACCACTTGAATCATAAGTGACACTTCGTGTTTATCATTTCATTGCTGAAAAGTGACTAGACAATGTGTGGTCTGCCAAGCTTGCGTATGTCACACAGTTCCGTGCATAATGCAATTAGGTGGAGAATCAGGAAAATCTATAAATTGCTACTTCTTTGCTCTGTTTAAATTTGCAGAATATTTCTACCCTAGTATTTAAGGTTTGGAGCTTTTCTTTAAGCAACTCTAAGAAAGTGGTATTGAAGAAAAGTTGTAAAAGACTGAACCAGAGGTAGATCAAAATATGATATATTCCCTTTCGTCAAAGCATCTGTGAGCAAAGCCATGAACTACATGGATCTGTTCTTCTATTCTTGTACAGGATTTCACAGAATCACAGAATGGTCACGGTTGGAAGGGACCTCTGGAAACCATAGGTGACCGAGCAGGGTCACCTATAGCAGTTGCACAGGAACACATCCTGCAGGTTTTGAATGTCTCCAGAGTCAGAGACTCCCCCACCTCTCTGGGCAGCCTCTGCCAGTGCTCTGCCACCCTCAAAGGAAAGTTCCTCCTCATGTTTAGATGGAACTTCCCATGCTCAAGTCTGTGCCCGTCCCCTCTTGTCCTGTCACTGGGCACCACTGAAAAAGAACTGTTCCCATCCCCCTGGCACCCTCCCTTTCAGTATTTATAAGCATTGATTAGATCCCCTCTCAGTCTTCTCTTCTCCAGACTGGAAAGACCCAAGTCCCTCAGCCTTTCCTCATACAAGAGATGTTCTAATCCCCTAATCATCTTTGTAGCCCTTTGCTGGACCCTCTCCAGCATTTCCCTGTCCTTCTTGAACCAGGGAGCCCAGAACTGGACGCAGTACTCCAGATGTGGCCTCGTGATGGCAGAGTAGAGGGGGAGGATAACCTCCCTCGAACTGCTGGCCACACTCTTCTTAATGTAGCCCAGGAGACCATTGGCCCTCTTGGCCACCAGGGCACATTGCTGGCTCATGGTCATCCTGTTGTCCACCAGGACTCCCACGTCCCTTTTGACAGAGCTGCTCTCCAGCAGCTTTCCCTAAAAACATCTTAGCTACTAACATATTTAACATCTCCCCATGTAGTCCAGTAAAGAGCATCACCAGGAGAAGGTGCCAGGCTTTACGCTGGCCTGGCAGTGCAGAGCCTCAGCACTTGCCTTCCCTTGCCTTGGCCTGAGCTGGTTGGGGCTTGCTTTAATATTGCGCAGCAGTCAACGACGTCTACCTGATCTCTTTTAACCTGAGCTCTGGGAATATCTAGAGTAAGGCATCTCTCTCGTTCAAAAGATGTGAAAGTTGAATTCCCTCTCTGTACTAAAAGATTAGGTGTCTTCTGACAGCTTCTGACATAAACATTTCCATATATTTTAATTGGTGCTGATTATTTATTTTAAAGTACATTAACTGTTATCTCTAAATTGGTCTCTTGAAGGAATGCATAAAAGGGCATCTGTATTTACATTCATGTATGGCTAATCTCTATTTGACATTTGCTAATGCTTTGTCAAATACTTATCTCTGAACTCTGAGTAAGTTGTAATTATTCTAAAAATGAAAAAATACTAATTAAAGTCTACAGATAAAACCAGAGGGGTTTTAGGGATTTTAAAATAAATTATGATTAGTCTTATTTGGAAATGTAGTGCAGTTTGTATAGCATCCAAATCAGGAAGGTAATTATGTACATTGGCTGTGTCTAGATTATTTCTGGACCTACAACAAGCAAGTGCTTAGGTCAAGTCTGGATTGAGACCTTATTATGTCAAGTTTGATATGACTTTGCTCTCAAACCGTGTAAATCATCATACCTCCACAAATTACAAGTGGTTTATATTACTGTCTATGTCCATGTCTTGCTTTGCTTGTAAGATAATGGCATAGGTTTGTTGATACTAGTACGTTATCGTTGTGTAGGAATGCCTGAGAATATGTGCTTTGTCCTGTTACTGAGGCCATATCCTAGTACTGCATTATATATTGTCCTTTGTGACTGTAAGGTCCAATTGCCTGCCTAAAAATTTGGGGAGTTATCTACCATGAGAGAGTGATTTATGTTTTTTTAAGGAAATGCGGTCTTCTTGCATTACTAGAACTTTCACAACAATTCACTTGGATAAAATGAGCTAAGAATGAGACCTTTTCCCTCATTTTTTTTTTTTATTATTTCAAGCAGTTGACTGGAAAGATTGATGTGAACTTGTTATCTGGGAATCAGTGGAAGAGAAAGAGGCTTCTGGAAAGCAATCCAAAGCTCTGCCATAGGATGTCATCAGTGAAAAATAGAGATTACAGTGCTCTTTGGTCTTCTCTGTTGTGGTATACATTGTTCAAACACACATAATCTCTGTCCCAATGAAGTAAACATAAGAATACCAATAGCCTGATTCCCTTTTTCCCATCATTGCAATTTGTTCACTGTGATTCTTGCTGAGCTAGGTCACAGAAAAACTGATTTTTAAATAATTATTCTGGCTTTCTTATTAGGTTTGGTAATTTTATTTGCATCTTTATTCCTCTTGCCATTTTTCTCTTGTCTGAAATGCTTATTTGATGGTCTATGACCTTGATGGTTGTTATTTGGGGTAATTTACAAGCGAGAACCTAGGGAAGCATAAGGCAAAATCAGGAAATTAGCAAGGCACAATCGTGGAGAGCAATAGACCAGTGATGTTGAACAGGTTTAAAATGTGACAATGTACCAGTAGGAAAGAAAATCAATTAATCTAAATTAAAAAAAAAGATGGAAAGACAGGTTTGACTAACTTCGAAATCGATGAATCCAAAAAATTTCTGAAGTATTCTGTGATATGGAAGAGGCATTTATGTCTGAAAAGCCAAGTTTAACAGAAGTTGTACAGTAACTTTTTCAATTTCAGGTACACATGCGGCAGATTAACAGAAAGATGCCGCTTCTTTCAAAGTCTGTAGCTGTTTTTATTTTAGACTTGGGTTTCTTTTGGAATCAAGTATTATGTATTTTCCTCATAATGAAGATGAAAATTACATTAAGCAATTACACAATTTTCTCTTTATTTTCTCCCCAACAAAACATCAAGTATTAGCCTGGTATCTGTCTGATAACTACAATAGTTTTGTTTCTCCCTTTTTGTAACTGTAGTCAAGTTTTATGGGATGCTCATTCATATACATCCTTATCATTACCATGCAGCATCCTTTTTGAATTAGATTTATGCCTTGTAACATAGTATCGAGCCAGACAGTCTGGCCACCAGTATCTATCCATTGTTCTGCCTTAACCAAAGAACAGTTACACAACAATAGATGTCTTTTAATTTTTACAAACATTCTTACGAAGCAGTTTATGTGTTACTGTCCTGCTGAAAGGCAATTTGATTCATCCTATTCCTTGTTTCTTGTGATACAAAGCCACAAATGAAAACTACTATCAAATAGTAGTTTGGAATATTGAAGCAACTGGCTTTTCATCACCTTCCTTAGTTTCTCATATGTCATATCTTGCTTGAGTGATTGCTTGAAAAAGAATACATCGTTTTTATAGTACTATATTTTTTTCACATACCCATAAAACTACCATTGCTCTTGGGCCCATATAACATATTCACTATCTTAGTTCTGTATTTTACTTTAACTTATTTGAAAGACAAATCTGACATTTTTCTTTTATTTTCATTTCATGGATTCAACCAACTTCTGATTTCACAAACTCTTTTGTTTATTTTATTCTATTATGCCTGCATTTACTTCAACACAATTTCTTTTAATTTACTATCTGTGTAGAAGAATACGACTCATTTTCTACCAACCGTATCTTTTACTTATCACTGTGCTTAGAACTCTAGAGTTTATTTTCCTGATTCATTTCATCATTTTATCATTTCAGATGCATTTTTTTCCCCAGTGTTCCATTACTCTCTTCATATGTATGTATTTGTTTACAACGTTTTTGCTGTAACTTCTCTAGTTATGTTAAAAAACTTTTGGTTTCATGGTTGATTACAACAACAGTGTAGCAAAACCAGTGATAACCAATAGAACCAATAGTAGATTACATCTACTTCAAGATCATGCAGTAAACATTCTTTGCACTGTAATTTTTGAAAGGAAGATGTCTTACATTTTTATGGTTTTTTTTTATATGTCCTAGTATTTTCACTGACTAGAAGCTGTGAAAATGGATAGAGCTATCCTACATGAAGAACATAACTTTACTAAATAATTCTGTGGGAATAATATTAAGTTCTTAAGGTCCGCGAGGACTGGAGGAAAGCTAATACCACTCCAGTCTTCAAAAAGGGCAAGAAGGAGGACCCAGAAAACTACAGGCGAGCCAGCTTCACCTCTGTCCTAGAAAGGTGATGGAACAGCTCTTTCTGGAAGTCATCTCTAAGCATGTGGAGAAAAAGAAGGTTATCAGGAGTGGTCAACATGGATTCACCAAGTGGAAATCATGCTTGACCAATCTGATAGTTTTCTATGATGGTATGACTGGCTGGATAGATGGAGGGCAGAGCAGTGGTTGTTGTCTACCTCGACTTCAGCAAGGCTTTTGACACTGCCTCCAGAAACATCCTCATAAGTAAGCTTAGGAAGAGTGGAAGAGATGAGTGGACAGTGAGGTGGATTGAGAACTGGATGAATGGCAGATCTCAGAAGGTTGTGATCAGTGGTGCAGAGTCTACTTGGAGGCCTGAAGCTAGCGGTGTTCCCCAGGGGTCCAGTCTTGTTCAACATATTCATCAATGACCTGGATGTAGGGACAGAGTGCACCCTCAGCAAGTTTGCTGATGATACAAAACTGGGAGGAGTGGCTGACACCCCAGAAGACTGTACCACCCTTCAGCGAGACCCGGACAGGCTGGAGAGTCGGGCTGAGAGGAAACTAATGAAGTTCAACAAGGGTAAGTGCAGGGTACTACACCTAGGGAGGAAAAACCCCATGCACTGGTACAGGCTAGGGGGTTGACCTGCTGGAAAGCAGCTCTGCAGAGAGGGACCTGGGAGTCCTGGTGGACAACAAGTTGACCATGAGCCAGCAGTGTGCCCTTGTGGCCAAGAAGGCCAATGGTATCCCTGGGTGCGCTAAAAAGAGTGTGGCCAGCAGGTTGAGGGAGGTCATCCTCTCCCTCTACTCTGCCCTGGTGAGGCCACATCTGGAGTACTGTGTCCAGTTCTGGGCTCCCCAGTTCAAAAAGGACAGGGAACTACTGGAAAGAGTCCAGCGGAGGGGTACAAAAATGATTAAGGGACTGGAGCATCTCTCTGATGAGGAAAGGCTGAGAGACCTGGGTCTGTTTAGCCTGGAGAAGAGAAGACTGAGAGGGGATCTCATCAATGCTTATCAATATCTAAAGGGTGGGTGGCAAGAGGATGGGGACTTACTCTTTGCAGTGGTGCCCAGTGACAAGACAGGTGGTAATGGGCACAAACTGGAACACAGGAAATTCCATAGGAACATGAGGAAAAACTTTTTTCTTTTGAGGGTGGCAGAGCACTGGCACAGGCTGCCCAGAGAGATGGTGGAGTCTCCTCTGGAGATATGCAAAACCTGCCTGGATGTGTTCCTGTGCAACCTGCTGTAAGTGAACCTGCTTTGACAGGTGGGGTTGGACTAGATGATCTCTAGAGTTTCCTTCCAACCCCGACCATTCTCTGATTCTGTGCTGCTTAACAAATATAGAACAATTACTTTTTAAGTTACATTTTAAAAAACAAATAATTCAGAGAAGGACTAAACAGTGGTTTTGATTGATAACAACCTGTAGCACTGTGTAGGTTCTCAGCGTGCCTAGTTTCCAACATTGGCAGTGCTGAAAAGAAGGTTAAACTGTATTAAAAGTGCAACCTGTTCCTGAATACTGGGTCTGAAATTTGCTTTTAAAAGAATAGGATCTATATATATAGAGAGAAAGAGATACTTTAAACTCCTACACGTGAGCACAGTTTCCAAGGTGTCTTTGAGAAAACTCTAGAAGGTGTTGGTCTGAATGCCAAGGGGACTTTAGAGGTTTCTATGGGTAATGCTGTTGCAGTGGACCAGCTCCTCTCATTTCAGTTTACGTGATGTCACCATACGGCACCTGCTGTCAGCAGCTTAGTGCAATCGCTTTCTGTTGTGTTTGTTTCTATCCATAGTTTGAGATTATAGAAATTTGCCGAACGTCTTCGTATTATGAACTAATGACTTAAAATTGTTCTCAGGCTTGTCAGCATGTGTTTCCAAAAACTTTTTAACCTTAGCTCATGAGAATTCGTTGCTGAAGATTTTATAAATTATTATAAAGTGACCTCAGATATAAAAATATATAGGAATGTATACTAAGAATGTATAAGGAAAAATTAATGTTTTATGGATTAATAACACTAGTCATTAATAAACTTATTACATGCTCTTTCTGTACTGCAATTAGATATATATATTTAAACTATACGTGACTAAGCTACACACTCTCAAGGTTTATTAGAATCATTAATGCAACCATTGTGAGAAGTGACACCTTTTTATTCAGCAGGCATTCTTCCTCTAGGGGAATTTCTTCACTCTGTCTCTGGGTGAGTGAACTCTGTGATAGACAGACTCACTGGGTTTGAGGGGAAGTATCTCTCTCAGGCTATTAATAAGAAAAAAACACCACAGTAATTCCTACCATAAGGGAATGCCATGACCCCAGCAGTCAGCTGTGCTTATCCATACTGAATGACTACTAAGGAAGCTCTACAGAGAGATTCACAGCTAATGTTTGCGGGTTGTTTTTTTTTTCTTTCTCCTGCAATGTTCTCACACCATCCCTATATACTTTACAGGGTAGAAAATAAAATCACATGTGCCGCTGTCTTCTGGTCTGCCGAGCTTGTGAGCCATTTTATGTGACATATCAATGAATTGTTGCAGCAAAGACTAAAAAATTTCTAAGTCACAAGAAATGGTTGGCAGAGTTTTTAATGAATCATCACAACTGCTCCATTTTGGGATATTTTTTTTAATATAAAATTAGATCTAGCTTTTCTATATTCTGCCAAAGATCAGTGGACTTTTATGTTTGTTTTGAAATCAGCTTAAATCAGTGAGTGATTTGCTCTCATGGGATCAAAGTTTGGTCCACAACAGTATGCATTTTCTTTCTGAAAAGACAAACATTCTGAGCCAGTATTTGATACATTTTTTTCTTATATTTAATAAGATGACGTAATTCTTCTATGAAGAGAACTGAAGCATCTGGGCAGCACCTTTAAAAATTGCTATGAGCCGTCCAACTGAAGCAAAACCTGTTCAGTGAGTAGGATAGGGTCCTTGTAATTCTTGTAATAATTTTGCATCTATGTTTTCCAGCAGTAGTTTAGATGAAAAATAGTCCAACATTTCGAGTGCATAACTGTGACGGGAAAAATGCTTACTGTGTCTTTGGCCAATTCATTCATTCCATACTCTTAGATCAAGAGTGTAAAATGATGCCATTATCAATTATTAAAAATTATTATTGATATTATTGTCACAAGAATAATAAAGATACTATGCTATTGAGATGCTAAAAGGGCCTAAGTATCTTAACTAGATGTAGCATAAAAAGCTTCCTGTAGGATTATTCCGATAACGTGGGTGTGGTTCCACTATTGTGTCATCCTCTCAAGTGTTTTGGCTTTTTAATTGATCTGTTTTGCCTTCAAAGATTGATATATACACCTATAACTGTTCTCAGTTATTGATGTACCTACTGAAATGGGAACCTTCAGTCCCAAACTGTCACTGTAACATTAAAATATTTTTTTTTTGTCTCATAAATGAAGCCTCCGGAACCAATTTACCTCAGGAACTCATCAGTGATGAGGGCATTGTGTTGCTGTGGTAGTGAGTGTTTAAAATATCACTGTGTGGGTGGTATGTTGGCATGTTACTTTTTACAACCAAGCCCTTCTTATTAAACAAAACATAGAGTAAAAGTAAATCAGAAGTAATTTTTGTTTAAAAGTTCAGATTTCACTTTAATAAAATAAAATATTTAAAATCAGTGTATTAACCTACTCTCATACAATTTTGTTTATATACTTTGTGTCATGATTAATCTACAATTGATTTAAAGATTGTTTGCTGAGCAGAACAAAGTCAGGATATGAGATGCTGCAGCAAAACTGAATTAATCTATTTTCATTTTTATATCTTTGAGTGTGTAGACTCCAAGTACTGCCGAGGGCAAAGGTCCTAATGGGTTGTAAAGAGATTATATGGCTCTTGCAAAGCATGGTTTTGGATATTTATATCTATACCTTTGTGAGTGTCCGTGCCCGTTTAAGTATAAACATGTTTCAAGCAGAGTATTCCTCTACGTCCCTCTCCCCTCCAAATGGAATAATCTGTTGCTATGACCACTGTTGCGGTGAGTCAATATCTATTTAAATCTAGTAGGTTAGCAACGTGCAGTCAATCACTGCGTTTCATTGGCTGAATATTCCCAAGGGTTTTCTAATTAGTAAAGTATTCCTCTCCACTTAAAATGCCACATAATTTTTCCAGGCACATCCTGCTAATTTAGAACAGTCTCTCTCATTCTTTCTCTTTTTTAAAAGAGTAATTTCCTCCTCTAATGTCAAGGATGTTGTTATATAAAAAGCCCATATAAATATATGAGCACGTGGAATATAGGTACAGAATTGTATTTTTAAGACACACGTGCTACCATTGAGACAAAGTGCAGATCAGCTACAAAAACTTTATTCCGTGCTCAGAGAAATGAGCTTGGAAGAGACATGATGCGATTAAAACAACAAAACTCACTTCCAGGCAGTTCCGTCAATTACCATGTAAGGATACTTGACAATCAAGCAATATATCAGAGAAAATTTAATGTTCTTTTCTTTAAATAAGGTGCTGCTAAATATTATAGACGAGGAAATCATGTTCTTGTTCTTGCAGAGGCCAAAGGATCTTTTCTCTCAGTCAGCACAATTCTCTGTTATCAACCTGTTGCACACTTAAACACTCACCTTGCATAGACAGATGAAGAAAGGAATGCCTGCCAACATTTACCAGGCTTAATTGAAGGAGGGGAGGTCCCCACAAAATATCTGCTGAATTCAGATGTGGAATGAGGCACCCTCGAACAGATGGAAGTGCAGGGTGGTGAAGTGGCTCCTTTTGGGACATATGAGCTATACTTAGAGTACACTATCCGGGACACGTCTCTAGGCCCATGTAAGTGATCCAGGCATATTTTAATCCCATATCAGAATGAGATCAGATGCACAAAAGCCCCTGTCCAGGTATGCCTTTCCCTGGCACGAAAAGCACTCCACGTTGACTCTAAGAGAACCACATCATGCTGCAGCCCAATCTTGAAGACCAGGAAATGCCTTGTGCTCTTTTACATGGCCAGAGAATCTCTTGAAGAGATCTTCTCATAAAAATTCCTAACCTCTTTGTTCTAATAATCAGCAGGTAAGCCTTCATTTATAAAAGTGATTCTAGGTTTTAGATTGCTCGTTTATGTCCAGCTTTGGAAACGCAGTAATCTAGTTCCCAGAAAATCAAATCCCTTTATGTGTCTCAAATTGCTACTGCAACATCAATAAAATGAGAATAGGATATCATTTAAAAATGTAAACCTTGCCTCTCTCTTTTTAAATCATTCTTGAATCTTTCTTTTTATTATACAAAACATTTATTTTCCATTTTGCTAATTTATGTTTTCTGTTTAAATCTTCAACTATAATTGTGAAAGAAAAAAAAAAAAAGACTACTGAATTTTTTGTTAGTAATTCTACGCTAATTTTGGAAAAGACAATGTAAGTTTTGCCATACTTCACATATTACTGTAGTTATTATTAATAACAGTTTTATATGCCATCCAAACATGTAACAATAAGCATTATTAATAAAAAAAAATATGGTAATTTGTACATCATAAGCCTGAACTGTGATTTGCAGACCAAGTAGAAAGGCACCTGCCCAAAGGCATGGCTTTTTGCAGCCACATCACCATTAGAGTTAGTTTTTATAAAACACAGTCTATGAAAATCATGTCATAAATCTGTTTTGTAACAAAATGTAATCAAATCAGGAAATATGTATTTCATATTCACACCTTATTAATAGGACACCCACATAAGGAACCAAATTTAATCAAAAAAACAAGAAATCAACCAAACTACATTCCATAAAACACAGATTAATTTTGATGAGACTAATAGCCTTAACAATTAAATGTAAAAGGGCAATTGCAGTAATCAAACCAAATAAAACTGTCCAGGTACACAGGGGAATAACACTTCTCTGATAAATGAAAGCAAGTAAACATGACTTGGACTTTCAAACTGATAGAAATGGAGCTTTGAATAGTCATGAACAAGCAAAAGTTTACTTCAGCCAGTGTCAATGTTTAAGCAATTTATTCACAAAGGTTTTCTGTACACAGAAAATTTTTGCCACTACTTTTCACTTCTGCTAGGACACTGGCCTTCTTTGACAAAGAAGGAAGAATCCAAGGGAATGACAAAGCATCCCATCTTCCAGTTGAGAAAAAAGATGGTCTTTGGAGTTGGAGAAATTAAAGGATAAAACATTTCAGTGGAAGCGTGATCTCCCAGGTCCAGCGAAGTGATAGAGTCATATAAATGTGGCTGTTACATAGAGGGTGGAAAAGAGCAGATTGAACTGCCTAAAAACTCTATTCCACAGTGGTAATATATAAGGTCATGACTTTATATATCTATACATGGCGCTGACTGATGTATCAGTATTTTTTTGCTTCCCCTACTTAATTGCCCAGGTGCACTGACATATAGAGTCTCCATATTCCTTCTTTATCTGTTTCCCCTCTGCATTTCTCTGGAATTCCACACTTGGGTGCATGGTTTTGCTGTTCTAAGGTTTCACAACTGTTTAACTGCTTTGATAGTATGTATTCTAACATCTTAGTTAAAGAAAAGATTTACAGTCTTCTAGCACTGTGAATCATTATAGAACATAAACATTTTTGTTAATAGTATCAGTTATGTAGTTTGGGTTAGGGTTTTTAAATATATTTGAAACAAGTATTCTCGTTGGCAATTAGACTTCAAAAATATAAACTGGAAAAACACTAAACTTTATCATGAGCTTCTTAAAAGCTGAATTTCCCAAAGTATTTGCAGACTTATGTGGTTTTGCTTGTCTTACGGACAGAATTATTTATGCCATGATTTAAAACAAGGTAACTCCTTTAGCCAAGAAAGATGAGATTTGAAGGCTTTTTCCGAATGTATCTTGTACTCAAGGATGTGTGCACATTCAAATAACATAGTCTGTAGCTGCAAATCAGAAGCTTTCTCTCAGGTCTGCTTATTTCTTCTGTAACCGAGATAGCCATGGGCTAACTGTTTACATCTAAAAAAAGGGGAGAAATGGCTATTGCACTAGTAATTTACAGCTGGCTGCAAACTGCACCCTAGGCTACCGTAGCTACATAATTACTGTAACATAAACGGAATTAACATTAAAAGATGCCCCCAAAACCCCAACTCCCCAGATTCCAAAAAAGTAACAAATTCAGGAGATTATATTTTCTACTGAAACTAGGAGTTGGAAAATGCTAGTTTAATTCTCAACAGTCTAAGCAAGCCATTTACCCACTTAGTGCCCCAGATTCTCTGACTATAAAAATCTGGATAATCTTATTTATGCACTCTCATACAGTATTTTCAGATCCCAAACAAGAAAGATATGTTAGAGAAGTGTGAAGTATACTTTTTCGATGAACATAACAATTGCCCAAACAGACAGAATCAGAATTTCCAGTCCATTGCGATGGCCCCTAAGTGCTACAGTCATCAACTCCACCATCTGTTAATACCCACCCCAGTATCCTGTTTCTAAAAAGTGACTAGTACTGGATGCTTTCAAAAAAGGTTTTAAAAAATAGATGTAACCAAGTCTACGAGTAAAGTTTCTTTCTAATCTGCAGCCTGCTCTGTTCTATTTTCTAGAAAATTCGGTGGGGTTTTTTTTCAGAAAAAAAAGCAGGAAGTTTGGGTTCTGTTCTATTTAGGTCTGTTTGTATAATCTTGTGGTCATTTTCATGTTAATACATGAGCATTTCACAGAAAAGAAAAGAAAAATAAAGCATTTCATCTATATATTTTTCTTCCTCTGTTACCTTTCTCCAGAGGGATCTTCTTTAAGTTCCTTCTTCTTATATTAGATGAAAAAAACATATATGAAAGATGTTTCTCAACATTTTGTGAGATGTCAAATCTTAAAAACACATCGACCACAAATAGCTCTCTATAGAACATAGGGGTTTCCCATGGTGCAATAATTTGCGTATCGCATCCGTAAATCTGTGTTGCAGATTTTTTAGTCTAGTCTTCTTGATATTATATCCAAATAATTACGAACAACAGAACTTGACCCTCTCTTGCCACAAACATGACTCTGTATTGAGGTATTCAATACTATTTGATGATGATGGTCTTTTGTCATGGCTTGATATCAGTAAAGGGGGTAAAAATTGTGCAACTACCATCCTCTTTCTTTCACAGCTTTCACATTACTCACAGTTTGAAGACTTAATGGAAAACCCTTAAGGTTGAATAAGCAAAAACTAAAATTAAAAATTAATCAAACTTTCTTTTTGATTTTTAGGAATCTTACTTATTCTTTTGTACTTTTGTGTTTTTTGAAAACAACCAACAATTCAAAATTTTTACAGTTGATACACTGTATCTCATAGCCCTTTGGTATTTCCACCTTGAAGTGTTCAGAAATCAGGAAATAATTTTCCAAAATTAAGGAAATTTACTGCAGTGTTAGGAATTATTCATGAAAAAATAAACTGTGAGTTGTTTTCTTTCACTTTTTGGTTTTGGAGCACTTGCAATACATCAGATAACGTTTTCCACCACCCCCACCCCCAAATGGATTCATTTTCCACCTTTTTCCCTCATTCAAGAGGCTAGAAACATTTTTTTAACATGAAAATATTTTCCCATATTTAGCAATCCTAGAAACAAAGTGAAAAGTAGTACAAACCCACAAAGTATTGTAAGACCTTAATTACACATTATTTTTCCAGAACTCCAATACTGAAAGGAGAAAGGCATAGATTCTTGTATGACAATAAAAAAGATGTGGTAAGAAATATTTGCACAAGCCATCACAACTCAGAAGTCTACTGAGAACTCCTCAAAGCCACTCAGAATCCTCTTTGGTATTCTACTTTAAGTGATTACAATGTCCTCACAGAGAACTTTCAAAAGAATAATCATGGAGGGTGTTAGTAGCTTCTAGGATCTATATTTATGTTATATTTTAAAATGACAGCCATCTGGAAAAGTGTTATTGGCACTTACCGTAATGTCAGTGATTAGTATAAACATTAAGATATATGTGGGAAGGATGTGGGGGAGTCACTTTCCTTTCCTCAGGCAAAAGAGGGGTTTATATGTAAGTATTTTTTCTAATCTTAAATTTAGGAAAATTTTAAATCTTAAAGGTTTCAAACTTGTAATTGTCTTTCCATTGGAAACATCAAAACATGGAAAAGAAACAATATTAATGATAAAAGTCTTCCCTTTCATACCAGAACACATCCCCCCTGCCTCTGGCTGTATGTGAAAGAAGAGTCCTTTACAAAAAAACCCACCAAAACCAACCCCCAATAAACAAACTAAAACAAGACACTGACCCTCTCTCTGCCTCTTCAGCACATGACACACTTGAATGCTAATGAGTATAAATTGCTACATGAGGCTGTCATATTCCCCTATTAATTTTCCTAGGTTACAAGATATTTAGAATAAGTTGCTGAGTTGAGCAGTCCATCTGTACGACAACAGTATTATTAGTTATTTGTAGGAACTTCCACTGAAATGTAACTTGTTATAGTTAAATTAGAATGTTACTGTACGTGTGGCTTTAATAACCCTTGAGAAAAATGTTGGGAAGTTTATTGTTCCCAGTTTTTAGCTATAGTGCTAGTGGTTTTAGCTAATCCTGCAATTATGACTTCTAAAACCTGCAACTGGAATTTGAGAAATTCCAAACTGATCACTCTGACACATAACTTATGCTTTTCTTTGCACACTCGTCTTCATAAAAAATGAATCCACTAGTGTCTCAGATGAGAACATTCTGTACATAATAAAAGATCAAAGGGCTCTAGCCTGTAAAAAAGGTTGCGTACCACAATGCAGAGACTTTAAACATAATTTTGAAGTTCCTGCTTCTTGGAGCAGAACCCAGACAAGCTAGGTATTGAGCACTGAGAGGTGGAAAAGCTGAAATAAGCTCATATGCCTTTTCTGTGTAAAACTAGGGTGCATCTTTTCAACACGGTGACTACTTTCTTCAGGACTGTCTACAGAAACTTCTCCCTAAGGCAAAAGTCTGTGATTTTTCTTTGAAAAAGGAAATACACTGTTCTTTCTTTTCAGGGTATGGTTGAGAGGAAGAAAAGAGACATAGAAAATCTTATAACTAATGCTAGAACAGGTGAGGTTTGAGCTCCCATCTTTGGTTTACAGACTTAAAATATCACAGGCCAGGAGGCTGCCGTAATTACTACATGACACAGAAAAGTTCTTCTTCTGGCCCAGCTGTATTTCTTCACAATTACATAGCTTCAACAGGAGGAATCTAGTTCCAAATCAGGGAGGCAGGTGATTTGAATTCAAATCTCCCAAGAGAAAGAGGAAAACTGAACCTAGGTCTTGTGGTCCTGAGTGAGAGCTGTAGTCACCGAGATGCCGGTAGTTTAAGATAAATCCTTTATATTCCATGCGAACTATATTCCATCCCACAGTTACTAGTTCTATTCTCCTTCAGTAGATAAGCATTGCCCTATTCAGTTTGTAGATGTGGATTAGGTTTAGGCACCATGTAGGCAATGAGCTGTGCCACAAAGTCAGGCCTCAAATATTATGGTTATTTATACAAATGGAAACTGAGGCATTTTTGAGTTTATGGACCTCAAGGATTAGTTGGGAATTAAGCAGAGAATTAGGAATCCCAGTTCAGAGTTTAGACATCTGCCTAAGTCCAAGGCTACCTTTGATGATCTAACAAGCCTTTTATTTGCACTACCTGTACTAAAATTTGGGAGGGGACAACGCACTCAGACAGAACATATATGATTGAGGAAGTATTCAGTTTTTCTCTTTCTGTTTGTCTGTGCCACCCACCGCGTTAGCAGTGTGTATTGGCAATACATGCTCAGCCTTGCCGCTGGCTGCACCTGGGGCCGTGGGGCTGGGACTGGAGGGGGCCACCGGGATCCTGAAGTCCACCAGACAAATCACAGAAAAACAAAAGAAATTAGAAAACTAAAATGCTCTGTTAATGCTAGGGTATCCTTTTCTCAGAAAGAGAAACTCGACAGAGCGCGCTGCTCAGTTGCAGGCAAATCTCCGCATTTCTCAGTGTTTCAGGGAAACCAAATTGTTTCACAGATTACAGACTGCAGACATTTCAGCTAAGATCTGAAGACAGTGCATCTCCTCCCGGCCACACTTTGCATTCTTTCCTAGGGCAAAAGCCCTTTGAAGCTGTCTTAAAGGCTTAGTGGAGAGTTTACTGTGTGCATGGCTTTCCTACCTGTGTTGTACCCTGGAAATATGCATAAATTAGACTGCAACCTGCATTATTTATAACAGAAGTTGGCAGGATGGATTACCATAACTCCATTTTGGTGATCTTCAATAGCTACAGCCAAGAAAAGAAAATGCTCTCCTTGAAGTCTTTCCCATGAAAGAAAACGTCTGCCCACAGACATAACAGCTCGCATATACATCACTTTCCTCCCTAAGGAAACAATTAGTGTAATTTCTGGAAGAGGAGACAAGCCATTCTTAATCTGTGGATGCATTGGGGAACTAGATTTACTTGTGAATAGAGTCTTACTTCACTTAGGATCTTCAGATTCTGCCCAAGGCATGGACCCAACATATTTAATTTGATTTTGTTTCCTCCTTAGTATTATCTCCTAGCTTGTTGCTTTTACTTCTGTCCTCCTCTCTTTCCAGCTTGTCAAGCACCAAAAACTCTAGAAGCAGTAACCTAGACTTACTGAAAGCTTCTGAAAAATGAGCAGACTAATATGATTGCATGAAATTACAGATTAATATGGATTTTTTTGTAAAAAAATAGTGGGCTACGAATAGCAGTCCTTCAGAAATAAAAAACAATTTGGAAAAGGTTTATGAAGGCTATCTTAGAGGCCAGAGCGTCTCAGAGGCCCTTCTAAAAACATGGCAGAGCAGGATAGTTCTTCATTATGCACAAACACAATATAATGGTAATGGGAGGAAAACACTAAGACAAGCCAAAGTACCTAACATACAACTAATATCCACTACAGCAGGCTGGAATCATAGAATCATAGAATGGTTTAGGTTGGAAAGGACCTTGAAGATCATCGAGTTCCAACCCCCCTGCCATAGACAGGGACACCTCCCACTAGACCAGGTTGCCCAAGGCCATGTCCAGCCTGGCCTTGAACACCTCCAGGGATGGGGCCTCAACAACCTCTCTGAGCAGCCTGTTCCAGTGCCTCACCACCCTCACAGTGAAAAATTTCTTCCTCATGTTTAATCTAAACCTGCCCTCTTCCAGTTTATAGCCATTCCCCCTCGTCCTGTCACTACATGCCCTCGTAAAAAGTCCTTCCCCAGCTCTCCTGTAGGCCCCCTTTAGGTACTGGAAGGCCTCAATAAGATCTCCCAGAGCCTTCTCTTCTCCAGGCTGAACAGCCCCAACTCTCTCAGCTTCTCCTCACAGCAGAGGTGCTCCAGCCCTCGATCATCCTCGTGGCTCTCCTCTGGACCCACTCCAACAGGTCCATGTCCTTCTTATGTTGAGGACTCCAGAGCTGGATGCGATACTCCAGGTGGGGTCTCACGAGAGTGGAGTAGAGGGGCAGGATCACCTCCCTTTTTTTATTTTTTATTTGTAGAAAAAATTCATGATACTTTTTCTCTGATTGCTTGGAAAATAAAACCAATTCATTATGTCTGGAAACAGTTGGATGTGAACTGAAATACTTCCATTTATTGAACTGATAATAAATTTTTGCTTTCAAACCATTTAATAGGAAACAGTACTCTCCTCTTATGGCAAAGTGTCTCTTGACGCTTCTAGCTGTAACCATTTTTTCTCATGAGCTTTCTGAGATGAATAAGTCTTCTAAATTACATTGTATCTTTTTTTTTTTTTTTTTCTGATAAAGCAGCAGGGTGAGTCTTGAAAAGTATAATTCAGCTGAGGACTGAAGACATTAAAGAACAAAATACCAGTTCCCTAAATGATGATTGTCAGGACATTATAGGGAAGTGTAGTTTAATCTTGAATTGAATGAAAGTCGAAGTTTTGTGGTTTTTTTTTTTTTTGCATATACTCATTTATTGTCATGATTTCTGAATTTCCCAGTACTTTTCAGTCATGTAAATGTTTCCATCTTTTATTTTAGGTTCCATTTATCCCAACAACCAGTGCCAGCAAAATGGTTTCTCAGCATGGAAATTTCAGTATTTGTTAAATATATTATTAACTTTTGTAGGCTTGTAACTGGATTAAAAATAACGTGCTTTAATTATAATCTTGAAGGTGCAAGTGTGAACGTAATTAAAAAACTAGTTTTAAGGTGAAGGATTAGCAATTAGTGATGCCACTACCATCTAGTGGGAAACTTTGTTGCTGCACTGTGTCTGCAGTGGTGCTCTGGAGTAGCAAAGGGAGGTGCCTGCTGGCAGATACTTGAAAGACTTCAAGCATATTGGGTTGTAGAGGAGTAAAAACATGAATGTTGATATCAGTTTCTCTTTTAAAATGCTTTGTAACATTTCTCTTTTATCATATTTAATAATTTCTAATGGCATGTCTTTTCTGCCGTCCAAAATATTTTTTTAATACGTAAGTGAATGTCTCTCTCTTTTTAAATTCATTTTTTCTTCTCTATATTCATTCTGACTCAACCTGTTGAAGTCAATAGAGAGTTTGAGTTTGTTTGCTTTAAGAGTCTGTTGTTTCATAAATTTTTCTGACCAGGTGAAAAAGAAAAAACTGTAAAATATATGCCTTTCGATCATACAGGCTAAACCTTACTTGACGTCCTTTATAAATAGCCCAAACAGTGTCTTTTATAAATAGCTCAATTTTTTTCTTGATATATGGAATAAAAGGTATGAGAAAAGTAGTTCAATAATCCTTTTGAACAGAGCATATAACCTTCCTGGCACTTTTTCAATAAGACTTTGGCACAGCGTAGAAAAGCAACCTTTGCCAATCAGCTGACACAAAGTACGAACAGAAATATGTGTATCTTCCAGCTCCACTACCGGATAGGAACCACAAAGAGCTGGCTTTGTTTGTTCCTGACACAAAAAATCCACCAAAAAATAGCGTCAGATGAAAATCAGACTCAGCATAGGAGCAGCACAACCTCATGGGGTTCATTTACTGTACAGCATATTCAATTCTCACCTTTAGAACAGTAATGCACCCAGAGACTGCAATAGCTCTTTTTAAGAGAATCCCAGAGGGGTCAGTTACTGTTTAATAATGTCTTGTATCATTGTTCGGAACTTGTTTTACTGGTAGCAAGGTGCTACCTTCTGCCTAAAAGCACTTATTGAACCTCGGGGCTTACGATAAAATAGAATATATTGGAACAATATAAAGAAAGTCAATTTTTCCATTTTAATTGGGCATTCAGAAAAATGTATTTTTATAGACTCTTCAAGGACAAACGTCAAACCTGTAAACACAGAATATTTGATGTATAATCTAGAGAGTATTTAGAGAAATTAAAAATGTTTAAATAGATTTCAGTAGTTTTCCTTTTAAAAGGGAAACTTTTCCCTTGATCTACTATAAATTACACTTCCTCCTTCTACCAGAGTTTATTACTGCCTCCTAAATGCATTCCTTTCTGTTTTCCTTTCTTAAAGGAAAAATGGGATAAGGAATCACCAACATAACAGAGCCTATACAAACTTTTAGAGTGAAGTTAGTTACAATTGTATTTAAAAGGTTAACATTGTAATTCCTGTCATAAGAATGTCATTCATCATCCTAAAAAGTCCCATATTTCTCATATTATACATTTATTTCTTGGGGTGTATTTTTTTGCTTGCAAATCTTTCCAGTTATTAATAGGAGTAAGTTCAGGTTAGGATAAAACTGATGATCCTGTTTTATAGGTTGACAAATTCCTCATTTATTTTCAATGTCGTGACTCAGAGTTCTATTCAAATTTCTGTCATGGTAATATCTTTGGTTCCTGCGCTCAACTTTGAACAATGACAGTAAGGATGTTAACAATGGTGTGACTTCCATCTCTGACAGTTGTCAGATAGGACGATCAATGTCCATGAACAAATGGATAAACCTTCCACTTCCAACCTCAAATAAAGTACATCTCTTCAGAGGCTTAGGAGAAGAGAAAGGGAAAATATTTAAGGCAAAGAAGAAATGGATAAAGGACCGGTGAAGGCCTCTAAAAACAGAGGTTAATTCAATGAATGAACAAAGGATTTTTTTTTCCTGGCTGAGAGGAAATCTTTAGTTGCCACATCAGCTGAAGCTGAGAGGAACTTGCTGAACAAGTCAGAGAGGAGATTAGTGTCTGCAAGAGTTACCCAAATAAGAAAATAGAATAAGGTTCAGGACAGAAGACTGTAAAAGGATGGTGCTCCATTTCTAGAATACGCAAGAGCACTGAGGACACCAAGGTAAGTAGTTGTACAGCTAAGTTTTCAGAAATTCAGTAGTGTCCCCTGGTTTGGCCATCTCAATTAAGAGTAGGGACCTTATGTTGTCAGAGGATGCTGCATCTGGTGGACTTCGGGATGCAGGTTGCCCTCCCTGGTCCCAGCCCCATAGATGGGAGGCTGCTGTGGTCCCATGTCCCCAGGTCCAGCCAGTGGCAAGGCTGAGCGTGTATTGCCAACAGCGCACACGTGCTGCTAACACAGCTGGCCACACAGACCAACAGAGAGAGAAAGAAATGCCTTTGAGGGCACCCACACCACCAGACACCTTGATCTGGTTCCTCTGGCTGCTCAGGACTGAAGGCTGCTGCTGGGTGAGAAAAAGAGAAAACCTTATCCCTGTGCAAGCACCGGTCAGCAGTAGCCAAAACACCGGGGTGCCGTCAATGCTGTTTTAGTCACAACTCCAAAACACAGCACCGTATGGGCTGCTATGGAGAATCATAGAATCATAGAATGGTTTAGGTTGGAAGGGACTTTAGAGATAGTCTAGTTCCAACCCCCTGCCATGGACAGGGACACCTCCCACCAGCCCAGGTTGCTCCAAGCCCCATCCAGCCTGGCCTTGAACACCTCCAGGGATGGGGCAGCCACAGCTTCTCTGGGCAACCTGCGCCAGTGCCAAGTTAACTTCAGTCCGTCCAGCCCTGATACAGCATCCCATAATGAGTCTTGCTTCTCCCGACAATCCCTTTAAGCCGTATCAGATGCTTTACACAGTCCCAGAATGCTCTTCCTCCTGCATCCATAGTAAGTCCTATACCCACTCAGGCAATCACCCCTGGTAGCCTGGATGGCATTATGGAGAGAGGGTGTTTGGCTGACTCACCCTGGTGGGTTTCCTACTGGAGTCAATGGTCTAATTAGTCTCCTCTGACGATCTTTGGAGAAGCTGGTTTTGCAATGCCATTTCACTTCTCAAGTCACCAAGGGCTCCTCTGCCTGGGTTGTTCCCGTGATCCTTGCTGGGCAGCTGTGTTCCCTGTGATTAGCTTTTAATCACATAACCCAGCACATTTAAAATTAAATATTATACAGTCGAAATATATAATTTCAATTAAACAATAATCATAATAATTGGTGTTTTGATTAGTTGTAATTGTCTTCAGTTTGTTTTAACTTGCATTTTGACAAGTTAATCTTAATGATATATAATATGGTATATCCTAATGATTTGAAAATGGCATAATGAAATTATGCAGAATGAAATATTTCAAGACCTCTGAATCAAAATGTGTCAATATTTTTTACTGGATCATACTGAAAATTTATTTTTTCTTTTTCCAATTCAAAGCAATAGAATGGTTTTAGTAGCTTTGAGAGGGTTTTTATTGTTTAAGTTTTGCAAAGGCTAGGAAACATATTAGCAACCAAAATTTCAGTCTCATTGTAGAATAAGTACTGTTATTTATATAACAGTAAAAACTGCAACTTCCACATTTCAGGGTTTTTTTTAGGAAATTTTTAAAAGTTCATTTCATTGCATATGGTGATAGTCATGAGTTTTGTAAAACTAGTTCAGATAAAAAATTAAAATGAAATCTGAGAAAGAAATATATTGTACTTTTTGACATAATTATAAGGTAACCCTGCTGAATTCTCCCTTAAATCCTTAAAGTGAGAAAACCATAATATTATTGGCACATATTTACTGTCATTCCTTTTCTTTACATACACAAGTCTCTTAAAAATTATAGTTCACATTTTTTCTACATGAATTGTGACATTGCCTTACCCTTCTGCAATATCACACTGCTTCAGGGGGGTTTGAGTATTTGCCGTACAGGAAATGAAGATGGCACAAAGTCAAATTTTATTAAAGCTTTGGCTTTGGCTCTCCTCCTGCTACCAGAAGCTTTAAAAGCATTTCTGAATTGATGATGCAGCTTTTCTGTTTCTCCTTAGATTTCCGAGATCTATCTTATGCTACATACACCGAGAATTTGAGCAACATCCTGAACTTTATTTTTACTTCCAACTTTCAAATCAATCAGATAAGGTTAATGCTGTAATAGGGTCACATTAGCATAGGGGCTGTGCCTACAAGGCTAGGGACACATTTGGTTGTAGTGATGTAGTGTTTCATCACTGAAGTTATTTGTTTGTTTTTTCAGTCATCAAACAGGTCAATGAAAGTAAGGTATTCATAGGGTCTGATATTTCATATTTAACTCTCTGTTCATGAACAAATCCTGTTTTTTTCAAACATTTTCAAATTGCAATTAAATGCACAATGTGTGTAAATGTAAGATAATGAATACAGGCTGGGTGCAGAATGGATTGAGAGCAGGCCTGTGGAGAAGGACTTCGGGGGGTTGGTTGGTGAGAAGCTCAACACGAGCTGAAAATGTGCGCTTGCAGCTCAGAAAGCCAACCGTATCCTGGGCTGCATCAAAAGCAGCATGGCCAGCAGGGAGAGGGAGGCGATTCTGCCCCTCTCTACTCCACTCTATTCCCCTACGATGGAATGAGAATACTCAACATGTCATGAGTCAAGTTGCAGAAAGTTTCATTTGCTTTCATAAAATTCACAGGATTCCTTGCTTGTTGATTGTATTGATCTGGAAGTATGACAATGCCCTGTGGCAGGGTTTTATCCATCACCTTTGTATATACCACACTCATATCCATAGTATTTTGTTCCTATTCTGATCAGAATATACAGAAAAAAGGAATACATGTGATATGTATTTATAGGTTCACATATCTCCATCTGACAGCAGAGGTGTTATGATCTCTACCTAAACCACACACACACACACAAAATCTCTCTCTATGAGATGAACTTTGCTAATCAGTCAGGCAGTTGCCGCTGAAGGCGTGGGGCTTCCAACATCTTCCAGTTGGCTGTCTAATATCTATTTCAATACCTTGCAATGGCTTTCAAAGCTGTTATCAAGTTTCATAATCTTTTCAGAAGTTCTATCCATCAGTGGTAATTTCTGTAGAAGCAGTTTTTCTTCCTTTACTCTACGTATATTCAGTAGCTTTCCTTTACCAGACGTGTTTTCCAGTCTTTTTTCCCCTGTAGTTTGCCCCTCCAGGCTAAACATAATCACTGTTCTGTCTGATGTGTATTTTCTAAATCTTGCCTAATAATTGCCACTGTGTACTGTTTCTTTGTTATGCAAGCGCTCATTCATAGATCTATCTATTAGTGTCTTTGCAGATTTGCCTGTGTCATAGGGGATCATGCATGTCTCTTCAATAATATTATTAGTTTTCACAGACATATACAGACAGACATATAGATCCACTTCAAGATATTGGATACATTAGTACTGATTCATCAACTTGGGTATCTTGCATCAAGTAGTGACTGAAATCTGAACATCTTTACGTATTTTGGAAAAAATAACCATGATTTCTGTGGGTTTGCTCACCGTTGAACACAACTAAATTTAATCGTGATTAAGGCATCACATAATTTACTTTAACTTTACCAGTAGTTATGCCTACAGATACTTAATTTGTTAAATAGATGACTTTTTAATATGGATGGGTTTATAGTGCTTCAGGGAATGAGACATTTATCCTTGATTAAAGCTTTTGTACATGACCATAACAGAGATAATAGAAACTGGCATACTGCTGATTTTGTAATAGGAGGATCTTTTCTGGATCACATTTATCCTTAACTTGATATTGATTTGCAAAAAATTGTTGAAATAAATTCTTCTGTTCTTTATTCCCTGGGTAGTTGTATGCATTGATGCTGAAAATACTGCTTCACTGGTATGTTTGTGATGAGCAATAGGAAGCATTTACAAAGCTTCTGCTGTATTCAATTTTACTTTTTCCCATTTCTGTCAGGCAGAATATGTCTTTCAAGTTTTTCAGAAAGTCACAGAAATACTGCTTAGTTTGGTACAGGTTCTTGGTGCTGTGCTTTCTTCAATTAATAATGGAGCTATTTTAATTTACTTACACAGCTGGAATCCACGCCACTCTTCCGGTTTTCTGGGCTTGTTTGAAAACATCAACTTCATGAAGTATTGTGGGTGAACTGTGCGGTTTTTCCATGGAAGATGTCGTCTGTGGTAGAGACACCACATATTCAAAAGACGTGCTTTTTAACCCACCACCACAGAGCTCCACCCTGTGCTGTTGAACCACAAAGACAAATTATTCCTTCAGCTATTTGTATTTATGTGTGCTTTTTCAGAGATCATGCCAGTCCTACTTTCTGTGATATATGGGCTCCATCAACACGAAACCTAAGTACCTGAATGTCTTCATAGGTGAATATGTTAGCAGCAGATTTTGGGGGACCTACAGAAGATTATCAATGAATTACCTACATTTCTAATTCTGTTTTGACAAGATTTACTTTAATGAAAGATTTTATTTTGCTTTAATTTGGAGAAGACCGAGCTTGAGTGGAAGAGAAAGGAGAAAATGCTGCGACATGCAAATTGGAAGAAATAGTAAGGGCATTTGGTGGAAGAAGTAGTGACTCACTAAGAAGGAAGAAAGATAAATGACTCACAAAGAACAAAGAAGGAGCATGGAAGATGCCTGAGATTAGTTGGAAATGGGAAAGGGGAATCTTTTTACTACAGCAGGGAATGAAGAAATAGTAATGGTGAAAGGGTAAAAGAGGACAGAGTGATGTCATAATAGATCCCAGGAAAATGTGACAGGATGAGACAGCTCTGGGAAGCTTAGTATCATTTAGTGAAACAAACATAAGACAAGGAAATATAGGGCAAAGAGGACTGCAGTTCTCAAGAAAAGCAAGTTGGTATCCACAAATGGACTCTGAAGTGGTAGTTACTAGTGATTGTGGCATTTCAACCTGCAGCTATCACAGCTGATCCAGGTGTGTCTCTAAGAATGTGATCTATTTGTCATATAGTCAAGGTGACAATGTTTATCCCTCTCCTTTACCACTTTTTCTTACATATAATATAGGCTGTAGGGACCCACCTCACATGTCTGTAATAAATGAAGAACGACAGGTTCCTTTGGATACTGATCCCAACTCACTTACTTATTTAGCTAAGCTAAAGCTCTTAAACTCTTTCACTGACTAAAGAAGGAATCTTGAGATACTGCTTTTCCAATTTAGGAATTTAGGTTGAAATTGGAAATGCACACTAGTCCATAGCTTTTCCTCAGGATTTTTCAAGTGAAGATTGTGACCAAACGATTGAACTAATGCTCTGATTTATTTGAGGATAGAAAGCAAACAGTTCATATTTTTATTGTTAAGTATTCCTCTGTAGTGTAGACAGTGATATTTATTTTAAACACAAAAGGCTATATTTTGGGGAGAACTCTAGGATTCAATAGCTGATATCAAGTTCTGTTCCATTTTATACTTTAGTACATGCAGTCTTAGAGTTTGTGTCTTATCTACTATCACTTTACTGGT
Organism: Charadrius vociferus; assembly: GCF_000708025.1. Classification (NCBI taxonomy): domain Eukaryota; kingdom Metazoa; phylum Chordata; class Aves; order Charadriiformes; family Charadriidae; genus Charadrius; species Charadrius vociferus. Next base: position 451,488 of record NW_009648118.1, on the reverse strand, counting down.
TTTACAGCACATTAAAAAGAAATAGTGACTTTCTGGAATTACACTTATCAGCTGAAGCAAGTTGAGACCATCTTTGATTAGGGTAAGAAAGAAATTCTTATCTGCCTATTCTTAATTATGGTATTAAATTATTGCAGTTGGAATGAGTTCTTTTAGGACTCCATATGCTTTTACATCAAAAAGTAGGAAAAATTCAGGCCGAATAAGAATGAGGCTTTAATTTTTTATCTCTGATACTCAGATGAAACAAGGCAGTACTAAGTGTTCAGCTGCCATGGAAATCTTTTGAATAAGTACCTTTTAAATTATAGCATACAGATTTGGTCTGTTCAAAAGATCTATGGAATTAGAGGCAGAAATCTCATTTGATTGTTGGTAACTTTATGTCAAAAGAAGACACCAATATATAGGAGAAAATTGCACCTTGCATGTACCACTGACATTTCCCTTTCAAGCTTTATTCTAACTGCAGACTGCACCTGAAAATAGAATGAATTTAAACTCAGTCCCTAATAAGTAGGCAGATGCAACAGCAGAAATTATGAGATGTAGCTTGACACAACCATCATTGTGTATTCAGAGTACAATCAGCAAACAGACTCAGCATGGAGAAAGAAATGCAAGCAATTATCTATTCTGTAGATAATTTCTTACCTATAGGTGTATAATTGAGATACTGTGGGGGTGGGAATCACATAACTGTAAGGAAAACATATTTTATACACTAATGAAAGAAGAAGTAGGCAGCTTTTAAAAGGTTATCATTCTGCAAGATTGTAAAGATGATCCCCCTTTGTACTACTGCCGTTAAAACCAAATGACAAATTGTGATAAAAAGACCTTCATGCTGTCATTTATTTTAGCAAGTAATAATTTTATAAACTATTTGTAAAACATGATATGATTTGTTGGTTTTATTTAAAACTGAGTTGCATCTACCACAGTGGTAGGATGCCAGATATGTTTAAATTTAGGATTTTAATATTCACATAGTGACCATATTAGTAGGCTTTGACATAAATAGATTTAGAAAAGCCAGTAGTTCTCTCTTTGCATGCAACTCCTGTACACTTTCAAAGTAAATACTTAAAAATTCTTAATAATATTTTAAAAGATCTTACTGTTTGTAAAAGATACTAAATACTTAACCTCTAGGACAAGAGGTGATGGGCACAAACTTGTACATAGGAAGTTCCATCTAAACATGAGGAGGAACTTCGCTGAGATTGGCAGAGCACTGGAACAGGCTGCCCAGAGAGGTGGTGGAGTCCCCCACTCTGGAGACATTCCAAACCCACCTGGATGCCGTCCTGTGCAACTGCTGTAGGTGACCCTGCTCTGGCAGGGGAGGTTGGACTGGATGATCTCCAGAGGCCCCTTCCAACCCTGACCATTCTGTGATTCTGTGAAAATTTTGATTTAGTCCCAATGGTTCACACAAGTTGTATGTGCAAGTGAAATTGCTCACACGATAGTGAGACTTTATCATTTATATCTTTATAGTTTAATTAGAGGCTATTGTAGGATTTCCAAGCCTAAATCTCGCTCCTGTCATGTAATTTCTAAATAATAATTTTCATTTTAGAAGTGATACTTATGCCAGGGTAGGTTTAGGATGGATATTAGGAAAAAGTTCTTCACAGAAAGGGTTGTCAAGCATTGGAACAGACAGCCCAGGGAAGTGGTGGAGTCACCATCCCTGGAGGTATTTAAAAGCCAGGTAGACGTGGTGCTGAGGGACACGGTTTAGTGGTGGACTTGGCAGTGTTTGGTTGATTGTTGGACTTGATGATCTTCAAGGTCCCTTCCAACCTAGACAATTCTGTGATTACATTTTATTCCTTTTTATTACTTGCCAAATTTTGCTGCTACTCTGCATAGGCAATGTCTTCTAAAATGAAATGCATGTTATTAGCTCCCTTCTACTTTTGTCCCAACAATCTTTTCAAAAGAGAGTTTCCTCCTTCCAGGAGAGGTTGTCTTCACTTTTTGAGGCCCCATTTGGTAGTTGAAAACTGACCATTTGATAGAAGTTGTAAACTTGCCTTAACATTTGCATCTGTTATTAGATTTAACTACAAATTAGGGCTAAATTACTTTCCCTGGTTAATATGCTGGTAAACTCTTTGAATGACTCAGAAATGGTTCCATTCTCAAAAAAGTGTATCCTGTGTATCTCTTTCCTATATTTAGGAAAAAAAACACTATTAAAATATTATTAATATTTGAAGGAATACGGCAAAATTTTTGAATCATTAAAATTGTTCATTTGTGATCAGAAGAGAAAAAAATTTAAAGGCTTTAAGAAAGAGTCTAACAAAACTGTTTTATTGGTGATCGTTTTGCGAATAAGTATTTCCATTTGCAACATTGTGGAGTGTTACATCTGCAAGCATCCTGAAAGAACATGAGGCATGTTTGTGTGGCAGGTTATATTCCATTCATTAATTATGCAACGTAAATAAGTCTGTCTATTAAATGTAAAACCAAGCATCATGAGAAAGAACTCTCCTAATTTTAATATTGTAAAGAAGATTCTAAATTACAGAAACTGACCTGAAAAAAAACACCCCTATTTTTAAATAATGATATCTTTTATCTCTGAGAAATCGACTCGGTGCAAACTATTTTTCTTGGTACTGTTTCTCTCTCATTTGGGCCACATCTGTTATAATATCATTAGTTTTGGCATTTTCCAACCTCCTAGTGGTTGATTTCGTCACCTTAAGTCTTTTTCTAGAGAATGTGTATGAAATGTTAACTACATTCAGCACATACCCTTTCATTTATCCCTCCTTTGAGGTAAACAAATCTGATAGTTTCAGTCTTTCTTCCCAGGGGATTGCTCAGTGTCCTTGCTCTTTCTCACTAACACACTGTGAATCTCTAATCCAAAGCCAAATTCTCCTTTGAGGGAGAAGGGAGAGGAGACCCCCATTGTCTCCAGTATTCTGAAGGCATAATAACATCCGACATCATGCATTCATGTAACCTGATTGTTTGTTTGACTGAAACTGCTTGCTGAGCTGTAGTTTTCACTGGGCTGCCTGCAGTGATACCCAGGCCCTTTACTGAGGTAATACCAAAATTTTATAAACCTATAAAGTGAAAGAATGATTCCATTTATTCACACTTCAGTACGCGTTTATCAAAATATTCTGTCTTCATCCCTATCCACCTGCCTCAAGGGGTCCTCTAAAGTTTCTCAGAAGCTCTTCTGGACTTGGCTAATCAAAAATGTTTGCAAACATTGTTACTGGACTGTTTTCATCCCTTTTCTTGGCATTGTAAAGAGTTTATAACTTTGATCACTGAAAGCATTATGGGAAGCTCATTAAGAACGTAAGTATCAGCACATTGATATTATTCTTTTATTGTTAAACTTGGATTGGTTTCAGTACAAAATTACATAACCTTGCTCTGCTCTGCAGCTGTTTGGGGACAGACACAATGTAGTTCTTTGCTTGCTAATGATGGAATCACTCTCAGTGAGCCTAATTCAGTGATGACCAATTTCAGTGGTTAATACTATTAAAGAACTTGTTTAGAAAATCTGCCAACTTTACTATTCTATGTCATATTTAAACAGAATACAAATACTTTCCTCCATTGGAAAACTATTGAGATTTAGCAGAACATTATTCTGAAGTGGGATGAAAAGTCAAAGTCTCAAGATCTTCAGTAGCTAATATTCCTCTTCTCCAGTCAGAAGTGTATTTTGACTTGAAAAAAATTATGCTTCAACAACTTCAGAACAATTTTTACAATTTGAAAATTTTCATTTGTATGGGCGTTACTACAATTAACATTTTGAAAAGACAAAATAGGTACGAAGCATTGAGCCAAACCTTGTACGTTTTTCCTGAAGTGAGGAATTTTCTAAAATAAGGCCTTTTCTGTGGGAAAAATGTTTTTCTAAAAAGTTGTCTGTTGACTATTTGCTGTAGCTGTAGGCATTATCTGCTGATAACATGTGTGTTAGAGTTGTAACTCTGGATATGTCAGTGTCAGAGTATCTGTAGTCTGGAAACACCAGTGCTAATTTTGCCTCATAAAGAATGAGCTCAAGCTCAGTGACAGTCTCATTCAGGTTTGTAGCCTGCAGAGCTATAACAAGCTTCCTTTGATGAGGCATTAACTCCTGTTACTGTCATGACATAGCATCCTTATTCCTTAGCACAACACAAAATTTATATGGTTTCAGACTCTCTTCTCTACAGTATTCAAAGTGCATGTGTATTAGATTCCACATGCGTCCTGATGAGGATGTTCAGATTTCATTCCTACCATAAGGTCTTATATTAGGTATAATGTACTCACTAAATTTCCTTCGCCTCCTCTCTTTTGGCAGTACAACACCTGTTGTACCATCCTCCTGATGCTGCTATCCCTTTTTGTGTAGATAGTACATCTACTGGCAACAGCTTCAACAGCAGAAAGACCTTCCTGGTTGACTAAAAGGTTTGTAATGGCTATAAACACTATAGTGTCCAGCTAGACTTGCATTGACTCCTAACAGGTGGACACTTTCAATTTGGGTGTTACAGTTAAAAGCCAAAGTTCATGAGATAATCTTGATGTTATTGTAAATGAAAATGAATCCCATCGGGATAAAGAACATTTTTTTTTTTTTTTGAGGAAGTTATGAATAAACTTCCATTTGCCTTCTTGTTGTATTTTTTTCATGTAACAAGTTGTCAAAAGAGCTGCTTCATATGTCAGACAGACTTTAGAGGGTCCAAAGGAGGGCCAAGAAGATGATCAAAGGGCTGGAGAACCTGTGCTGTGAGGAAAGACTGAAGGAATTAAGTCATTTCACCCTGGAGAAGAGAAGGCTCAGGGGGGACCTCATCACAGTTTTCCAGTACTTAAAGGGTGACTACAAAAAGGAAGAGGCTCTCTCTTCACAAGGAGCTGCATGGAGAGGACAAGGGGTAACAGGTGCAAATTGCATCGACAGAGTTTTCCTCTTGATGTAAGAAAGAAATTGTTGTGGTTTGGGCCAGACTGGCCAATGAAAATGAATGACTGATGCTATCCCCCACTTCTCTCTCCAAGGAGAGGAGGGACAGAAAAAAAAAAGACTTATGAGTTCAGAAAAAACTAAACTACTTGATTATGGATCTGCATTCAGGATCGGGATCAAAGGTAGACGAACAGAGTCCTCGGATGCCAGGCACTGAAGAAAGAGGGCTGATGCTTGGATCCTTCAGCTTTTATACTAAGCATGATCCAGATGGGATGGAATACCCCGTTGGTCAGTTTGGGGTCACCTGTCCTGTCCACTCCTCCCCGCAGGTGGGACCCCTCTACACTTTTCCATTTCCGACCCTCCAATGGGGCAAATAACCACGTGAGCTGCCCTCGGGTGTTAGAGCAATAAGTATAAGCAAGAGCCTCTCTGCATACCATTCCTTGGCATAAATTACAACTAATCAGGTCTTATCACTCTGATATTGAACAGTTTCTGCACAATATGCTGTTAATTTCAGAAAGTTCCGTTAGTTAGAAACCATTTAGCTGCAAAGTAAAATTACAAAACAGAAAATGGGTTCTGTTTTACCTCAAACCAGGACAGAAATTTTTCACAGTGAGAAAAACTGATCACTGCAGCAACCTCCCCAGGGACGTGGTGGAGTCCTCATAACTGGAGGTTTTCAAGACCTGACTAGGCAGGCTGCTAAAAAATCCCATCTAGGCTCCCTTTTCCAAGAAAGATTTGACCTGATGATCTTTCACGGTCCCTTCCAGCCTGGCCTATTCTATGATATCAACCACCAGTTTGTGGTCTGTCATTTCCTCATAATAGTAATTAGTATGCAATTCAGCTAAAGAAGGTGTTTTAGATGTTTATTGAGCTAATGACTCCATACGTGGTTTCTTAGGGTGCATTTCTGCAGGACAGGGTATTCAAACAAAAATTCAGATTATCATAATTATTTCTAAGTGTATTGTTTTGATAGTTGTCATAGGTTCTGTTATCTTCTGACGTTTAATCTGAGCTGGACTAACTATGTACATTCAAATTCTAACCTTTTATAAAGGCTTTGAAGTGGTAGGCCACTGGAGTGAGAATATTATATTCTACAAAGGTTGCTTTGTGTCATAGGCCACATGTAACTTTCTAAAGCCTGATCTACATAAAATAGGAGAACGCATAAAAATATCTGTTTTGCTCTTTCTGCTTCTAGGAGGGTTGACTTCAACTGCAGCTTTATGGAAAGGTCTAAAGGGACTTTAAATTTCCTTGCCTTTCCCCCTTCCCCTCGTTAATCCTCTTTCCTGCGTACCCACCACCACAAGGGAAAATCGGATGATCTCAGTATCTGCATAGCACTATGCCCTTTGTCTCCTTCAAAGGTACTTCATCATGTCGGAAAGTTTGTCCATGTATTTATGTTTGGTGCATCCTATCCCACACTCTGTCCATGTATTTTGAGGTCTTGCTATATGAAGCTGTCCCAATAATACGATTACATTTAGGAACTAGAATCATCTCATATCAGAGGAGGTGAGTGTAGTACTCGGACTCATGTAAAAGACAGCTACCACCTCTGCCTGCATTCCTAGAAAAGTCCTATTCCTATTCCTAGGGAAGCTGTGTAGCTGTGAGACTGCTAACTAAGTATTAGGATAGTTGCAGGAAAAATAAAAATAGAAAGATTCAAGGTTCCAAACACTACAGTTTTTATAACAGACAACTCTTTAAATGAGTAGTGTGTACTTCCCCGTGGAAATAACTTTAGGTGGAAAGCTTCTTTAGTATTTACAGCAAAGTGTCAGTGAGACACTTTGTGCTTTGCTCAGAGAACAAAACCAGTTTTTTTAGTAATGACTACCTACTTCAATCTGCATTTATTAAAGGAGAACTGAAAAACTGTCTCAGACTAGCAATCGGAATAGATTTAAGTTTTAGGGGTATAGCTTTGGTGATCTCCTGTGTCTTAACTTTCTTCAGCACCAACCGATGTGTAAATATCTGCTCTGATATGAAATACTTTTATATCTGCTCTTCTGTAATCTACTTCTTCCTCTGCTAACAAAGACTGAAAATTTCCTTAAAAATAGCATTGGGAAGCACCAGTTACTATTTTTTATGGCAAATTTGTGTGGACAGCCTTTCTAAATCCAGTATAAGCAATGACAAAATATTATGTCTGTTCCATAAGTGTGTCAGGAATCTGTTGCCCGGTACAGTGTTCTTTCTTCTTAATGTAAAGGGAAGGAATAGAAAATAGTTCTCCAATTTTTATCATCTTTTGAATTTCTGAATGTCTATCTCTTATTCCATAACTTGACAGTCAATCTCAGATTAGTTACTCAGTAGGTTTTTTCTTTGGTTGAAATATCACTGGACGTTAGACAGTCCTTCCCTGCATTTGCTTCTTTTTTGCTGTCTTCTTTTCTGTCCCTACTAGCTGAAGATTAAGATCCTAATTTGAATCCTCCGCATGATAGCATGTTACAGTTGCACAGTCAGATTGACCTATATGGCAGCAGGCTTTTCCCAATAAAACCAAGTGACAGGATGTTTGATACCCATTTTTTCTCACCGCTTTTCAAGTTCCTAAATATCAAAGAAAGGAGTTAATTGCTTTGTGTAATTGCTAGAGCAGCAGCTGTAAACTGTGTACAAATGGTAAAAAAGAATTAAACCTGTTTTAGTGGTAAATAAAAGTTGAACATAGAGAAGCTTTAAAGGAAATCAAATTCCCATTGAGGTGTGCTAATTACTACATTCACTTTCTTGCTTTACTTGAGGCATACTTCAGACTTAGCTGAAGACATCTTATTAGACTTTCAATCTTAGGTTATGTCATTACTGTTTCATGTAGTTCAGTTTGCCTAGAGCAAATTAAGGGAGTGTTGGTTTTTATTAATGAAGAAGAAAAACATAATTTAAACACTTCAAAGAAAGAAGGAAATAAAAGCAAATGTATCAAAATGGATGTACTGCTACAGTCAGTCTTTTCCAGTCTTTTTTCTTAATTGTTAAGAACAGGACTGTGCTACAGAGTATCTGGTGCTTTTGAATTGTAAATATAACCTGATTTCAACCAAATATTGTTAATCACAAGTAGTAATAAAAACTAGGCTGATGTCAAGAGAAAAATACAAATGAGGTTGAAGATTATAAACCAAGGGCCGAGTCTTGTACTATCTCCTTCGTCAAAACTATGTCCTTTGAGTTATTTGGTGAGTATTGTTTGAACAGAATTGTAGGATTTGACTCAAGGCAACGTTTTCATAAGTGACAGTTGACTGATAGATGGAGACATAAAATTAGATGCTCCACCAGGGAATAGCTTGCAAAACTAATAGAAGCACAAGGAAAAGCCTAGGAGGAAAATTTAACAGACGCTTACTACAAATTGTGGTATTTTTTTTCCCCCTAATCTGTAGCTTCATATTAATAGGCTTTCCCTTCTAGGGATAACCTGCCTTCTGCAGAGCCCAGACTACAAGCTAGACGGTGATTGTGTATGTATGCTCACACTCACACCCCCATACTCTATTTCTGAAACTGTGCTTTTTCTGCTTCTGCTCACTCTTGATTACCTTTAATCAGCTCTCTTCTGCTTCTGCATTCTCCAGAAGCGCCAGACTAAGCCAGTAAAGGAGACAGTATGTACTGAGAGCACATGAACAGGTAGAAATTCTCAAGGCCCTGTTATCCTGACAAAAATAAGGACATTAATATTAATTGCTCTACTTGAAGCCCAAGCATTAGTTCTCAACATAATGTCTTGTAGGCAGTAAAAAACACATCTTCATTCTACTGAAATTACTAACGAAATTCCTAGTAGGTGCAATACTTAGTGGAACAAAAATTTTAGCTCCTGATTAAGATTTTTGGAGTGGTTTGGGAGACGTTGAGAGAAACAGCCCCATTTAAACCCAACTGAGGACTTAGTATTATGCCAAAAGTTTTCTAGAGGTCTTCTACAGGGGACAATTGCAATTTGTTATTCTAAAAACAATTATAGTACAGACAAGGGCAATAGTACACACAAAAGGGTCATTTAACCATCATTCAAGAAGGTGTCCCAGTTCTGAAAACCCCCATAAGCACATGTTAAATTCCTACTCTTTTAAGGAGATGTAAATGAATACCAAATATGAACCACATGTGGATGCTATAGAGTGTAGGTGGACTTAAAAACATATGCAAGTGCTGTACAAAATTTAGGGCCTCATATGTAGCCTTCAGCGTAAATTGTATTTATTTATTAATTTATGCCTACATGCACTGGCTGTGCTGCACCTTTGCCTCCACCAAGTTGAGTAGGGACACCGTTCAAGGTTACTTCTCATGATTCAAAGATTCCTTGCCTCAACAGATCCTCAGTAAGTGATTAATAACATGCTAAACTTTGGAATCTTAGCTAAGTGATATAAAAGATTGATTGTGCATATATAATCATTTAGACATATGCCATTGACCATGTCTGGGACTAGGACTATATCCAGCTGCACTGACACTCCTCTCGTGTTCAGAAAGCAACGGCGTCCTTTCTGAACATCAGCTCAATGGAAAGGTCTCCCTGACAGTTCTGTCTGACCCTGTCCTCTATGCAGTAAATGACCTTGCCATCGAATCGTCTTAAAACACTGTCGTATTTACTATGAAACTTTGTTAAATCCCTGCATTATACCAATAAATGTATCCCTGCTTCTCTGTTATGAGTGAAGTATATCACTCCATCTGTAACAAAAGTTAATTCTGTTTTAGCATAGTGCTTCCAGAAGCTTATAATATCTTAAATGCTACAATATTTATATGTAGTTCCCAATGTGAACCTATCCCCTCCCCATTAGAATCAGCAAGTGTCGGCGCAGGAGACACTCAGAGAAAAAAATGAAATGTGAAATGCTTTGTAGCCTATATGTCGAATTGCTCATCCTCAGTACTATACAGAGAGAATATGGCAAAAAATGAAAAAAAAGTTGGGGTAATGAACATTCTTATGCAGAAGAAAAGTATCCATAAAGGTAATAATTGCAATTCAAAGGGAAATCGTCCATTTGAACAGGGAAAAAAAATGCTTTTATAACATTTCTTATTTTTTTTGCCCAAAACATTGTGTTAGAACTCCCTAAACAACTACATTGACAAATAAACAAGAATAAGATCGATCGGTTAATTTGCTTCTTCATTTTGTCTAAAAAACACAATAACTATCTTAGCTGGGTTACATTAACAGACTTGTTTGAAGTGATTTTAGGGTTACTCAACAATGTGCCACAAAAACTTCCCTCCCCCGTCAAAATCCCATGCACTGAAAGTTGTCTTTAACCCCAGCTATTCATTTTTTTTTTCCTTCAAAAGCAGCTATTACAGTCTATTAGACTGAAAATTATAGAACACTTCATCTACAAACTCTCAAATGTGCTAAATGTCTGTGTACTAAAAAGCCACATGACATTTTTGTCAGCAGTGATTATTGTCTGTGAATGCATGAGACTCACTTTCCTAAATTACATCCACCAATTTAGCCCTTATATAAATTACTCATGAAGCTCCACTGGAGATTTGGACTAACTACCTACTGGCTTTACCTCCATTTCACACTTCGGTTGAGTTGCTGTCATAAAATACTATTGCTGTGAAATATTATGAGCAGTATGTAGCAAGTACAGTGTATTCACCTGTGTTCTTTGTTTATATTTACGCTGTTGATTTCACCCAAGAACAAAGAAATCATTTGATAGTTTTAGAACTGCAAATGTTTGTCCCCTGAGAATACCCCCTGTAGACCACTCAGCAGCAAAAGCGCTGTGCAACACCTTTTGTTCGAAGAAGATCAAAGCCATTTTAGGTCACAAGAAGACTGAAACACGCCAAAGAAAAATAAAATAAGGACTGCATTTTTGCCCTTCATGACTTGCACAATCTTTTTCAAATTTTTCAATAGTTTTATTTTTAAAGAAGCTTTCTCATTTCTTCTAGAAACCTGTTTTCTAAATTGCAGCCCCAAACACTACTTGTAAATACTAATACAACCTGAGAAGATTTTGCAAATGAAAATATTCTATTGACATCTGTACTGACTAAAGTAGGTTCACAGGTGCTGTTGATTACTCAGTTGCTGCAAAGTGAAAAATAAAGGTTATAAAATTCCAACATGCATTTAACAAATGATCAGGTACTATCCTATGTGTAAACAGAAAAAGACACTGAGAAAATACTCAACCAGGGTGAATAATATGCAAGGGAATTTGTTATTAATGTGAAATGGCAGAACAAAGTGTAAGCCCACTTTGGAAATTTCAGTCTAGTTCAGAAGGGAGAATCAAAGGGAAAAGAGAGGGAATTGAATACAACAGAAGTAAATTAGAATAGGTTGCAGGAAAAAAATATTTACACTGCAAATGGAAGAATTTTATAGATCTGAATTTCAGTCCAAGGGAACATCTACTGAGATAACTGAGAGCACTTAAATTGCAGTAAGATGACTCATGCGGAATAAAATAAAAGTGACTATAATGGTACAGGAGCTCAGAAACAGTCTTAGCTGGATTATAAAAAAGACCTGGTTGAAATACTTAGTTAATATCTTCACAGAGGAGGTCTCTTATTCCACTAAACCTTTCATTCTGTTCAGTGGGATTTTTTTTCCAGAGTCCTAGCATGTCACATTGTAGTCATGGCGTAAAGATATAAAGGAATCAAGAGAGAAGTAAAATCAGGCAGGAGTGATGGTATTTTATTTTGGAACAGCTGGCACACCTCCACAAACTAAATATCTGGAGATCTTGCGTGCTCATTAAAGTTTTTCATAATCAGAAACATTCAAGCCAGATAGAGGAGACCTTCTTCACGAACATAAAATTAAACACGCAGATAAATTGTTTACAATCAAAATTTAAGTAATCTGTGCAGTCCTGAGGCAAGCAGTTGGATGAATTCAATCCCTTTACGACAGACCACATTGTTAAATAATAAAGAATATAGATGGTACACCCACAGCAAAGGAATTTGAATTCTTGCTAAGCTTTGAAACACAAATTTAACCAGTCTAACCAGCAGTGAAGTCTGTATTTGTACAATTACCTGCTGGCTAACGCAGGAGATCGAGTGCAACAAACCCCGCCAACAGGAAATTCAAAGCATATTGAATTACAAAGACATGTTGTCCAAATCTAGCCTGCAGTGCCCAGTACTGCCTTTGCCACAGCACAACCAAGAGGGGCAGCTCACATTTTAATTAGCTGAAAAAATTAATGTGCAGAGAATGACTATAATTAGTCAATTCAAGGGTTGCTTTATCAGGTATGGTTCTAGATATAGTGTTTCACTTGTGTTCGGTCTTGTTTGTCTTGGATATAATAAAATAACCATCTTCATTTATTGGTGCATCAAACATTAAACCTCGATATTTTAGTAATTATTAACTTAATAGAAGACACCTAGCAATTTAATTAATTTGTGTCACATTATTTCAAATTATATTATGTCATACTACAGCAAATCCGATGTAATGCAGTTTGATATTGCTGTAAATATCCACAGCTCTTAACATTTGCTATCAAAAAACTTATTAAACGGATGTAGACTTGGCAACAGAAATGAAATATTTACTTCAGATAGCTTTTTTTTTGTAATTCTGATACCTTAAAGGTTTGTGTCCACCCTATTGGATTTTCACAGAAATGCATGAGAAGCTATCACACAGTCTATTCTGATTGCTTGAGGGCTGATAAAAAAGAAAGTAATGGCATGAATTTTCATGTCATGTAATTATTATGATACCATAGTCTGCTTTTCAGGGCATGTGGCTGAGTATCCTTCTCAAACACTTAACCTGCACTGGCAAGTAGTGGAATCGTGTGACAAGAGAGCATTTTGCAACTACCAAATGCTATTTGAATGTAATACTAATTAAAAGGTTCCCCTCCCCAACAAAAGCCGTGCTAATTTAAGAAATTGTCTGAGAGCTATTGCACTGCTAGTTGAAACATTTTAGTATAGTCATTTCCGGGTTTTGTGGTAAAAAAAAAATTACAGATAACATTTAGATAAAAAGATGGAATTTGCTTTAGCCATTCAGAGTGATTACTGGCAGGGGGGTTGTCATGGAAATGAGTGCCCAAGAGTAAATTTGTTCAGAGTTTCATCACAAGAAAATATGATGTGTACCCTGGAGAAATAAAACAGTCAATTTCCATGGAAGGTCTCTCAAATGCTTGCATTTCAGTACCATTCACCCTATAGACCAATTAACATGTGTCTTTATAAAAATGACCCATGGAGAAACCATTGTGCTACTTTACCATCATATATGGGACAAGAAAATTATGTTTCCATCAATTACCTGTAGTAGAATAAAGTAATTTTAGTAAAGAATTATAACAGTATCAATGACTCTAGCTTTAAAACGAATTATTAGACTTTCTTTACAATTATCTTACCCTGAAACTTCTGTTTTTGTGATGGCATCCTTTCTTTTTTCATATTATCTCTGAAATATTGCAGTTTATAGTGCAGTGTAATTAACTACATAATACACATTGAAAACACTGTCCTAATTTTCTAGTCAACTCAGTGATGATTGTGAAATAGCTGTTGTGCAGTATATTAACACTTTGTAAACATGTTTCCGTACTCAAAAGATCAGTTATAACCCTGCTTTGTGGTTGGTACAGTGACTCTATCTAACCTCAAATTGCAGAAAACCTGAAAGGTGTAAATGATTGTTTAGGATAGTCTCAGCTCTGATACTGGTAGCAGGCTCGTTTCATAGCCCAAGAGCAACAAGCACATTGAGAAATAATCAGGTGGTTTCAAGAACAGCGAGAGCTTTAAAAGTAATTGTTTCAGAAACTTATTAACCAAGTGCCACTACCTGTGGTTACAAGCAGTTGCCGTCCTTTCTTTACCATAGCTGTGCTCAGATCCGTCTGCCACAGGAATGAGTGACCCATAGGAGTGGGAGTGAATCGCTGTTGCAGTGTGCAGAGTTTTGGAAGCCTCCCCTATGGGGGTGAGGGAACTTTCTTCTCTATTTTTTTCTTTCTGCATTTATTTCATAGAGGGACTGAATCCTTATTTCTGTTGTGATTCACAGTCTTCTGGGGAAGCACAGGGAAGCATATAATGCGGATGTAGCTGTCACTGGCCAACTAGACAATAACTGGAAGAAAGATATTTTGCCTTCTGACGTTCAGGTATCCCTTCTTCTGGGTAGGCAAAAGAATTCTTTTGTCTGTGGACTCTTTCGTCTATGTCCTTGAAGTAGAATGTCTGAATAGTTAAATCTGCGATAAAGTGGCTCATTCCTCCAGCTGTGAAATCTCAGATCAGGAGCACTTTCTTGTATTCTTTAATCCTTGGAGATTGCATACATATTATGGTGCAATAAGCTCTAGAGGCAATAAAGGAATTAAAACTGACAGCAGTGAAAGACTTCAAGGGGGGCGATCAAAGGAGACATTGCAAATTCATGTACCTTCTAACCATTGCCATATAAATGTCAATGTAGCTCTTATTTTGTACAGAAAGGACTTGAAGGTGTTAGGACAGAGGCTCTAACAAACAGCAATTGTAGGGACAATCAATTTCTTATAAAAGACTTGAAGTTAAGAAATACCTTTTAGTTACCAATAAACTCAACACCCAGGAGTGACTTTAGTGATAACTAAGGAATTACCCTTCTTTACCCGGCAATAAGTCTAGCTTGCAAATGAAAACAATTCACACATAGACATAAAACATGAGCTGGTAACTGGGCAAAGACTCCTGAGTAGTGTGACAGACTACTAACAAACATGACTTCTAACACTGAGATTGAAGCTGGAAGAGGTATTTGAACCTCACTGTCCTATATGAGATTGTACACCAAACAACTGAGCAGTGGCTATACAGAATTCAGGCAGTTTCAAAGGGATTAGTTAATTTTTATGTATACACACACACATACTTATGTATCTATATATTAAAAAATATATATAATGTGCTTCTATAATGCTAGTGCTTGCCCAGTTTAAAGTGAAAATGCTTGCAATGCATTTGATCCCTCTTTGAAGGCCCACTGCAGAAAAGGCTTGACAAGAAAAATGCCAGACAAACTGCCCACCTTTCAGAGTCCTCAGCATGAGTTCTGAAATAACTATGAACAAGGAGATGTCTAATGGATGGTAAAAAGCATAGTAATCAATACTTGCATAACCCTTTCTATAGAAGGCTTTCAAAATTATTTTAAAGAGCTAAATATTATCAGTTTGAGTTTAAGAAGAGGAAGTTGTCACACAGAGTTCTCAAGTGTTACAGAAAAAAAAAAATTGTCCAGATATTCTGCTTTTGAGCTTTCTGACTCTTTTGGTTACGAAAGGAAATTATTAACATGCAGTGTTCGGATGTAAAATTCTCACCTGCTTCTTTTTGTCTCCCAAACTAATTAACTTACCTCTAAAGCTAGAATTTATACCTCATTTATGTATACATATTTATTTTATACCGCAATTTATATATTTGTACTGTTTTACAAAATTATCTACATAAAGGCCTAAGGTTTGTCAAATTTTAGGATAAGTAAAACCTCTTATCCTAAACTGCCTCTAAAGCTTTAATTTCCTTGATTCTTTTCTTACTGTCTAAAGTCAAGTTCTTACACTACACTTGCACTCTGAAGTTCATTTTCAGTTTAACCTTGACTTGACCGATAGTCAAGCCCGCACTCCTCTGTAGTCTGTGCATTTTCTTTTATCTAGGTCACAACAAACATGTCACATTATAAATATTTTAGAAACTTTGCTTTCTGACCTAAATAGCCTACAGTTATTCTTAGTTTTGGGCTAATCAGCTGAATGTAGCAAATAGACCTTTATCTTTCACTAGGCTGTTATTATTTGAACAATAACACAAAAGTAATTTGACCTGTACAAAACACTTCACTGAAACAGGAAGCCAAATGTTAGTGACAGGAAAGAATACTGAAACATAAGACACTAGCTAAGATACACCTAAGCACAACTCTTAAACAAAACAAAAGTAGGACTTTAGAAATGCTGTGGTGCTCAGTAGTAGACAGTATATATACCGAAAACCATCAGTAATGCTTTATCCCAGTGAAGGAGGAAGCGTTACTCTGTTTAACAATGGAAAGCAGAGATGAATCTGCAGAACAGTCATGAAATGAATAGTTAAAGACCTTGCCTAGATCTTTAAACATGAACTCAACCCTCATTATATCATATAGTAGAATTCCATTAGGTTATTAAGAGTACCTCCCGTTCTGCAGAATTGGATCCATTGGCATTTCGCCATCAAGGCTGGGCAAGATGTTCAATCGCCAAAATCAGCACACACCACACCACCACCACACCCCTCAAAATATCAATTCCTGCATCCTCAACAGTACATTTAAATTCTTATAATTTGCCTCTTTTTCTGTCATCAGTAGATATGACCAGCCGCCACAAATTAGGGATCGCTAGAAACGTGATATTGGGTGAGGCAATGTGGTCTTTAGTCGGTATGACTTTGTTAAAAGTTGTAACTGACATTTTCGCAGTTGAAAATAGTCATGGTCCAATTTGATCCAACCTGTATCCTGCATAGCAGCTGACATAATTATGACTGAAGATAAACCTAACATAAAGAAATCTGAGAGAGATCAGCAGTGAGCTATCTGCAAACTTAATCTTTCACTGAAGCAGAATAGATGGATGAGGTTTAACAGAAAGGGTTGTTTGTGTTTCATTGTTTGGGTTTTGGGGGTTTTTTTCCCCCCTTTCTTTGCTTTCTTTTTATCTCACATCTTGGGCAAAGTAAAAAAACAGCCTGGCGTTATGGATCAAGACTCAGATACACTTAGGGAGCCCTGACAACTTATAGTGTAGCAATGTATGCTGATAGTTTTCTCAATTATTATGTATTACATTGAAGGTGATTCAAAAAACTCCTCAAATTCTGCCTCAGTGTAAATTCACCATATGATTAGTGGCAATGATTTACTTTGCAAATTTCATACTTTAGTAGTAGTAACTGAAACCACTTTAGAGTCTCGCTCTCCAGGCTAACATAGCATCCCCCAGTGGCACAGATCTATTTGGATGGCCGTACCTAAGATTGTCTTTGTTTTTTCAGTAAAATGACCATAGTAATTGTCCTCTTTTTGAGACAGATAGCTTAGCAAGATTTTTAAAACCCAGAGCTGGAGATAGTTTGTTAAATAGAATTGCAAGGAACTGGGTGATATTTTTTTGTTAGGTTCCAGTGATCAATCTGAAGAGTGTACCTAGAAGACAGGCTATTCACGTGCCTTTCCCTTCTTTCTGTCACAAAAGAGATTTGACCCAATCCCTAATTTCCAAGGCAGAAGGATTCAGATTTCCTTATGCTACTGAGACTTGAACTCATTCTGCAGCTGCATATTCAGGCAAAGTGTAAGAGATTCCAATAATTTGTGATCCTCCTGTGAGGTAAATCCCAAATATCCATGCTTTC
Source organism: Charadrius vociferus (assembly GCF_000708025.1). Classification (NCBI taxonomy): domain Eukaryota; kingdom Metazoa; phylum Chordata; class Aves; order Charadriiformes; family Charadriidae; genus Charadrius; species Charadrius vociferus. The sequence goes on along the minus strand of NW_009648118.1, from coordinate 434,039 downwards.
TGTTGTGGCCTTCCTCAAAGTTTTCTAGCTACCCTTTTTATAATAAACAGTCGTTGACACAAGGCCCAACACTTCAGCAGCCTGCTTTGGCAGCAAGTGCTTTAATCACAAGGCAATTGAGGTATTTTGCATCTGCCTATAATAAATATTCTGCAGTGTTTACATGGGTGCTCGAAAAGGCATTGCTTGGTGGTTTATTTGTGGGTTTTCTGGATTTGTTTTTTAAACCTTCCTTTCTTTTCAAACAGACCTGCTAATTATTTTTTTCAGCTGCTGATTCCTGGGCCCTGGAATAGGGAGAGTGGGCAAAGATTCTTAATCTTAGTAAGGACAGTAAGCAAGCCTTGTGTCAGAAGGCTGTAACTGCAATATGCTGTTCCACACATCAGTCAGATCTTCTCCATATCCATCGTTCAGAAAAGGCTCTGCCTTAAAAGAAAAGTGTCTCTGCCCTATAGGGATTGGTTCAAACCTTTTTACTCCCAACATACCTGTCAGTGATGCTGTATATATATATTAAAAAAAATAAATGCAAGATCTGTATAGTCAAGATTTAAGTGTTTTTCTAGCACATGTTTTTATTAACTATCAGAAGCTATTTTATCTTGGTGTCATTTCTGGGTATGATTTATAATGATAATGGTTGTGAAACAGACTAGAACTAGTAAAAATAGGGTGGTAACTAGGATAAGAGTCCTGAAATACATGCCCAGCATAACTATGTAAACCCTTCACCATCAGCTTTTATTTCTTCTGACTGCATTGGTTGTTGGTACTAGTGACATTGTACAGACATATAATGTTTCCTCTCATTGGTACATGAATTGCTGGAAATCTCATTAGTCAATGTCATGACATAAACTGGGAACTAACTCAATTCTTTTACTTCACGCCATAAACTGGGAACTAAGTCAATTCTTTTACTTCACGCCATAAACTGGGAACTAAGTCAATTCTTTTACTAAGTGAAACAAGGAATAGGCTTACAGAAAACTTAAGATTCATCTAATATCAAACATTGTACAAGCAACAAAAGCAAACAGAATTAAAGCATAAAACCAAAAGCCATCATATCTCTGTCACTACCTATTTTAAAATCATGCAACGCTTATTTTGGTTTACTTCTGCTGACATAAACATGGTTTTTGTTTATTTATACTCTGTCCTGGCCAATATACTTTTTTTCACAGGAAATATTTTCTAATCCTTGGACTCAAACACGCACATTCACTTCTTTTTTTTTGGTGTTATTAAATGGATTGTTCAGTCTTTTCAAGTTGCAGCTAATTACATCTGTATCACTTACATTATGCAGTCGGCAAACAAAACAAAAAACTAAAACATACAAAAAAAACTTCATCAGAGATTTTAGTAGTCCACCATTAAAGTATTATCAAACGAAGAAATTTGGTTTGTTAGTGTCTATAACTGTGAATGGAGTGCTAGACAAGTTAATTTCCACACCATTTCTTTTAACACAATGTGCTAATGAGACACTAAAATATTAAAATTCTCAAATAATGAAAAATAATGCAAAAAAAAGGGTTGTAAATAGACTTTACATTTTCATTAGACCAACAATTCAATTATAACTGGAAAAAATAGACAATCTTTGGGCTAAGTAATTTTAATATTCCAGTTTTAATTTATGTGTTTCTTTTCATATTTAGGAAAACATCATTCTGCACTTAAATACAATCATTATTTTCCAGAAACTGTCTAAAGGTTTTTCCAAAAAGTCATAATGTAGCAGTATAGTATACTGTGATATTTAAAATTAGACTGACTGGTTCTATCACTGAACTGGAAAATCAGAAATATTCTGAGTGAAACTGAAAAAGTATATTCATTTTGGAAAAAAATGAGTAAGTAATTGGAGAACCAAACTGAATCTTTTGGTTCAGCTTTAATTTTTTTTATTATTATTTTTTAACTCTTATTTCAGTTATTCTTTTATAAAAAATGTTACAACACTATTTTGGTTTCAAACTTTTTTTTGAGGGTTAAATGTACTTAAATATTTCATTTTGATCTTGTAGCATTTCAGTTTCCATGTCCCACAAAATTCAGTTTTCTGGTGAACTTGCATTTTACCTGTTGAGATTATACTTGGAGTTGTAGTGGAAATTGCACTGTGTTTTATGGCTCCTTTTACGGTAACATAGACAATGATCTTTTTATGCAGGAAGGAGGAAAGCCGGATCTTTGTATAACTTTCCATAAGGTTCTGGGGGTTCGACTAGATGACCTCCAGAGGTCCCTTCCAACCCTGACCATTCTGTGATTCTATAATTTTCTAATGTGGTTATTTGCCTTGATGTAGGCATATTGACATGATGGACCACTCTTCTGTGGTACAGGCTGCCAGAAGGGATGACACAGGGTCCTTCTGAGGATCAAAACACAAAGAATGTGTCATGTCTCAACATTGTGAAAGCAGTGGATTTCCTTTCAGTGGGGTAAACAGGTGTGCAGTCATACGCTTTTACTTCTTACAAAAAGAAAACTCAGTCTTTCTTAAGAGAAATATTACAGCAGATCCTTAAATAGGGAAAATGCTATGATATTTTTCACTTTGTGCAGGTTCTGTAGCACATAGAACAGATGTTCTTGATCCAAGCCCATAATAACAATTGGAGACTGTCAGTATGTAATTGAGTTAGCAAATCCCATTCATTTTTCTGCCGCAGTCAGTGCAGAGCATAGATAGAAAATCGCAGGGAAATCCTAAATCATATGCAACTACTTATCTATTTGTTGTTGGACTGAGTTCAACAGAATCATTTCGTATTATCCTCCCTTTTGCCAATTTTACTGCAGGCATAAACAAATGAATTCCAAGAGATTTAATTAATGTGCTCTGATGTTATAGAGTAAGCATTAATGAATCTACTTTTCATTACGTATTTCAGCTTACGAGCACATCTAGAAGACTAGATCAACAGATGCATATATATGCATGCTTTGCTAATGATACAAACAGATTAAAACTTCTCAGTTCCTTAACTAAAGGCGCAAAGCCTCAAGAAAGACAACTGTTTTGAATTTTTTGGCTGTGTATCATGCACTTAACACCCGGATGAATGAATTCACATCACTTGAATGTGAATTCATGTCCCTCAGCTGTCTAGACCAATGGCCATCTGTTAGGATGACAGGACACGTTCACCAGGTTGGACCATTGCTTGAGGACAGATATGTCAAGAAGTGGCTGGTTTAGATGTGTAGCCTGTAAAATACTTTAAATCTCTTCTTTATACGCAAAAGCCTTAGAGTTGAATGTCACCATTCACTAAATCATATCCTTTATGCCACAGAAAGAAAATATATTCAGAAGCAGATAGAAGGAATGGGAAGGAGCAGCTGTGGCTATTGGTAACCTCAACCGTGTTGAAGGTTAAGAAACTGAAGAGCCACAAGTAGGTTCTAAACATCACCTGTACAGCAACCTATAGTGTCAGAGGGGCTAAAGGAATTGCAGAGAAATGGCTCTGTTGGAATCCTATAGAAATGAATAGTACTGCCATTGTTACCAGGCACCACTGAGACAGTTTTGTTCGCCTACAGTGTCTGTAGTTGGGCACCTTGCCCAGAAAAAGGTGACTCCAGGTAGACATATCTGTAGAGAAGGATCCCTCATAAACATAGGTAGAGGCGTCTAGAATTTGTTGTTTTGGTTAAGCAAAATGAAGGCAGTGTGGGATTATGACTCTGGTCTCTAAAAATACCACAGAAGGACAAGAGTTGTCTAAGTTATGATAGAACATTAATGCAAGAAGTGATAAGAATCTGGGAATTTTGAGAATGATTCCTAAACATGAGGGCACAGAAGTTCTGAAAAGTTTTTCAATACTAGAAAGGCCAAAATTACCTGACTCTTTTTAAAATGTTGTTTTATATATTTATGGAAGGAATTACATGAAATGTGCTGTCATAGGAGGAGACTGACATGATGATTGATTAATTTAGATCTTGTAGCCCTATGTATATGTTTATCTTCAGTATGGTCATACTTAAACATGTTATGGTACAGATTAATAAAAAAAACCCTGCAAGCAAAAATTGCTTGTCATGGCTTTTCTAAGATTGTGTGATTGAAATCCAACATAATTTTCTTTTTCTGAACTATTAGCTCTAACAAGCCACAAAGCCACCCCTCTTATTGTCATGGCACCAGTGATGCCAGTCTTCCCTTGTGTCCTACTATTTCAATTTTGGTGCACACATCTTTGTTTTTTATCCTATACAGTCATTTTTGTATGGCAATCCATAATAACAGTCCACTACCCTTCTTTAAATGCCTTACATGAAGTTATCTCCACGATAAAACATTTAGAAAGGCCTCACTAATTGACGTTCTGCTGTAACTACTGCTTATTATGCTAAATGTGTTCACTTCTCGGTTATGGTGTTCTTCCCCTTCTAGCCATGTGTTTGATGAATCTGTCTGTTCTCTAAGGTAACAGTTTGAATTTCCAAACACATGGGATGGCTACTGGCTTTTTTACAGCTTTTTTTTTAAACTCTTCTCTCTAAAAATAAAATTTGCATGTCACTTTCCTTCATGTGAAGATGGGTAAAAACAAAAAGAAGAAAAGCTTATTTTCTATTTAAAAGTTCTTCTCTCCCATTCAATAACTCCACAATTAAAACACAAGAGAGGGAGCAATAAAACCTGAGGACGTACTCTGCCTACATTCACAAAGAAAACCTTGGAAACTGTTAGATGTTTAGCTTACTGTCAGAATACCTAAACACCAGAAATCTGTCATCCTGAAATTATTTTAAAGAGTGAAAGTAGCATCTATACAGGCAATTTCTTCCAAGACAAGTTTCAGAACTGCTTAAGAACTTATAACATACCCTCTATTTAATTCTAGGGTGTTCATCCCTCCATGTCTTTGATCTATGTGTTTTAAATTCTTGTCCTGGTAATGGACGAATGTGTGAAAGGTGAAGGAAGATTCCCTTTTAAATGATTAATAGTAGGGAGGATCTGCAGAGGCTTTCCATGATGGCTGCACATTCACAGAAAGGCTGAAAAACTGAAAGGAATGTGTCTTTGTATGAGTTTATACAGTCTTTAATACAATAGTGCCCTACGGGGGCATCCACTGAATATAATATTATAATCTATTTTGATTTTGTGTATCAACCCACTCCTTGTTTGTGTCTTTTAATTTTTTGCTTTCTGTGTGAAAACACATAAAAGGTCTTCGCGGTCCTGAAGTTTGTACCTGTACAGAAAAAGTCTGTGGTCTTTACTTCTCCTGGAATCTTAAGAAGACCCAGCGTTAGAGGCATCCCTATAGCCACGCCGACAAAAGCAGCATACAGACCTTGGATAACCCTGTATATAGGAGGAAAAAGTAGTTTTAAGTTCTCCAGGCATTTTGCTTTTTAAGAGCCTGTTTTAGTTTGTATCTAACCTCCCCAAACTTTCAGCAATTTGCCTTGACCTTCTTCATGCCACACGTCTGCCTCAGGCTGACTCGCCTTTCCCCATCCTGGTGATTCAGCCAAAACTTTTAAGCTATTTCTAAGAACAAGATGAAGGGGGAAAATAGCAATAGGTTAAAAGAAAGAGGCAGGACTGCAAGGAATAAGGAGTGTCAGAGATGAAGCTCAGCTTAGCCTGTGGGATGCTGCTATGCTGCGGTTCATCATGCCAGACTCTAAGGCTTTGTAATGTCTAAGATGTCTGAAATGGCAAATGTTTCTCAAAAAAGACAGTTGTCTGCTAGGGGAGGTGGTACTGGTTGTGCTCCTTTTTAGCCATACTCAGCGATCAGGGCACTCGCTGAGATCTCTGCTCACGGATTCTGCCTTTCACCTTCCAAATACTGTATTTGTCACTGAGCTTTTTGTGAAGTGGAGCACTATCAGGTGTAGACGAGTCGCACAGAGTTGTTACTGATGCGTAGTGTACTACTCGTATACAACTACTCGTATACAAATAGGCATCATCTGCATTATATGCACTAGGGGGCCAACAAAAAAAGGATGTGTAATACATTTATAAAGTATCATGCCCTTATAAGGCAAAGACAAGTTATGACTGAATGAACCACCTTCATATTCTTTCACCGAAGGTTTTGAAAACTAAACATTTGCTAAATTGAAACTGTAAGCCAAGTGTTTAGGGAAAAGGAAAATCATGGGTATGTTTTCCCAAACATCCAATCTAACCTTTTTACCCGATAAAAGGAGAATAAGACAAACTACTGATAAGTCTGAGAAGTAATGATATGTAGAGAGTAGAGTGACCTTCCAACATATAATGCCTTCTGTTTTAAATGTTGGATTTAGAGCCCTGAATAGAATGAATCGATCAGAACTTTTTCAGATGAGTGTAACTAAAAGCCTTTTAAACCTAACAATTCTCTAAGTATGGATTTAGCCACCACATATACGGTATAAAATATAAATTCTCCTGCTTTCAAAGAGCTTATCTCTTTGAGTGCTGCACGTGAGCAACAAGTGAATGAACGGAGATACGTGGTGCAACGGCATTATGAGAGTGGCATTACGCCACTGGAGGTGGGTTGGTGGAAAGAGGATAACACCTGGCTATGCATAGAAATGAACCAGAATGTCACAAAAATAATTTTAAATGTTTGAAGAAGTTAAATTCTTACAATAGCGGCAGCCAACCGTCATTATTTTTCAGTAAATTACTAAAATTTGAGCTGTTTATTATCCTCAAAATTTCGAGTCCCATGAAACTTGTATTTGCTTTCAGTTAAAGTTATTGTTCTATTTCTACTCAAATTCTTCTATGGAATGATATCTCCTGCAGAGTAAAACTGTTCATTTAATTATTAGAAAACTTCGGCTTTCAGCTCAATGTACATTTTTTAAACCTTTTCAAGTTGCAACATAGAATATATGAGGTGTAATTAAAATGTTTCAGACTGTTACAGACAATGCACTTCCTCTAATATTTCTAGGCTGATGAGCAGCTGAGAACTAGTTTTTATTATTTCCAGCATTGTATCTTAGACCTTGCCGGTCTGATGACTCAAACTGCCAGATTGAATTTAGTGATAGACTGTGTGGGATGCAAAGTTACTTCACAGGATTTGCGCCTTATTGGCATAGTGATTTCATAGGCTTGAACCCACATATCTCTTACTATGCATGGGATATAACAGAACATAAACATGCTTTTAAATGATGTATAGGGCCTCCAGAATTCTTAAGAAAGTCATGATAAAGTGTAGCAAAAGCTGCTGCTTAGAGAAGTAGGTTGATTTAAAACATTTTGTTATATTTTTCTGAATACAAGGTTTTCTTTTTTGCTTGAATTGGGATCACAATGTTTTTAAGCTATTGCTAAGTGCATATCATTCTATCAGTTATTCTTTTGCCTCTTATTTATTGAATGTTTCAACTTCCTATCTTACAAGCATTATCAACTTTTTCAGGATGAAATTAATCCTCAGTCTAAAACTTCAGTTCCTTTTCTCAGAACTATTTTTATTTTACATTGCGTTTTGTCGTTATTTTGTTACTTTTATTTCTATTTTGGTCTGCTTGTTAACTTCTGATCCTCTTTTGTCTTGGGTTTTAGATGATTCCTATGCAACATTAGTTTTGACTTTTAAGAAAGGTTTTTTTCTTTTCACAAACAATGGGCAAGTGGACACCCAATTCTCATCTATAAACACTGTTAATTTTGATGTATTTCAGGATAGGGCAGCAAAGTACCTGCCTCAACCCACTAAACATGACAGAACTCATGCTGACCTCCACGTATGTGGTCAGAAGGAGCACAAATAATCAGGATTTTCCAAAAGAACATTAAACTACAGCATGAAACTGCAGCACAATTTAGTTATCAGTTTCAAATCAGAGCTTCTGCTTCTGTGCCTACACTGCATGTTACAGGGCTATGTGGAGCTACTTGAGCTAATCAGAAAGAGAGTAACACTTCCTGCAATAATTTATCCTGTAGGTAAAGTAAACAGCACTCTGTTCCGTGATATTGCAGTGAAAATTGTCGGACGTAGTTCTGTCCTTTCAGATGCCTGGGGGTGTCACGATGTGACATGTAGTTGTATTAGAAGTTTGCACTTCTAATAATTCTCAGCTGTCCTTTTTTCTTCCTAGCAGCTTTTTAGACTCAGGCAATACTTGCATCCTTCTGCTTGGTTATTTCACACAAAATTATTCTATAGCTGTAAGTCATCAACATGTTGCTACTTCTTAATCCTTTTTATTATTATTATTTAAAAAACAATGTTTTTTCTTCTAATTCTGTGTTGTGCAAAAAACCTTGGGGATATATATATATTGGTAAATCAGAATTCTTTTGGAGATGATCTATTAAGAAGAGTTTTGATAATTTTTCTTATATAACTGCACAATAATGCTTTGGCCCATTGATGCAACAGGACAGTATTTTGTTTTAGCTTGGTCAGTTTTCACCTTCTGAATACTGTAATCATTAGTCTACATTTATTTACACTGCTTTGTTACAATTTTTAGGGAAGATCAGACTGACAGGCTGTTAGAGATTTGGGAACTGGTGGACCAAATCCAGACTTCCAGGTCAACATGATGAAAATCTGTATAAAGAAAAATTATTTTACTCTCTACGGGACTAAGGTTCCATTATTGGATATTTTCACAGGGAACACGGCAGTGAAAAAACTTGAGGAGCAGGAGACAGACACCAGTGAGCCAAGAAACGGTGAGACTACTGATAATATATGCATAAGGTGGAAAAAGTTTTGAATGGTCCTATCTCCTACTTCTGTTGCTATAGTTACCTCTCAGAATATCTGATCTCGTAGATAAGGTTGGACTCTATCAAGTTGCCCTGCCTGTCACTAGCAAATTGTTCCTGTTTCCTTAGAGTGTATGTTATGCATAATGATGTGTGCCCTCCTACTCTGTTCTAATGAGTGAGGACTAGCAATACTCGATTATGCAGGATAATATACTGTCCCACAGTAGCACGTTTTTATATTGGCGAGTTGGATCTGAACCTACACACAGCACATACTTATTTATCCCAGTCTACCACGGTAACCAAAGCCCCTTGGGCCAACCTCTGCAAGACATACGAGTGTCAAACAGGATGAAGAATTTTATATTCAGATGGGGAAAGACCAATGATCAAAATAGTAATAATCTAAAAGCCTTATCTTTACGGCAAAAAGCTTCTCCCATCCTTTCAGCCTCACTGCGAAAAAGGGATGGCTGAAAGTCAGTGAAGTTGAAGTGAAGCCATGGTATGGCTTGGTATGGCTGTTATTGACCTCTCTGCCTTACAATGCCCCAGTCACATTTTCTCAATGCTTTATTTTGTCAACTTGAAGACCATACAATTAGGAATTTTTCTGGTTTTACAAAAGAAACCCATGTCTGATGGTATTTTGAGGCTTTTCCCTCTATTATATTTTAGACAGATGCTGTTTATATTAACTTGTACTCTGCTTGGAGAAGCTGTGAAGTTAATTAAGTGATGAAATATTCTAAAGATTTCAGTTTTCAGTCTCACTCTGTTCTTATTTTTCTATTACTGTACTAGCAATTCTATCTTTTTCATAGGACTGAAAAAGTTATTGCGTGCCGTTCAATTTTTTATCCCCAACAGGGTGCAAATAGCCAGTGTGATTCCTTTATTAAGAAAGCTAAATTTATTCCCAAACATAGTGTCTTGTTATTTTCCTACATTTCAACTTTCCCTTTAACTCTTCCCTTTTGTAACTTTTGTAATACATCATTAGCACAGCATACACAAAGTCATTACCTAAATTTCTGCAGTGGTTTTTAGATTATTTTTTCTGGTTCCAAGGCTTTGTTACACTGGTGGTCTTAATCTTAGTTGTACCATCAAATAGGACACGCATTTGGAATATCTCTGACAATAATCAAGAAACTCTTGATTACTTAAAATTGATAATATGTAGTATGTGAAGGAACAGAGTAGTAATTTTTCTTTGGTCTGAAGTTTTTCTTCATGCTTTATATCCATCAGCAGGTCCTGTTAAGCCTAAATTTGTCCCTAATACTGCCTTTGTTTAAAAAAACCCCAGAACTACAAAATCCATTTGAGGAAGGCTCTGCATGGGACAATGTGCATGGCTGCATCTGCTCACTTTTTCCTTTTTATCCGACCTTATACAGATTTGTATCACGCAGCTGGGATCCTGCAAACTTCGGAGTACATTTTGAAGGAAAGACAATTTAAGACAGCAAACAAATGAAACATGGGATAAAGCAGTTATGAAAGCTATAGATGATGCTGGCACTAGAACAACTGAAAATAAACTGACAATGATGATACTTTGAAACCTTGGGAAGGCTTTTAATCATGACAGTAAGAAAGCTTCAGAACGATTCTCCAGCTACAGAGGAAGAGAAGACCTCCAAGAGTTACGGTTAAAATATTCTTATGGCCAAAGATAAACTCAGCATATATGTTAAGAATTTACTCTTAGTCCAGAAAATGTTTTAATGGATTAACAGTCCGAATTATCTAATGAATACAGAAAAGGCTCATTAATATTACAATTAAAATTATTATATAAAATAACCTTCCTAGTATCATTCCCTCTTCTCTGGTATTGTACTCACCCTATTAATATTCCTCTGGGTCCTAAGACTGAAAATTTCAGTCTTTCTCGGAAGA
>NW_009648118.1:360446-423372 GCF_000708025.1 Charadrius vociferus | reverse complement strand
CGGAAGAGCAAGGAAACATGAGGATTTGTTGTTAGCATTCTGAGACCCTCAGCAGGAGAAGCATGATGTTCATCTTTGGGTTTTTTTCCTCCTCAGTCTTGTTTTACCTGTGTTTATTTTTATATTTTCTTATCACAGTCTGCTTCCTTGAAAGTTTTTTATCTTTACAGTCAGATTTACCTGGATTGAATTGGATGAGTTTTTCTATTTTTAAAAGGTAAAATTTTCACATAACTAGAAATAGTCTCTATGTTCTCTGAAGAATTCTCCCTGTCTCTAAAATATACTGCTCTAGAAAAATCGCTTTTTCTGTGCTTTGTCATACAAGCGTATGGTCTCTACTTTCAGACAGTGGTGACTGTTTCATCACAGTACAAGTTCAAATTCTTAATGAGATCCTCCATGAGGCATCTCAGATTATCGTTTCTCAGCTCAGTGTGCTCTGACTTTATACTTTTTCCTGTGCACTCTCAGATTCTTCTGAGCAGGGAGGTGTGGGCTATACTTACACTGGAACTGAATGCTTGGCAACCACCTCCCAGAGCAATGTAAGGGCTACCTAAGTGTCAGCTGAAAATGAATTCCATCTTTTTTTATTTTCCTGCATGATTTCGATACGGGAGCCCTTCTAGAGAGAATCCAGTAGCTGATTTATCTTGGGGTCTTGGGGTGAGCTTGCACTGCTTGTTTCTATAATCCAAGTCTGCATCCTCCGCATTACTTCCTGGCCAAAGTTTGAAAGTTGTCACCCAGCTTCCCCCAGGCCCAGTTAACCCAAAGGGCTGTTGTTTGTTGCACTGTGTTAAACTGGCAAAGCTCTACATACAGTTTTTAGCAGCGTGCAAACTGGTGCTAGAGGAAACTGAGAAGAGAGCTTGAAAACTCTTCTCTTGGAGAGCCCACAGAATTTCAAAGCAAGCTTGGCAGTTTAACATTTAGCATGATTTGATGAAATAGGTTCAGATGAAAATTGCTTCCTTTGTCTTATGATGACTGGAAGTAGAAGACAACTGAAAAATTCTGTGTGCATTCAAGGAAAATGAATTGCGAAGAATGCAAATCATCTAAAAAGTCTTTCAGTCTTGGAATAAAATGCAGTCACAGACTCTTTCATGGTAGCTGCACAACGTGTGCTCAAGGTAATGCTGAAGTAAAGCACTGACAGGTGCTGAAAAATTTGCATTTAACAATTTGAAATGCATTCTCTCTCCTCCTCTCAAGATTTAAAAAAAAATGCCAACCTTCAGTTCACTAAAAGACGTGGCAAAACAAAGATCATAGCAATTCTTTCCGTTTAAAACAATACTGTTTCATTTATTGTGATAGCAAAGTCCATTTTACATAACATCTTTTCGTTTTACAAACACGGGTATTAGTGGCTGCTAAGCTGTATCATGTTGCAGTTTTTACTGTGCCTGAAGGACAGAGCAGAATTTATTGCTTGGCAGTTGTTTAGAACAGTTATAAAAGTTTATGTTTTATTTAGAAAGCCCTGTTTAGTATTTTTATTTGGAGAAGAGAAAGGTAAGTATTTGTAGCATGTATGAGTTAATCTTCAGTTAGTAGTCTCCAGAAAAGAAAGAACACTCCTAAAATTGTTGTTTTCCTTGGAAAAAAATCCTTAGAAAAAAACCTTCAAACCTGTAATTAAAAATGAGTGTTCAGTAACAGCATATGGCCAGGCCAGAGTGTGAAAGCTTAGAGTCAGTGAATCTCTGCAAGATCTTACCCTGGTAACCAAATGGACATAACTGTCCATTTGGGGCTAGAGGTATGTAAATGAACTTAAGTGAAAAAAAGACATTGTGTAGTACATAGTTTGAAATAAACGTTCTTGGTAAGAAACTTCATTCCATTGTAGTCAAAGGGAGTTTTGCTATCAAATTTATGTGTCCTTGTACCCACTAATGTAGTTTTCTGAGTTAAGATGATCAAGCGGATCCAGTCACATGACAGATGGATCATTTCTGCTCTCTACTGGGTCAATGGGTTTTATAAATGCTCAGCATTTCAGGAAAACAAGTATTTAAAAGAAATAAAAGCATCTTAGAAATATAACATCTAGCAGTCATACTTTTAAATAGTGGTGAATTAAAATACGGGAAGCCTTTGATTTTTCTTCATTGATGGTTCTAAGGATGGGAAATCTTTTCTCATGCATTAATGGCAAGCTTTGATTACATATGAGTGAAAAGAACAATCCTTAGTCTAACAGCTTCTTCCTATCACATTGCTTTATTTCCAGTAGTAAATAATTTTTCTATTAAATTAGAATGAGGGTCTGAGTTATTAGTCTTAGGAATCTCAGTTTTGCATGTTTTGTGCATGCAATTCTTCTTTAAAGTCTGTTTCTATATATACAAATATATACATATTATATATATTATATAAATGTGAGGTGAGGACATTCTGAAAAACAAGTCCAAATTGTCTAATAATCACCTTAATTTTTTCCCAAGACTTTCACTCTAACAGCATTAGTTATGGAGAGAGGGAAGTGGGAAGGCAGGAAGGAAAGAGAGCAAGAAGGCACACAGACAGGGAGGCAGCTAGGAAGGAATTAACATCCTGCTTTTCCTGCTTTAATTAAGTTTTGCAAACCTACTCAGCTTATGATATATTAATCCTAAAAATTTTCTTAAGTGGCTGTTTATCATTTTTTCCTTCATGTGCCCTCAGCTTATTCCTGAAGGTATTGTCCAATATGTTCAGGCATATGCTTTCGTACATGCTGTCCATCACTTGTGAAACAATTTACTCAAATTGTCTCTTTACTGGTACACCATCTCAGTTTTGGTCCACTACGTTTGTTTAACAATTAGTTCCCATCTCATAAAACTGTTTGTTTTTCCATATTGAGGGCCAGCTAGCTCCCTTCAGCTGTAACTCAAAGGTGGAAAAAAACCTTGAAACAGCATTAACAAGCTGCTCTGAGGGACAGTAGTGGCTATTTTTGAAACCATGAAATGAAAAGCTACAAAGGAATACAAAGGGCTGAAGCAGCAGAAAATTAAACTCCCTGTCTAGGAGATCCCTTTGTCTTTGCTAAGATATATATATCCACACATATCTATATATATATCTCTTACATATGCTGACGGCTTACATTCTCTTTCTAATTTCTTTGCTGTGATCTGAATTGTTTCTAGACTATGATATAGTTTTTGACTGTTACAAATGTCCTTCATGTACAGTCAAAAAATACAAGGTAGTTCTAATGTAATTTGTACTCTACTGGACTATTTTTATACTTCTAAGATTTATTTACAGCCAATAATTTGTGCAAATGCCTTTACTATATTTTCCATAGCTTTCCTGAAGTCTGTTCACTGTATTTTAATTCATTTTAATTCCTCTATTCACTAGGTTTTGATTCCTTTTTGAAGCTCTAGTCTGCTCACAATGAAATTTTCTCCAGCTTAGAAGTGAAAAAGCTGACTTCCACCAAAGATTCATAATTTAAAGCAAAAAAACAAACATTGTTCTCTGATGTCATTCCCCTGAATTGGAATGACTGCGAGGTCATAAGATGAAAAGCTTTTAGTTTTGATAAGGGCCTTGAGGAGCAGAATGCTCAAAGTGGAAATCACAGACAATGTATGACACTTGGTTTCTTTACGGTCATTTAGGCATCTTTGATGTTGTCTGCCATAGAACTAAGACAGGACATAATGACTGAAAAGCTATGCAGATTGTGTATGCCTAAATATAGGTAAACTGTAATTGTCCTTCCCTTTCCACTTCTTTAAGGGCAAACATTCCTTAGAGCCTCTTTTTTCACATTCTTCTGCTATTGTGTTTACATTTAAGCTTTTGAAAGAAACACAGAATTTTTTTTCCTGTTTTCTCTGTGGTTTTTTGCTACCAAAAATCACTGCCAGCTCATTGCTGTAAAGAGATCTGATTCTCACACTTTGAGTTCTTAGGTCCTCACTGATATGTGAACTTCAGCAACTCTATTGACAGACTTTTAGGTAAAGCAGTGACTCAATTTCTTTGAAAGGGACACAAGGGCCAGCTTTAGACATAGCTTCAGTGCTAATGCAAAATTGTGCCAGTAAAGCCAGTACAAACCAGTGAGGATCCATTAGGTTCAAAGAGTGGCACAGATAAGTGATTACCATGATTGTATTCTTGGTGGACGGGTAGACTGACAAATTATGAGAGGATCTCATTCATTCAACCAAACAAAATAAAAATAACTCATGCCAAAAGGCTCATTATATCATCCATTCAGACTTCTGTTGTAATGCTCCCTTATACATCCAGATGTGTCTTCCAGACGTGTCTTCCAGACGTGCCCACGTTAAATATGCAGTCTCTGGTTACAGTGCAACACTGAACTGCATTCTATAGAGAGGGAACAGCACAGTTCCAAATACTGACAATGCCCAGAGATATCCACAATGGCAGGGAACTGACCGGCTCTCATAAGCGTACATACAGCCCAAGCAGATGAAACTGTCTAGTTGCCATCGAAGTTTCAAAGGAAGTCAACTTTTTCTCCTTCTCTCCTTTCCCTTTCCCTTCCCCTTTTTCCCCCTGAATTTTGAGAAAAAAAAAAAAATCTTCCTACTTTTACATCTAGTCATCGCTCTACTACTGAGTGATGTTTCAGAGAAAGAAAGTAAAAAACGACTGCAATCAAGAAGACATCTGATCAGTTGTGCCTGTAGATGTTTCAGAGAAAGAAAGTAAAAAACAACTGCAATCAAGACATCTGATCAGTTGTGCCTGTGGGAACACTGTTCTTCCTAACCCCTGTGAGTGAGCAATAGAAGCCTTGGGGCAATACTCTTTTCTTAAAGTTCAGCAAAGAAGGAAATGAATGAACCAACACATAAATTCACAACTTCATGCCTGTAAAGAATAATCCCGGTCAACTAACTCAAACACCCCTATGGGCCTGGAATTTCTCCCCAAAACTATATTGAACTATATTAAGGGAAAAAAACTGGTCTCATTCAAAACACGCTAAGGGGTGGTTAGTCTACCATTTTCCCTGGAAAGTGTTTAATTGCCCTTACAGCACGAAATTGCTTCGAATTTCAAGGTTGAGTTTGTCTAACATCAACTTCAAACTATTAGCTCCTGTTACACTTTGATCGGCAATATTGAAAAGTACTCCATTATCTGATTTTTTTCCTGTGCGTAGACAGGTTTCCATAGGGATTCAGAAATATTTCACACAACTCCTTGATCAGATGAGCTCTTAAAGGCTTGTTTTTCAGCTACACATAATTTTTGGAGCTCTAATTTGAAATGTCTTTATGCTTTCAACACTGTTATTCACGTATGGATCCCAGAAGGGGACATTATATTTTAGCATTTGATTCATCAGTGTAATGTGCAGATGCAAACCTCAATTTCCATCTGTTCTGTGATATTCTTCTTTTTATGTATATAGCAGCATTTTGGCCAATTGCACTGAGAACTTATCCTTAGATACTTATCTGTACTTATGTCATAGTCCTCTCTCTGTGCGTCTCCCTCTTGGAAGCGATTCTTGAATTTCAGTAGTTTTAGTCTGCCTTCTTTGCTTCCTTGTGTCTAGCTACTATATAAACACAGTGGTGATCACTTAGCCAGGAAATTCACATCAGTCTGTGACTCTGTAATATAGCTAAAATGTACCATAATTCCTATTCTGTATGCCATCTGCAGACTTCTCCAGGAAGTATTTGATATCACCGTCCCAACAGATGACAAAGAAACCAAGTAGGGCCAAATAGAGAATTGGTCTTTAAAAGATCCTACTTTGATAACTTTATTTGTTCATATGTATCCCACATTTCAAAATTTGTCAATGAGCCTGTTTCTAGTCCAGTCAGATTGTAAATGCCACCTATGTCTTTTAATCAAAATGCATGTCAAAATCTTTGAAGAAATCCCCGTATTTGATCATAGCTATCATCACTTTCATCTAGTCTCTGAAAACACCATCGAATTTGTTTAAGGACTTCAACTTCCCAAGAAACTCATGACTAGCGCTAATTAGACTCTTACTTTTTTGGGTCCTAAATTAAACATCCCATTAGATACTCAGCTTATAGGTCACATTAAATGATTTATGACTTCCTAGCTTTTTATTTTTATCCTTTTAAAATATTAGAGTTGCATAAACAGTCTTCAGCTTTTTTTCAATATTTTCACCAGTTTTCCAGAGGTGGTCAGCTCATTCCCTTTAGGCTGTAGATTATAAAAAATGGAAAACAAGCAAACAGGCAAGTCAATTGTTTCTCTAGTGGTATCTAGTGTCTTACATGAGTTTGAAAATTTTGCTCTGTACTTGAAGAGAAATGGAAACTGTAAAGGGACCTCAGCTGGGGATATGATGTGTCCAATTCCCAGTAGACAGGTGAGAAAGGTGATGCAAAATCAGCATAGTTTAATGTTCAAAATCATCTGGGATATGGCATTATGTGACGGACCAGCTGGAAAACAAACAGTTTCAGTGGAACACTGCAAAAAGGGTGTTAAACTGAGATTTGTTGTTACACACAATGAAAATTAATACTTAGCTCCTGGGGTGCTGAAATTCAAAGAAACAAACTGTAGCATCATTTCAATTTTTATAGCTACTAAAGATTTCATATGTGCTCGTTGAACAGTGGCATTAAGCGCTTAGTTCAGTTGCCAAAACACAGGTATGTAGTGGCATTTGGGATACCCCAGGCCTACAGCTGGCCTTTGGAAGGGCATGGTTATCCCATAAGCCCTTGGTCATGTCTGCCAGGAGCACGTAGCATATCCATTTGTTACCGTTTCATTGTAATTTCAGAACTTTCGGTCTCTAACTTGGTACTTCGCACTGCATTCTTAGTTCACCAGAGGATTACTGAAAGGCAATACGACTGAAAGGCACTATGCTCTCAGCCACCATCAATATGTCTCTCACACACTTTTCAGTCCTTTTTTATCACTGAAAAAATGATTGGTATTTATTGAGTTAAGGCCAGTATGACAGTTCATACTGAAATCTTGACATTTCCATGGATAATGCCTTAGCCAGGGATGCTCTGGCATTGACTAGTTCCTCATCATTTTAGCTCTTCTTTGGTTCCCTTCCCTTCCCTTCCCTTCCCTTCCCTTCCCTTCCCTTCCCTTCCCTTCCCTTCCCTTCCCTTCCCTTCCCTTCCCTTCCCTTCCCTTCCCTTCCCTTCCCTTCCCTTCCCTTCCCTTCCCTTCCCTTCCCTTCCCTTCCCTTCCCTTCCCTTCCCTTCCCTTCCTTTTTGTTCATCTCTTCTCTTGCCTTTTTTTGTTGTTTTGTTTTGTTTTGTTTGTTTGTTTATTTGTTTGGGTTTTTTTTTTTTTTTAAAAAAATCTTTCTTTCCACCCCTTCCTCCTTCTCTTCCTTCCTCTTTAGATACATTTAAAACTCATTCAATGCTCAGTTAGCTATCAGGGCACAAGAGCCCAGACTTGGCAACTTATACCCTCACGTATCTGAAAGTAATGTAAATTGTCTCAAAAAATACATTTAAGATATTTCTGTCTTCAGCGTAAAATTGATCTATGTGGTCGCTTCCGTTTGGTGAGCCTTGTGATAATTATATACCTTACACACAGAAAAAAACAAGTAAGATGTGGGTCAGGACATACTGTGCTCTTCAAAACAAGTATCATAATGAGAATGCAGCTCTGAAGAAGTGCTTCACCTTTCTGTAGGTAAAAGACTATTAATACAAGGGAGTCACCTTACCTTGGAGGACAGCACGTACTTGTGAAATGGGCACCGTTCATACCAATCATCTATATACTTGAAAAGCTTTGCACTTGAGTGTGTGCCAATAAGTGCTCAGGTTTTAATTGAAAATTGTTGAGCCACTGTGTTTCTTAAGTCTTCTCATCCCTAGTAAGGCACCCCTTCCCAAATCAATATACATCTCCCCACAAACATATATGGAATGCTAATGCAAAATAAGAACAGCTAATGATAAGACAGGTTTTATTGTGTATTCTTGGCAGAGAATACTCATGCAAATCACTCCTAAAAATACTGGGTTGAAAACTTCCATGTAGACTTCCTGATTCTGTCAGATAAACCGGACAATGACAGAAGTAATGGAAAAATAAAGTACTGCAGAACAGGAAAGTAGAGGAGCTTTGAGACATATGCTGAATGTGATAAATAGTCATAGAATCATAGAATGGTTGAGGTTGGAAGGGACCTTGAAGATCTTCGAGTTCCACCCCCCCGCCATAGGCAGGGACACCTCCCACCAAACCAGGTTGCTCAGGGTCCCATCCAACATGGCCTTAAGCACCTGCAGGGATGGGGCAGCCACAGCTTCTCTGGGCAACACGTGCCAGTGCCTTACTACCCTTAAAGTGAAAAATTTCTTCCTATTATTTAATCTAAATCTACCTTCTTCCAGTTTAAAGCCGTTACCCCTCATCCTGTCGCTACATGCCTTTGTAAAAAGTCCTTCCCCAGCTCTCCTGTAGACCCCCTTTAGGTACTGGAAGGCAGCAATAAGGTCTCCCTGAGCCTTCTCTTCTCCAGGCTGAACACCCCAACTCTCTCAGCCTGTCCTCACAGCAGAGGTGCTCCAGCCCTCGGATCATCCTCGTGGCCTTTCTCTGGACCCACTCCAACAGGTCCACGTCCTTCTTATGTTGGAGGCTCCAGATCTGGAGGCAGTACTCCACGTGGGGTCTCACGAGAGTGGAGTAGAGGGGCAGAATCACCTCCCTTGACCTGCTGGCCACACTGCTTTTGATGCAGCCCAGGATATGGTTGGCCTTCTGGGCTGTGACTGCACATTGCCAGCTCATGTTGATCTTCTTGTCAATCAGCGCACCCGGGTCCTTCTCCTCAGGGCTGCTCTCCAGCCATTCCCTGCTGTGCCTATATTTGTGCTTGGGATTGCCCTGACCCAGATGTAGGACCTTGCACTTGGCCTTGTTGGACTTCGTGAGGTTGGCTTGGGCCCACCTCTCCAGCCTGTCCAGGTCCCTCTGGATGGCATCCCTCCCCTCCAGCATGTCTACCTTGCCGAACAGCTTGGTATCACTGGCAAACTTGCTGAGGGTGCACCTGACTCCACTGTCCATGTCTTTGACAAAGATGTTGAACAGCACAGCTTCCAGTACTGACCCCTGAGGAATTCCACTAGTCACTGGTCTCCACTTGGACATTGAACTGTTGACCACAACTCTTTGAGTGCGACCCCAGAGAAGTGGATGAATCCCTCTTACCTTTACAGCCTTTAGCCATGTTAACTAAAGAGCCCAGAGCAAGTTGCAAAAAATGAGTAATAAATCACTGAGTTAGTAATTAGCTCTTACTGAGATTTTTGCTGTTCTTCAGTGGGTTTTATCTTACTCTGTATTCTGGGAATTAACTCAGCTCATGAGATTGCAGCTCATACAAACTTACTGAATCAACCCTTCAGCTGATTAGTTCAGATATACTGCAATGAATTTTGGGATGGAATTCATTTCTGCTTATAAGCTCTCTGAAAGTTAGTCACAGAGAGGAAACTAGACTCTTAGATTCCTTCTATTACCACAGGAAGGGATGAGTGATACATCTTCATAAGTTTTGCCTCTAGAAAAAATAGCGTGACTTGTCCCTTGGAAATATCTCTAGCTGTCTTCATTGTTGAGGATGCCTAATCTTGAACCAAATTTTAACAAACTTTTAACTTTCAGACTGTTGACTTGGGTAAGATTAGTCCCATTCATTAATTGCTGCAGTTATGTGAACTAATTAAAAACTAGATTCAGTATTTCTGTGCCACTAGTGATCACGACAGAGTAACTATGGAGCAGGATGTAGTCTTGGAGCATAGTCACAGGATGAAAAGGATTTCAGAACCACTGAACCCAATAAATCCTTTTCTCACTTCATCTTGTAAAGTACATATTTTTTTTTTAAACAAACAACTAGAAGAAGCGAAACAATTTTAAAATTTGAATTCTTTGCAATAAGAAAGAAAAATGGTAATTTAAACATAGTGTATGGCATTACACAGATTTTTTTCTGTAAAATCTGAATTTTCCCTTATGTAGCAAATCAGATTAAAGTACAGAAAGCCCTAATTTCATTGAGATATCATTTAGATGATTACTGGTGTTTGAAATTATTCTTTCAAAGGCACCCTAACATGTTACAGCCAATAAGTAAACTCATGAGAACAAACAGCACAGCATGAGACAGGCATTCAGCAGTGTGAAGTGCTTCTTTTATGAGTCGTTGTGATGCTAATATGCCAATCATTCTGTGTGGCACCAGCCCTTATAACTGAAATGAAAGATGATTAGCAGAAACTACTGCTTCAAGTCGTAAACAAATAACTATAGTCTTTTATTATCCTTGGTGTCAGGGGAAAGTTGTACAATGGTATGTAAAAAAATGAAATATTAATCTGTTTTAAATCTGTGGTTTATAAAATGCAGCAACAGAATCATAAAATCGCAAAATCACGGAATGGCTGAGGTTGGCTGGGACGTCTGGCAGTCATCTGGTCCAACACCCTGCTCAAGCAGGGCCACATAGAGACAGTTGCCCAGGACCATGTCCAGACAACTTTTGAATATCTCTAAGGATGGAGACCCACAACCTCTCTAGGGAACTTGTTCCAGTGATTGGCCACCCTTGTTTAGGTTTCCTTGTTTAGGCAGAAACTCCTGTGTTTCAGTTTGTGCCCTTGCCTCTTGTCCTGTCACTGGACACCACTGCAAAGAGCCTGGCTCCAACTTCTTCACACCCTTATTTATATACATTCCTTTAGATATTTATATACATTGATAATGTTTCCCCTGAGACTTCTCTTCTCCAGACCAAACAGTCCCAGTTCTCTTAGCCTTTCCTTGTAGGAGAGATGCTCCAGTCCCTTAATTATCTTTGTGGCCCTTTGCTGGACTCTCTCCAGTGTGTCTGTAACTCTCTTGCACTGGGGAGCCCAGAACTGGGCACAGTACTCCAGATGTGGTCTCAGGAATGCTGAGTAGAAGGGAAGGATCACGTCCCTTAATGTGCTGGCAACACTCCTCCTAATGCAGCCCAGGATCCCATTAGTCTCCTTTGTTGCAGGGACATGTTGCTGGCTCATTTTCAACCTGGTGTCCACCAGGACGCCCAAGCCCTTTTCTGCCAAGCTGCTTTGCAGCTGGTCACCCCCCAGCATGTACCGGTGCATAAAGTTGTAACTCCCCAAGTGCAGGACTTTGCACTTCTCCTTGGTGAACTTCACAAGGTTTCTGTCAGACCATTTCTCCAGACTGTCAAGGTCTCTCTGGATAGCAGCACAACCCTCTCACATATCAGCTACTTATCCAAGTTTTCTGTCATCAACAAAGTTGCTCAGAGTACACTGCCCCATCATCCACCTTGTTGAGCAAGATGTTGAAGAGGAGTGGCCCAGTATTGGCCCCTGGGGTACACTACTAGCTGTTGGCCTCCAGCTAGACTTCTCACCACTGATTACAAGCCTCTGGACTGGACCATTCAGCTGATTTTCAATTCACCTCACTGTCTGCTCATCCAGCCCATACTTCACCACCTTCTCTATAAAGATGTTATGAGAGACATTGTCAAAAGCCTTACTGAAGAATAGGTAGGCATTATTCACTGCTCTCCCCTCATCTACCAAGCCAATCTATTAATTACAGAAGGTTATCATTTTGGTCAAGTGTGACTTCCTCTTGATGAATCCATGATGACTTCTTGCAATGATTTTCTTGTCCTTTATGTGACTGGAAATGGTTTCCAGGATTAGTTGCTCCCTCAGCTTCCTAAGGAATCGAATTGGGGTTGACCGCTCTGTAGTTTTCTGGGTCCTCCTCTTTGCATTTTTTGATGATAGGACTGACATTTGCTTTCCTGCAGTCCTCAGTCACCCTTCCAATTGCCGTGATTGTTTAAAGATAATAAAGAGTGGCCTCTCAATGACGTCTGCCAGCTTGCTCAGCACTCGTGGGTACATCCCATCAGGCCTCATGGATTTACGTATGTCCAGTTTGTTGAAGTATTTTCTGATCTGATTCTCTTCCGCCAAAGAGGATTGTGTTTCTATACATGATCAGGTACAGTCTACAGGCAGACCAGGTGCTTGGCAATGTGGTGAGAGTTGCCAGTTTACTGTCTCAACATATTTTTAAAGTGAATGATACAGGAATGGTTTAAATGGCCCACTGCATTTAATCACATTAAAAATTTTCTTAAGTTGTGGAGTGTCCAGTGCTAGAAAATTAAGTTGGCCCAGAGGGTTCTATGGATCAAGATGATAGCTCTCTGAAATATCTTGAAACCAAAGGTATATTCAGATTTCCACTTTGAGATGTCAGAGCTTCTTCTCTTGATTTTATGCATCTTTGGCATTCATGAATTTATAACCCCAAATGTTAAACGAGGCAGAAGCAAAGCTAATCCAGATCACTCTTTTCTCAGGCATAGGTATGAAACCAGGAAATGAGAAATACTAAAGTACATGAAAGAAATCTTATAACTGCATCATTTGTAATACTTCGGCAGCCTGGGCATTTCAAACTGGGGATTTTTTTCAAAGAAAAGAAAAAAAAAAAAAAAAAGGGATTCACTACATATAGTGGATTAATAGAACTATTTACTAAAATTATCCAGAGAGGCTGTAGAATCTCCTTCTCTGGAGATATTCAAAACCTGCCTGGAGGTAATCTTGTGCAAGCTGCTTTAGGTGAACCTGCAGGGGCGTTGGACTGGATGATCTGTAGAGGCCCCTTCCAAGTCCTACCATTCTGCAATTCTGTGATCCCTGCAACAAAAGCATATGAAAGCGTATGAATAATGTGCAGTAGTTACAGGAGTTACCAATGCTTTGAAACTGAGGATATGTAAATCACGGGCTTTAGTAAATCACCCATGTTTCTATTTGGATAAAATTAGGTACAGAATTGCTGGCATGTATGGAAACATGGATGCTTCCTTGGTTTAGGCTTGACAGCTTTAGAAGGAAATTACTTCACTTACTTTACTTATGAATGTGTACTTTTCCTTTCTCCCTGGAAGTAGCCTTGTCCAGTCCACAAGTGCACTGCTTTGCAGGTGCAGTCTGGATGTAGAGGGAGAACCCTCCCAAGACTTGTACAATGACAGTAATTCAAAATAGAAAAGAATACTTCCTGCATAGTCTGGGTGAATGAAAGATATCAAAGTGTTTATAACAAATTCAGAGGTTAGCCAAGAAGTTTTGGTTGCTTGTCCAGAAGAATTCTCTTCTTAATTTGCAGTTGGACATTGGAAAGAATTAGAGAATGATAGCTGTAAGTTGAAGAGATAAAAGCACTTAGATGCACTTTGCAGATTTTCTAGATACTTAAATTGAACACTTCTCTGACCTTTCTATCTCAAGTGTCATAAATAGCCTTAAGACTATGTTTTTGCATGGTGAGAAAATCTAGGAACTTGTCACATACAATGGTCCACAGTTTGCTGGGAAACAATTCACGTCATTTATAGACAAATATTACTTTAGCCTCTAGCTATGCTAGACCAAAGAGAACTGGCCAGCACATGAAGAATCCATTGCTAGCTTTATATAAAGACTATTACTTTTTCAGCTATAATAAAGAGTACTCGACTAATTTTACTCCAATATAGCTGATTATTAAGACATAGCTGAAGATGCCGATTCTTGTTCTAGCAAATATATTGCATCCTAAGTGGTGAATCTATCTATGCCAAAACAAAGACACTAATGAATTATCAAAAAAGACAACTACACAGCCATTAAAAAAAATGAATTCTTCAAGGGCAGTACATAAGCTGCTTTCCTGGAGTTACAGTAAAATAGACTGGTGCTACAGGTTGACCAACGTCTATTTTTGTGTAGAACAAATGCATGGTTTCAAGCCAAGCAGGTGCTTTTAGGACAAACTGAGACAGTTGCTGCTTATTCCAAGGTCAAGATATGACTCAGTAAACCATTTATTAGAATAAGTGTTGAGCAGGGGCCTTAGTTCTCCTCTAAGCAGGAGCTGGATGTCTGCCTGACAGGTGCTATTATGAAGTTATCAAGATCTCAAGAATATATCTGAAAGTTTCAGCTCCAAATTTAGGTGCACAAATATCCAGAGTTGGATTCATTGTGACTTAAAGGAATTATCTTTTTTTCTTTTTTTTTTTCTTTTCTTTTTCCCCCTAATGTGAGTGATTGGTCATGTATTTAGAGCTGGAGCCTCAAAAGTGTCAGACTTCAATCCTTCTGTCTTGTGGAAATAACAGCCCTAAATCAGATGCACAGACTCACAGTAAGATGCAGAGAGACCATCTGACGTTTTCAACAAGAATCTCCAAAAACCAGTAGAGTGAGGAATTGTATAAATTAGCTGAGAGACAAAAAAGAGCGAACCAGATTAGGTTCCTAAATTCAGGCAGCATGAATAACTCCTAATTTTCTTCTGCCTTTCAGTTTCCAGTACTTGTGTGTTCTTCAGTACCTTTGTGTATCTCACTCTCTTTCTGTTTCTTGCTGTATATATGTATGCAAACAAGCACACATCTGTATGAACACACACATGAGCACACATACACACATATTTTTTCTTATGTCTTTTATAAAGTTCATATTGATATCCTTTTTCTTTGGCTAGCTTTGTTGTCTTTCCTAGTGTAGTCTTCCATGTTCTCTAATCAACAGAAAATTAATAATACTTACTTTTCGCTTTGAAGCTTATTTTTTATTTAATTTTTTGTTGTTCCTGTTATTTCTTTGTAATATCACCAGTCTTTCAGAAATTTCTGCAAGGTTTGGAATGGATTGATTTACTGGCTTGAAGCCTTTCTTCTTACTATAACTAGGATTCTCTGCCAGTGGGCTACTTGCATTTAACACCGATCTTTTGGGTGTTAGTCTGACGCTAGATTAATGCCAGTCCTGACTTCGTTGTAATGGTGAGCAGAAGACAGGTTAGAGTTTATGAAACACTGCCCTCTTGTGCCTCAGTAAAAAGAGATTGGAAAGAGCAATCTGGATTTTCTTCTCTTTTTTTTTTTTTTTGTTGTTGTTACAAATAGATGGTATGATCACATATTCAGCTCATATTTTGCTAGGCTAGAGCAGATTGTTTCTTCCTTTGACCTTCTCATCTTCATTTTTTTTGTAGGCAAAAGAGCAAGGGATGTTTGCTGACAATTTTTATTATTAATGGATGAGTAGGAGAAGAAAAATAAAATCTCATAACAGAAATGGCACAATGAAAAATTATATAGCTGGGAGAAGTGCATACAACTACAAATGAAATAAATACACACAAATATACTAAAATATAGAGAAGAGGAAAGGAAAAAGAATGTGATCCTTTCTCAAAAAAATATTCCCTGATATTTTGTTAAGTAGTGAGCAGTGTTCCACTGGCACATTATAGATCATACAAATATATCCGTCTGATATCTAAATCAAGAAATAATTCATTAAGAAGAAAATAGTAAATAACATTTTAAGTTATATCTCTGAGCATACTGAGAAGGTGACTGGCTATAAAACTGAAAACAAGACACCTGTGCTTCTTACCTTGGAGGAGGGAAGGACCTCTTCCAGTTTTCTTCAAGTCTGCCCCATTCCAAACCTGCTTCCAACATACCTTCATTCCAGACCTTCCTGAGAGCTGTAACTGAAGTGAGAGCAAAGACTGACACCTCCTCAAGACTAAAACTTTCAACAAGGCTTTGTAAGGTCGTCTTTGTGTTCATTTAGACCTTTATTTAGAAGACTCCAGGATGTCTATCCAAGTCTTTTACAATCAGCCTGATTGTGGCAAAAACACTTGTAAACTATATGAGGACATTAACCTTAAAAGCTGATGCATCACATTGATAATTGTTGGGTAAAGCTTTAGATCAAAAAAACATGAAATCAAAACTCTTATAAGGATGCCACTGCTGCTGCTGTTGAGGTAACTTGTACAGCCAGAGTTGAGGACAGGAATGAATATAAAGCAGAAAGAGAATCAATAATACATTTCTGGTCATCAAAAGCACCAATTTGTAGCCATAGCTGTTCTTCACAGGTTGGTTTGTCACACATGGACAGTGAAATTAAAAACAGAAGAAGTTGTCAGCAATCAAACAGCAGTCAGACAAAATAGAATTACTTACAGCATATTAAATCTGTAACATTTAATTTTCCCATTGCAGTCACCATGTCATCTGTGTTTTGTTAGCAGCATGTTTCCCTTGTGCCATCCCTTACAAAGCAGAGCTAGGAGCTTCCATTAAGGACTTCATTGCTGTATGAAACCAAAAGGCACACATCTGGGATCTGAGCTTTCCACATGATATATTAATCTTGTGGAATATGAGAACAGTCCATTGGAAATCCAGCAGTGTGAACAGCACAGTATTTTTTGTTGCATTTGTGAACTTCTGTCTCCATTCTGAAAAAAAATCTCAGACCTATTCAGAAGCTGTTTGCCTAAGACCTGTCCCATATTTTGTGTAATCTCTGAACTCTGACATAAGCCTTCCAGATCACAGAGTGCACAGTTCCCTTCCTTGAGTTATGTTTGGCCATTACTCCAAACACAATTTTTCAGGGCTTTGCACAGCTGAAATTCTACCTCTTCTAAATCTAAAGAGGCAAAGGGGAAGACTGGACTGGAACATGTGTTCAACCTTTCTCAAAATTGACAAAAGGAAAAGAAAAAACCAATAATTTTCTAATAATGTTTCTCTAAATCAAGGGAAGAAGTGTAATCTGAGTACAAAATATGTCAAAAGATGAAGGCAACCCTAAGTGTCAGACAGCGGTTTCTCCTGGAAGTAAAAATCCAGCAGAATGGCATGTGCATTTGAAGTTGCCATAATCTTCTTCAAATACAATCTTCAGATTTACCATAAGACAGTAAATTCAAGCAACTTACTTAAAAATATTATCATTTAATGCCAATTATGACAAATTAACAGCAATCAAAAAAGATACATCTGGGGGTCTTTTGATTACTGCAAGTCAAATTGTCCTCTAACAGCTATACACACAGAACTTCTAAGACTACGTCAGATCCTGGAAATTTCACAAAATGTCTTTAAGTTTATCAAGGCAAAAGCCTGACAATATTTAATAATCCAAGATTCACAGTACAAAGGTATAAATAATAATAGTAATAATAAAATATACGAACACAGTTCTGGTGGAGCAAGTCAAGCATCTAAGTGATGATCTGCAAATGTGGATGAAATGGATGTGTCTGCTTACAGAACAGCCCTTTCTTCATGTTGCAACCCACAGTCCTCCTGCCTTGATCAGCCTATTGGGGTGTGCTAAGGCTTCCTCTCCTCCTGTGTGCTCAGGGATACTTCCAAGGAAAAGCCAAGCATATGAGAAGATGACAAGCCACAAGTTCCAATTCTGATACCCTGTCAGGGTATATCCTGACTCGTGTACCTACAGAACCCAACTGCATGCTGTTACGTAAGTTAGACCCACTCTACTATGTTAATAGAACCAGTATAGATTTTAGCAAATGATGATGAAGGAAAAAAATTGATTGCAAGATTCACTTGAAAGTTTTCTTTCTCCCAGCATTCTGTGGATGTCCCCCAAAGGGAAGGAGATTGTAATACACTCAGATCAGTATCACTTTCCTCATTCAGGTTGCTGTAAATTGGGAAGATTTCTAATAGTTTTATAGGAAGCAAATAGCTTCATGAATTAGCATGCAAGATTTCTGAAAATATTCCATTTGGTAACATTCGTCACTCCAAGGTTGTTTTCTAGAAAAGCTTTTTTCAAAATATTCAGAATACATATTGAGAATTATTTGTGAGGGAGAATGTTACTGAGTTGATAGTCATTTTCTGAGTGAGTCATTAGTTGTCCTGTCACAGTTAACGGAAGGGCAGCATTATATCCCCAAAATACCTTGACAGCAGTGCATTAAAAATATTCTTACTAGAATGAACTGATCCTGAAAGATTTTAAGTGCTATGACACAGAAAAGGCTAGAAATTGAAGTTAGTAAAGTTCAGATAGAGAAGAGGCACGGAGACGAGGACTGTGAATGGAAATAATCATCAGTGTCTTCTTCCAAGAAGCTAAGAAAATCCTCCTTTACTTGGCATGGTTATAATAAAGTTGGATAGAACTGCAATGCTCATACTTATATGATAGATCTGTGCTCGTCTGTGCAAGTAGGTGTCAAGGAAGAAGAAACGAAAAAGTCTGTGTTCCTATCAGAACTCTCAGTCAAAGCATATGGAAATTAACAAAACTGTGGATGGGATCTTTCCACAATCAACAGATACATAGGACACAATACTAGAAACCGTACGGATTTACAGCGTGGGGCTATGAGGACTTTAATCACTCCCAGAAAAGACTGAAGGGGAACTTCTCACCCACAGCACCCCGCAGCAGGGACCTGCTCTTGTCACAGGCTCTCACCCAGGGATCTGGCCCTGTCACACACAGTCCTATGTCAGGACACTTGGGTAGCCCTTTATCATAAGAGTGACCCTCTGTCCTTGAGCTAAGCACTTTGTACGACGTGACGTGTATGTGGCACACTCCGATGAATTCAGTTCAAGCATTCTCAACTCCATGAGGCAGAAATATTGGAAAAAGATAATACCTAACTTACTGGGCAGCTAGAAAGACACTTCATATCTTTTACATAACAAGAGCTTGTTCCAGTTTCATTGACCAAAAATCCCTTTCTACTCTTGTCTGCTGTTTTATCATGTATCCTAAAAACCAATTTGTTTTAATTCATTAAATTAAATGAGCCAAGCCGTGTTAGCCAAACTGGCTAATCTCCCTGATGCCACTCCTGAGTGGCTGAGTAACAAATCTTCCCAAGTCAGTCACTGGCTCCAGACCCAAAATATATGGTAGACAGGGAAAACAAGCAGGAGAAAGAGAGGAAAGAGAGTACATACACAGAGACACACCTGTTGATTTCTTTTTTTCTACTGCTGCTAAGGAAGTGTTTCAATCTCATGCCAAGTGTGTCCTGTACATGTGGTGTTTACCAATAAATTATGTTTGTGACACTACCTTAGTAATTTCCAGTTATTCACATATATCTGATACCTTATACATAGTGAGACTCTAAAGACTCTTTGCCTCTCAGTCAAAAGCATTTTGAGATTCTTCAGACTGAAAAAAAGATATTAATATAAAAATTAGAATCACCACTTGAACTTTGTGTAAGAGTTGAAACTTCTCAGGTACAAAACTACTTCCTACTAAAGATACAGGAAAAAATTTTGAATGAGTAGGAATGCTACTTCTGTTATCTTTTTTCCTGGAGGAACTCACTCCACTATTACACACACTGGTACACAAGCTTGGTTCAGCTTTTCCCAGATCAGACAGGTTGCCTCATTAGAATAGTCAGCATCTCAAATCCTTCCTACCTGAACCGAGACATCCATGTTTAATGAATTCTTCCTTCTCTTGTTTGTGGTCTGGAAGGAAATGACTAAGCTTTAGAAAATCTCTGCAAATATTCAGAAAAAGGACTGAGCTTCTAAGGTTTCCTACTTCAAACTTACTTGTATTTGAAGAAGGCTTGTAAATAGTCTAGCCTTGCAGCAGTTATAAATGTGCTGGATTTTGCTTTGAGAGCTCTGGGACATTCATTGCTTGCTTAATAGTGACTGGACATGTGCTACTGTGAGAAACTATGAGGAACGCAAGCTAGGTCATTTTGTAATACATGTTTCCTAACACCTGGAGGTGTTCTCCTTTGAGAGAAAAAAATCACTTTTCCACCTAAGATTATTAAACAAACTGGGAAGGGAGATGCAAGGACTAACGGCTCCCTCCAGATTCATTCAGGATAAAGTTACAGGATATTATATATCCTAGATCATTATCTAATCACTGATGTTATATGATATAATTCCTTTTTTGTATCAGATGAGAAATATGACAGAAGAATTACTTTGAGTTCATCACCAGCAAAATGTTCATCTCCGCTGAGGAAAAGCAACAAAATGTATATGGATTGTATATGGTCACTTAAACACCTTGAGTGCAGATTTAATGAAATCTATTCAGTGGAAGGCCAGTGGCAAGGAGTTAGTAAGAAATTTATTGACATGCAGGAGAAATATTGAATGTATTCCATGTTTCTGCAATGTACAGCAAGAATCAAGTGCCAACAGAGTCCCTGTGGAACAGTGAGGGTAGTCCCTCATGTTGTAGCCCTGTTGAACAACAAGTGCAGCATTGCCATTGCCAGTGAGAGGCTTTGTATGAAATTTGGGAGGGCTCAGAACAGGGGCTTGTTAGGCTTGTCACCAGTCTCAAATTGTTGTGAGAACATGTTTTGCCTTGGTAGCAAGTGTCTCCTGTTATGATGTGGAGCACAAGCATGGAATAATTGCAGAAAAAAAAAAAAAAAAGAGTGCATGTTTTGTTTTATTGAATAGTAACTTTTTTTTAAAGACCACCTGTCACTACCATCTGACTTACCTTTGGTTGAGGCATAATATTATTACTACCGTAGCCTATGCTGGTCAGAACCAGCAAGTAAGTGAAGACCATTAAATGGTCTTCACCATTAAAATGACTTGTGAGAACACCTTCACTAAAAAAAAAGTGACAGCAATAAAATAACAACTGCTTTAGAAATAGAAATACTTTTTCTTAGTATCGTTTACTTCAGATTGTTCAGCTACAAGAGCTAAGAACCTGGGCTTGAACAGAGTCCTATTTTGATTAAGAATGTAAAGTTGGCTGTCAAAGTTCCCACTCGGCAGTGTGAATAGGTGATGGAATATCGTATACTCAACACAATGAAACCAGGGAGGAAAAAAATCTATACAAGGTCATTGATGTAATTCAAAGTAGTTGATCAGTAACAAAGGTATAACAGGAAATTGAGATAATATGAAAAGAATTAAATTATTCACAACTGAGAAAAAACAGTCGTGTTCTCTGAATTAAAAGCTAGTAGCCTTGAAACAACACAGAAAGATAAAAAATTATGCAGGATATTCACATGAAGAGATCAGTCTTATGATGTATAAGAAAAAAAAATGCAGCACAACTCTGGATTTTTTAATCAAGGTTTCCCTCTCTCTTCTCTTTTGTGTGTGTGTCATGCCCTTTAAAAAATAATTTCTGAAGAAACATTTCACGAAAGACATCAAACATATAAACAATCAGACCTGCCAGGAAAGGAAATGAAGATGAGATGGGGACAAGTTTGAATCTCATTAGAATTCCTGCCTGGGAGGTTATTGTTAACCTATTTTCCCTCTCCTTTCAGAAGCAGTTATTTGTGTCAGGAGGAAGAAATGGAATGAGAGAGGAAAACACAATGAAGGCATTTTTAACCTTTATATGGCACCTAACCCATATAAGCAGTTTGACTTGTGGGAGATACTGATGCTACTGATGCTATAGTCATCTTTATCTGGAGATAAATGTGCAAAATTAATGAGAAAAGAAAATTAGGTGAAATGAGGCATATTGTTACTATATCTAAAACTGCTCAGCTTTATGCAAAGCATAGAAACTGAGCTGCTTCAACAAAGGCTTTTATACACCCTGATCTCTCCCACAGACTGTGGTTTTGCCTTTCACTATGTGATAACTAAAATAATATAAAGCAGTGAAAGAGTAGGTTATGGAAAGTGTGAGCAATGCAGTTATTGCTAAAGATGGCAAAACTTCCCCCACGCACACTAACTTATAGCTTCTTAGTTTTTAGCACCACTTATGGAATCAATTTGTCAAGTGAGTAAAGATGACATGATACTAGTTTGTGTTTCTAATTTTTTCAGTACTTTCTGCAGTTACGTTTTGCCACCTTGACATCTATTCCCATATGAGAAATTCCAAAAGAAATCTTACAGAAAAATGAGTTTTATCCAGTATGTGATATTTTCATCTTGATAAAGAGCATAGGAAAAGACACAAACTTTATTTTCATTCCATAGTTGTCCAGGAGAGATATAAGAAAAAGATGTATGTCAACTATCATAAATAGTTCTTCCTTAGCCACATATTTATGCTTTACATACAAGACACTTGTTTTCTTTGAGCAAGAGGGAAAAAAATAGAAAAGAATGTGGCTTAACTCCTTGGGAAATCTACAAAACTATAAGGATTTAGAAACACTATGTTTGCTTCCTCAGGCTTGATTTTATGTTCTATTATACGCATCATTTTCTCCCACCAGTAAGTGTACTCTTGGCAAATTACTGCTACAGCAGGCAAGGCAGTGGGAGAAAAGATTCTAGGTAGAAAGCCTTCTTTATACAAATAGACCAAAATTTATTGGAGTGAGGGGAATTTGTTCCTTCAGGACGACAACCTCCTTCCCTTCTTCGACCACTTCTTACCATCTTAGTGAAAGAAAACCCAAGGGACAATAGAAATGAAAACATGTAAGAGTGACGTGCCCTTTATTATTTTAGCAAACAGAGGGGTGGCTACGTACTGAAGTACTTCTAATTCATCAAATCTCCAAAGATGCAGATTCTAACAATGGATCTGCCAATTTTCATAGCATCTTGGAAGTTTACAGTAATGCACATCTAACATTTGCATTTGTTACTGTCAGTTTTTGATGTCTAATAAGGACAGTTTAAATTACATTATTGATTAGAGTGTCATCTTCATCAAGAGCAATATTTGTTATATTCTTCTGCTGTGGAAAGAGCAATATGAGGATAATAAACATTTGAAACTGAAGGAAACAGTGAGAGTTTTCTATTCAAAGGTTGCTGAGCCTACAGGCTGTGGGCACTCTCTCTCTCTCTCTCTTTGTTTTCTCTGTGTGACGTTCATGACTATACATTTTTCCCATCCACATTTTCTTTCTGAAACAGTATGGTTCTGAAAAAACATATTTTTCTGCTATCGTGGCTCTCAGACACAAGATGCTCTTTGGCTGGAATAGCTAAAAAGAATGCTTACTGCCTTGCAAACAGTAAAAGAAAGGTTAGGATGTCAACAGCTGTGTCATGGGATTACTCCAGTCAATACTCTTCTTCACTCTGACAGTTCTTCACTTTTAGAAGGAAAATTAGTTACTTCTTCGTCTGTGTGAAACATAATCGAATCTGGAAAAAGCAGAACATATCTGCTGTGCTCCTGACATGCTACAAAGCTGGATATAGTGCTCAAAAAGAAATAAGGAGAAAAAAATTGCTGAACTTCCAGCCCTGTCATGATGGATTTCAATCCATTATAATTTCCCATTGCTTAGTTCACATAAGCTAATGTTTGCAAGACAGAGGCTTTTAGCCTCTGGTTGAACATCATGACCAGAAAATATACTTGGAGACTTGATGAAGGTTACTGTAGACAGAGTAGTGTTAGTGTCATGTAGACAGGGACTGTGGTGTTTGTCTGTTCTATGAGCGAGTCTACACCGCAGTGAATACAGCGTAAATAGATGTACTGGCACTAAATGAGTCAGCTCATGTGTTGGTAACGCTGCAATTATGGTATCATGAGTATTAATGAAACCCAACTGCGTGAGCATTTACTCAGCTTCTCAGGAAGTAGTGGCAGGGGAAGTAGTTATATCTACCAGAATTCAGTAGGTCTAGAATGAATATAGCTGCACTATGACTGTCATATGTCATTGACATATGACAATACAGTATGTGACCATACTGTATTTTATCACCTGTTTTGGAATCCAAGTGCATCACTGACACACACCAAATGCTAAATTGTAATTTCCATGTTGTTTACCAATAGGGAATACCCATGTAGCTCCAAATGATCACCTGCAAGATTGCTGAGCTCTCCAGAGCCAAGGTCAGTCAGCGAGGTGACTTAATGTGAGCATTTGCATGAAGCTTTTGAAAGACAGGAGCATTTCACAGGTCATGCACAGCAGCATTTGATTTTAAGTGCTTTCCCCTATACTGTACTTCATCTTTGGCAAGAGCTTAATCAAAATAGAACCAAGAAGATACGGGTTGCTGATTTGCAGGGCATGTGCCATACAAAATCAATTTTCTGGGTTAAAATATTCAGTATATGCCCTTCTTTCCACTGATTGGAAATAAATATATCTACAACTGGCTTCACCAAGGGGAAGTCTTGCCTGACCAACCTGGTGGCCTTCTATGATGAAGTGACTACATCAGCGGAGAAGGGAAGAGCTACAGGTTTCATCTATCTGGATTTCTCTAAGACCTTTGACACAGTCCCACACAACATCCTTCTCTCTAAATTGGAGAGGTATGGATTTCATGGGTGGTCATTTGGTGTATGAGCAATTGGTTGGATGGTCACATCCAGAGGTTAGTGGTCAACTGCTCAATGTCCAGATGTAGATTGGTAACAACTGGTGCCCCTCAGAGGTCCATATTAGGACCAGTACTGTTCAATATCTTCATCAATGACATAGACCGTGGGATCAAGTGCACCCTCGACAAGTTTGTGGGCAACACTGAGTTGAGTGGTGCAGCTGACATACCTTAGGGACGGGATGCCATGCAGCAGGACCTGGACAGGCTTGAGAAGTGGGCCCGTGTGAACCTCATGAGGTCCAACAAGGCCAGGTGCAGGGTCCTGCACCTGGGTCAGGACAACCCCCGGTATCAGTACAGGCTGGTGGATGAAGGGATTGAGAGCAGCCCTGCCGAGAAGAATTTGGGGGTACTTGGGGATGAAAAGCTGGACATCAGCTGACAATGCGTGCTCACAGTGCAGAAAGCAGCATGGCCAGCAGGTCAAAGGAGGGGATTCTGCCCCTCTGCTCTGCTCTGGTGAGACCCCACTTGGAGCACCGCATCCAGCTCCAGGGCCCTCAGCACAGGAAAGATACGGACCTGTTGAAGTGGGTTCAGAGGAGGACCACAGAGAAGACCAGAGGGCTGGAACACCTCTCCTATGAAGACAGGCTGAAAGAGTTGGGGCTGGAGAAGAGAAGGTTCTGGGGAGACCTTATATCAACCTTCCATACTTAAAGGGTCCTACAGGAAAGATGGGGAGGGACTGTTTATCAGGGAATGCAATGATAGGATGAGGGGTAACAGTTTTAAACTGAAAGAGGGGAGATTCTCAATAGATATAAGGAAGAAATTTTTTGCACTGGTGTTGGTGAAACACTGGCCCAGGTTGCCCAGAGAGGTGGTAGATGCTCCATCCCTGGAAACATTCAAGACCAGGCCTGGATGGGGCTCTGAGCAATCTGATCTAGCTGAAGATGTCCCTGCTCATGGCAGGGCAGTTGGACTAGATGGCCTTTAAAGGTCTCTTCCAACCCAAACTATTCTATGAGTCCGTAAATAATCAACTTGGAGATTCAGCAAACGTAACAGAAAATCCTGCCGTGGATGTTAAGAAGTGTTGTTGAAGCTGAGATGATGCAAGAGGAGAGGTTTATAATTCTTAATGCAACTATCCCTCCTTGGAAATTTCTGAATTTAGCTGTGTTGTCACGTTACTGTTCTTTCTCTTTTCTCTTATTTTGAAAGTTATACGTGTGGATCTATCTTTCGTCAGAAAAAATAGCAAAAAAAAAAAAAGGCAGAAAAAAACATAGGAAACCACTGAGAGATCCCTGTTGTCTAAAACACGTCTCAAAGATAGTGAATGCAACATATATATTCAAGGTAAATCCATTTTTACAGTTCCACAAATTTTTTAAAAAAGTGTGAATCTAGTCAAAACAATTTAGTTCAAGTTTCTGAAGGTTTTAGTTATTTACTTGTTCAATTCATATTCAAGATGGATCCATGTCATGCTACTTGCTAAATAAAGAAAAATGACTCATTTCCTTAACAACTGAGGGGTTTCTAACAAAGCTAGAACCTGAAACTGCCATCGTGCAATAAGCAGGAACAAAGCATAATAGGATTTTTTTTTCAATCTATCACTGAGGAATAAAATTCCATACACAAGCTTAATTACTATTGGTGGGAGGAAAAATGGAAGCTGTGAAGGATTTCTGTGAAGGCTTTGCTACAAACCCCCCCTGTAATTCGAGAGTTATTTTTTCCTGTCGTTTATTAATGGCCATAGCAATTTGTTATATAATCCCAGTATATGTTTCTTAATTGATGTGGAAGTCACACGCACAATGTCTTTCTGTTGCCCATATACAGTTAAAAAGCAAAAGCAATTTGACCATATTAGGCTAATTTTGCTAGACAGATTCAGTTCATGCTTCAGCTGTCAGAACAACTGCTGCCTTCATACTGTTACTGATTTTGACATTCCTTTGAGCGACTGAAATATCACAGATTCAAGGTAGGCTAGATAATGGTGGTGCTTTATTCTGAATGATTTTAAAATGTGAGGTTAGATTAACGTTTTGTTAAGAATTTTCAGTTTTTCCCAAGCACAGATACGTTTGAACCACTGTTGCACAACACAGGCGATAGATGATAAAATTAAGTTGTTCTTCAGCTATAAATATGAATATAAACTAATGCATGCACAAATTAATTTTTTGTGTTTGATCATTGATACCATTAAGAAATATAGCTTATCAGTGGTCAAGCTTGTGCAGTCTTAGGTGCCACTTACTAAAACAGAATTTAAAGGTCTTCAACAGTTCACAGGTTCAAGGTCTCAGAGCAGTGAGAGAGAAGAGTGAGGAGAAACCACAAACCGTTCTGATGAATTACATTAACTGTAAGTCTTTGAACAACTCACCTGCACTTTTACCATCTTGTCATTAACAAAATGCCTTCTGCCTTTGCCACAAACACAATGATTTCTCTCACCCAGATCCCATCTCCCCACAGAAGACTAAATTACAGAATGTAGTAAGATAATTGATGTGCTGTTGCAGTATACACAGCAGGTTTACTGACTGTGAGAGGGACACGAGCATAGAATTTATGTTTCCTAAGTTCCCTATTTCATTCCACAAAAACAAATAGGTCTGCTATGGAAGCAGTATTGCTGAGAAAATTTACCTTGTAGGATTCACAGTTACTTTGTGGCAGAATTTGTAAGCTGTATAACGAATGAGACAAGTCCTATGACAGCGCTTTTTCAAACCCTTGTCCCAGGATATTCAGCCTGCGCTTATAACCACACTGAAGCTGTCTTTCCTTTCTTTTTCCAGCCTCACAGTCCCCTTTAAAATATATCTCTGACCTTCAAAGGTTTTGCTCTGTCGCTGCTGTTCAGCCATTCTTAACCTTAATTAGACTGTAGCTGCTCTAGTGACACTGCTGTAATCTGCCTGGAAAGCTGCTATCATTTTGGATGCACTTTCCTCAGATGAAGAATGTACATGTACAGGTATTGAGGGCGTGTGAATTTAGACTTTAAATATGCTCCAAATTAATATGCATCTTTACATGTAAGTCTAGTGACTATCTTTGTGTCAAATAATAATTATTTTTATAAAAAGAAGTCATTATTTGTTGAGTCTGGTCTAAAAAACATCAAGGTTTTACCCAAAGCAGGATTAGAAAAATTTCCTGAAGTTCATTGGTCTGTTGCTGTAATACATGGAGGTATCTATAAGCACTCTTTTGGGGTTAACTGCTGTGAGTTTTCTCTGCAAAAAGGGAGTTGGACTTTGGTGTAGAAGTTTTATCTTTGTCTTCTGCCAGTGAACAAAATTATAAAACTTATCTATTTGTATTCTGAGTATTTTCAAATTTGAGTCCTGACTGGTGTCAGTGCAGAATGTCCAGATCACACAACTGGTGTTATCTTCATTGTACCTATTAGTCTCCAATGTCTTCATTGCCTTTAGGCAAGTGGTGTTTTGCACTCTACCATTATACAGCTATGTAATAAAGTGAAAAGCCTTCCAGTTGACAAACCCCTACTTTTGACATATGCCTATCAGCAAGGGCAGGCATAGCTTCATATATTACAAGAAAAAAAAAGACCTTTCTTGCCTTGTTTTTATCTTTCCTACAAGGATTTCAAGGATTAAGCATTAGTTTCAAGACTAGTTTCCAAAAAAATCATATCCGCTTCAAGTATTTTGCAGTAAATACAAGATGACATAAGTCTTGATTAAATAATCACTTTTCAGGTAAAAATCCATTTTTGTATTCTTTTCTAAAGATGCTCATTTGAATAATCTGCCAAACAGTTTCCATCTACTAGAACTATTAAAGTGAGGGTGTACAATCTGATATATTTTTTAGTCATGCTTGAAACATGGGAAGGTACTTCACTTCAGAATATATGGAATAGTATTGCCAGAAGGTTTTTATAAAACAGATTAATTTCCAGTTCATATTCAGTTTTTTCTTCATCAGTCTGTATCTCAGTAAACTAAACTCCATTGGGCCCGTATTCTTCATATGTGTCTTTTATCATTTAATGTTCTGTGAAGTGCAAGTAAACTCTAGAAAATTCAGCTAAAATAATAAATATCAAGTAAAAATATTGACTCATGTGAAGAAAAGACCTCAAATGTGTCCTACTTAACTATCACCTAGGAGGAAGAAAAAGCATTTCAAGAAAATAAATAAATCAATTTTCCCCGATAAATGCTATATTTGGAAAATTGTCAAGCATACCATAATTAGGAATACTTATGCCTACTATTTCCCCTGAACTTCTGATCACAGGATTCCATTTTTCCCATTTTCAGTTACTGGTAAGTATTGGCAGCATCTCTACCAATTGGCTGCCCTAGATTAGTTACTTGGAAGTTTTCAACTGAAATCCTTAAGTGAGAAAAGATTTAGGAAATCTTTTTGTTTTATTGAAAGTTAAAGCAGAAATTTCCGAACAGCTTTCCTGATAGATTTTATGTTATTGTAGTTAATACATACTCACCCACCCTTTCGCAAGCAAAGCTTGTCCACACTCAGCACACAGGACAGACTATGATTGGGTGAAGAATTGTTTAAAAATTGTCTGTATGCTATTTAGAAATTAAGGGATAAAAAGTTGTGATGAAAACCTGAGCAACTGAGGTCAGTTGAAAACTTCGTTGGTCTATCTCAGTAAGAAATGGCACAAAGTTCTCAAAAAGAAGCTGTGGTTTAGGGAGATGATCACCACCCAGGAGAAAAACCTTTGCTGTCTGCGTGACAGTAGGCAAAACATGCAAAGCACCATTTTCAGAGATGACTGAAGTATGCTTGAGTGACTAAGAAAAGCTCTGAATTAGAGCTTGGGATTCTCAGTCTTTAATACAACAAAACGAATATTGTCGGTCATAAGAGGAAAAAAGCATGTGAGAGAAGGAGAGAGTCTAGTGGTTCATTGCATCGGGCTGCTGACACTAACAATTGTTACCAAAAGAGGTGTGCCGAGGAGAATCATACCTCAGACCCAGACCATCAAAGGAAAATTATCTCTGCAGTTGTCACTGCATGCATGCAGGTCCTAGCTCTCTGCCTGGGACAAGTATCAGCTCCTATGGGTCATAATGGCAGTATTCCTTTAGATCCTGGTCCTTTAGCTGACCAGAGAATCCATAGCATCTTTCCTGGTCATCTTTCCACAGAAATCTGGTCATTAAGTGGGAGACAGGAAGGAAGGAGTGTGACTTGTACAAAGTCAAGATGAAACCAGAACTCCCTGATTTCTTCAGAAGTATGGAGACATTCCCAAACTTAGGAATACCTTGAGACCCGAATTTTCAAAAATAATAAATACACACCACTGCAAATGAGATGAATGTAGACTCCTTTGTCCATATGTTGTGCTTTAAGAAGTAAAACACCCTGAAAAAATAATTTTCTTCGTTTATCAAAATGCCAGATTATTTAACACATTCCTAAATTTACCTTTAATCTGTAAGATGCCAATTCTCCACATGTGAATCACGAAGGAGAATATGCATCTGCTGTGTGGAAGTGCTAAGAAAATAATGATGACAATCTGTAAGGAACCGAGTTCCTATTGTGAAAATATCAAAAGCCCTATAAGGAAATTAGGAATTTGGCATTCAGCTCATAGTTTGGGTAGTATGCAGAAAATAAACCCTAGGATGATAGTGAGGATGAAAAAGAGAAAAGATACAGAGAGAAAGAGAAATAAGAATAATTTATTCCAGGAACTCAATGAGACAGGAATCCTTGGGAAGTAGCATGTACTTACACAGTTAAAAACTACAAGTTGTAGACAAGCAGGAGTAATAGGATAAAATAACTTAATTCTAGTGTTTTCTAACTTTTGAGAGCTTCATCTCAAACCTTAGGTTTTTTTACTGCATATCATTGGGGTTTTGGAGTGCAAAATATAGTAGGTTGCATGGAATCATATACTGATATCTCTCTCTCTCTCTACTTGAAATGAAAACCTGAATCATACTCATCTACCTCTGAGTTTAAATTATATTTTTTGTTTTAAAAATATAGTTTAATTCCTAGTTTTACAATACTCTGGATTACTTTGTTAATGAAATACACATGAGGTACAAAAATCAGCTCATGAAAAATTTTTGAGAGCATTTGTTGAAAATTGTGCATTCACTGTGGGCTTTAATAAAATGCTACATTCACTGTTAGTAGGATTCAGTAAGCTTTCTTCTGGAAAGACAGCCCTAAAGAAAGGACTTTGAAA
Organism: Charadrius vociferus; assembly: GCF_000708025.1. Lineage (NCBI taxonomy): Eukaryota > Metazoa > Chordata > Aves > Charadriiformes > Charadriidae > Charadrius > Charadrius vociferus. The sequence continues at coordinate 392,971 of NW_009648118.1, read as the reverse complement.
AGCTTTTAAACTGCTCTGTGTTAGCAGTAATCCTCAAAAAATAATAATAATAAAAAAAACCCACTTTCATCGAGCACTCGCAATGTTTGGGCAACGCTAATTATGTCAAAATCCAAATGAATCATAAAAAACCCCACCCAAAGTCAGCCACCCTCCCTTTCAAAATTATGAGTCAAAATCATGGGTTTTTTATAGCCTGATGGATAAATTAATTTATAGTTGTGAACTTTGTTTATTTGTCTAGGACATTCATTGGCTTTAGCTCTATATAGATAGAGGGAATTGGTTTAAATTATTGCTTTTGTTCAAAACAAAAGATCTCTTAGGCTACACATTTTATCATATACAGATAATATTAAAAGGTTTTGCAGAGCATGGTTTTTGAAAAATATGTCACGTTCATTTTATTTTCATTGAACATACCATTGCCTTATAAACTAAATTATAATATTTGACACTGAATCACAAATTCATAAATGAAAGATCTTAGAAAATGATAATTTAATGACAACTCTCAAAACATTTCATAAAGTGCGGGAATAATTCCAGTGCCTTAACAAAAATTCTATTTTCTTTAAACATATGCCAATATCCAAGGTCACATCTACATTTGGGCTACTGTAAGTTTATGAAGACTGTTTTTTCACTCTCTCATACCACCAGTCACCATAGTAACTTTTACTGTTTCTGAAATCCTTCAGCAAAAAAAAGAAGTTGAATATATTCTAAATTCCTATTCTCAAAACGGAGCATCTTAGTATGAGCGAAGAGCTTTGAAACACTAGATCCATTCAAGTGTTAACACGCACTGGTTTGAAGTCATGAAAAAAATATCTTTTCCGCAGGCCAGCTGCAGCGGGACCGTTTCACTTATTTTTTCCATCCCTTTGTCTCACAGTTCATCTCTGACATGATCTGGACATTCAGTCGTGCACACTCCCTGACACAAAACTTAAACTTTGAATATGTCCTTGTCCCCACTCCCTGGCTTCCTGTCACGTACCCTTTTTTTTTCACTGTCATTTCATCTATCATATTACTGTCTATTTGTCAGTAAATAATCTCAGGAAATGGTGTGGCAGCTTGTGGTTTATAGTGGATTAGGTGGGACAAGCCATGGCTAGTGAGGTCCCTCTGCTGCCTGCGGATGCCCGTTCCCCGGGGAGGAGACATCCTCTCTGTGCCCTGACAGTGGATGTGACAAGCCAAGCTGTTCTTTACATCTGTATATCCATCTGTTGAAGAAATACATATATACCACTGCAAACAAATATTTGTAGATCTATAGGTCAGCTATGCAATTAGCGATTGTTGTGATGGGAGCCTGTTTGAAAGACTGATCAATCAGACCAGCTTCAAAACATTGCCAATCATTGTTCTTAATCACTTTCAGTCATTATCTGCACATATACAAACCAACTAGTACTTAATGCCTATGTCCCAAACTAGCTCAAAGTTGGTTATTTCCACAGAGCTGGTGCCATACAGCTAGCGCTGATGGCTACAGTCCTGCGTGGTTTTTAGTCTATGAGGTAAAGGTAGTCCTTCACAAGAGATACTTGATGAGGGAAGCAGGAACCCTGGTGGTCTGTCATCTTTCATCCCTGTCTTTCCTCTCTTATTCTTGACCTTTTATACCCTTTTTCCCCCTCCCCAAAAGAAAAAAGAATGACCTCACCTGCTATTTATGGCTTATTTTTTGGGCCAGGACATATCCTGACCCTTGTTTCATTTATTCTGTAGGATTTTTCTGGTTCTAGCAAACATCTTTTTTTCCCGCTCTTCAGGATTATTTTGGTTTTAACAGACATCTTTATTGCCTGCTCTACATGCTTAGTTCTTCTCTTGCGGATTTTACTAACCAGCACATCTCTTCCTGCACCCTGTTTGGACAACTATACCACATCTCTTTTTACCCCTTTGCAGTTTGGCTACTATTAATATAAGACCAGCTGTGTTACAAAAGGCTATTAGTAGCATTACAATGTTACAAAATGGTTACACACTCTCATCAGTTATTCTATTTTATTGTGCTTATGTCTAAATTTTATCAGAAAAATATTAATTTTATTTTGCTTAAAGTACATCTACTTTTGGGTTTCAACAGGCCCCCACTTTGGCTACAGTTTTTCTAAAACTATTGTTTATTTCAAAGATACAGAGTCTAAATAAGTAAGTAACTTTTTCAGGTTCAAATAATAAATTCATGATCTAATCTATAATGGAGACTAGTTTTCTGAACTCATTAAGTGCTAAGACTTGTCTTTTGGAAAGAATTCTCACAAAAAAACCCTCATGTTTTGTTTATAGGTTTTAGGATACCCTCCAAGGTAAAAATACACTGAGAGAAACAGAATTAAAACAATACAATTGCTGTCTTCCAATGTATGGATCAGCATCTGGGTCTGGAGAGTAACTGAGAAATGTGCCCTTAAGTAAAAAAATTTAAACAGCTTATACTTCTGTTATTTTGTGTTTAATTGCCTTAATTTTAATCAACAAGGCCAAAGGTGGGGTTTGGTGTTTGGTTGTTGGTTTTTTTTTTTTTTTCCCCTTCACCCTGTTTATTTCTTTGTTTGTAAGATAATTCTCTTCCATGAGTTGTTTGGGAGCAACCTTTGAGGCAATGAACCTTCTACCTCTTTATCTCACCTTTCAGGTCACCTTTGGCCAGGTCATTTCCATACAGTGCCTTCAAGCCCTTTCAAATGTCTTCTAGGGCAACAGCCAGTAGATCTGGCCTTTCCTGCTTTAGGTACAAGTTTACGAGCAGTCTCAAAGGTTTATTTTTCCAGAAATTACGGTTCCAATTCTCGGCTAGGCTTGGGAGTAGTGGAAAAGCTGAAGACCTTTCTAATGAAGGGGATCTTAGACCATAAATCAAGAACTTTTAGCTTTGGAAGCCAATAAGACTTCTGTAGACTAGGTAATTTCAGACTTAAACAAAACTGACATGCATCAAGTCAGAAGTTTAGATAATGCACAGGAAAATTCCCTTTGGTTTATTCTATGAAGAGTCTGATTTTTATTGAATCTTCTCTAAATGAAGAAGGTGGAATGAACAAGGGAATATACCTCATTTAAAAGGATATTGTCTAAATCACATTTTTCCATATAGGTGAATTATATTGCATATACTAAAAATGTTAATGCTTTCATGGTTGGAATAAAGGCTTTAAATTCCTCTGTGTGTGAATCAAATTCTATATAGAATATCTACTATGCAGTTCAAATGATAAAATATATCAATTTCAAGTCCTCTTAGGTCCTTCTTTGTTTAGCATTGTTTATTTTCTAAATACCAGATGAATTCCTTCATTTTAGCATTTGATTTCCTTTGTTGCTCATATTTAATAAAAATATATTCAACTGAAAGATAAATTATCTTGCTATTCCAAATAATTGTCAAAACATTTGAAACTTCGATGATGATGAGTCTATACAATGAAATTTTCACCCCTTGTAATAATCTTAGAAATCAATTTTAGACTAGTAGGTTTCTCTTGCATCGCGGGAAAAACATGGAATTGTTCATATGGAATAAACAACACCTTCCATATGGCTACTAAAGTAAAAATTTGTGGTTTATTCAAAGGAGTATCTCTTTTATATCTCAAAGATATGCTGTGAATTTAAGCGTTAAAAATATTTCTATTTATCCTTCTCCGTAGATGGAATATAGTGTTGTTTCATTGCTATCCCTCTTCAAATGCTGCAAAAGTATTGGGATTACCAAAGAAAAAGTCATCACCTGAGCATGACTAAATCCAGGGTTTCCTGGAAGCAAAATGGTATTTCCAAATATAGCACAATATTTCTTTGTAGGATGAGGAAAAAGCAGAAGAATTAGGGTGAAAAGCACGATGAAGGATTATTGCCAACTTGGAACAAGGCAGAAAAGACTGACTCATGAAAAATGGCTCTTTGGGAATCCTTCAATTCTACAGTAGAAACTCCTGCATCAGACTTTCCTTTATTGCCGTCCACCTACCCCAAAGAGATTTCATAAAGATGGGCAACCTTTTCTAATATTGCCTAAAGGTAATCATAACGCAAACAGCCTCCTAGGAAGACAGGTTGTACTTCTGAAAGACAATAACTTCAATTTGTGTAATAGAAAGACCTGCACTAGACGTGTTGAAATTAATTTGACAACTGCTAATAACGTAGTCATGAAAGCCTGGATTTGGGTAGACGACTAAATTGAGAAACAACTTAAATCTCCCTAAGGGAGTCTTTCCCAAAGGAGTTGCGTGTCTGGCTTCTTTCATTCTGAATATCAGCAGCATCGTTTTCACTGTTCAGGATCTGCATATGGTTCTCCGCTTGCCTCAGCACCTGAGGAAATAGAATGGATACGATGATGACAAGTTTTCTTAGGACAATATCTTTACAGACACAGAATTAACAAGTAATTTAGACTGGACTGAAAAACACACCTGGTGATGAAAAAAACCCTCTTTTTTTCCAAAGAAAGATGCATTGACCAAAAAAAAAAGTTTAATCTACAAATATTGGTGAAATATTGCCATTTTCTCATGCAAGCAAAAAGGTTTTATTTCCATTTAAATTTGCATGTTGAAGGCAAAAAAATTAATTCTTCCAAAAATTATCAAGAAATGATCACATTTCCCAGTTAACTTTGTCAAAAAATCTATCAATTTGTTTTTCTCCTTCTAAATATGTCTGGTTTGGTACATTTTATTCCCAAATGTAAGAATGCAAATACACTTTGACTACCAACGTGATGGGGTTTCTGGTTCTTCACATTTGCTACTGGGTACAAGCAATGGAAACAAAGTAAAGAGGAAGAATAATTAAGCTTTCTTAGCAGCATTCTGTCTGGGTCTTCATCTGAAAATAGCCACATAATAAGAGTATATGGAAAAAATAGCAACTGGATTACAAATTAGGATGTTGTTAAAACAAGGTAAACATTACGATGAAATCATGAATAAAACAGCTTGCTTGCTTGATTGCCTAGCTAGTTATAAAAAGAAAGAAAAAGTTGCCAGATGTGCCATCAGTAGACAACAGAAAGTGCATGTTGACCTAGTAAAAGTCTACCCCAGGACTTGTGGGACCTACAATAGTTAAGGAGATAAGGTTGCACGCATGAGAGATTATAAAGTGTCTGAAAGTTTCCGCCTGTCTAAATAGACGGGGATGTATAATTTAGCTTTTGACTAAGACAGTCTAAGATATGTGGGGCAGAAAGTACTCTGAAGGTGTAATAGCTGACTGAGAAGATGCAGGTTCTGTTCACACAGTCTACTCAGATAAGAACTGAGGGATATGGCAGACGTTTCCTATCCACGTCAACTAATGAATGGGTTAAATGAAGCAGCAACGGACTGATCTCTGTAGTCCCTTAACCTGTTGTTTCACTGGATAGACTACTGGTTTCTAGATTCCTAACTGCTTCAAGAAGGAAGATCCTGACCCAGCTGAGGAGGTGCAAGGGGAAGCCACAAACCCCTATAGAAATATGAGAAAATATTGGCAAACAACGTGTGCACATTAAACCCTCTTGAACACCCGCCCATGCATGCAGAATTCTAAAAACAAAGCATATGAATGATCAGGGCTGGAAAATCATATACTCCAGGTGTTCAAGACTGCTACTTTAATAGGCGCTTTTGCTGCAGTACTAAAAGATATGTTGGCTGCATATTAGTTTGTACAAGTAAGCATCAGTTTTCTGTCTTCTTGAGAAAAAAATTATTTTGATTGACATTATAACTAATGAGCATATAGGGAAAATGTAAGATCCTTCAAAACCAAAATAAACTGACGTTCACACTGCAAGCTTCAGAAAGTTAATATATCTGTCATTAAGTATAAAGCAACTAGGACATAGACTAATTTATCTAGCTTCCACTATCATCTTCAAGTAGAAAATTATAGTTCTATTTGGTGACTACTTCTTCATTCAAAGACCTAAAGTTCTGTAGCTTATGCATTGCACTTTTTATTTGTTTGGAAATTGTCTTTTCCTACAGCCTCATAGAATCAGTCAAAACCATGAGGAGGAAGCATACTGGAAAGAAAGAACAAATACAAATGGCTTATGAGAAGAAACACCCTGTCTACCTGAGCTAGACAGAGGGCTTTTTTGTTTATTAAATTCAAGGGCAAATCTGAATAAGAAAAAGCCCAAATATGATATACATGAAAAATGACAGCTTGGTCACCCTGGAACTTAGAATCAGATAAAATATCACAACTATACTTACAAACATGAGGAATTGGTAAATGTTTGATTAATGGTTCTAACTAAGTAACATGAGTAGCCATTAGAAAAGTGATATAAAAAATCTAAAGGAGCCACAAATACTCTTGTGACAACGGTCACCACAACATCATGACTTTTTTTGTAGAAATGGGGTGGCAGTTGTACCATGTTTACGTGAGGTAACTAGATAAACTTTGCTTGTAAAGACCTTTAAAAGTTCTGTTAGTTTGAACACTTCAAACACAAAAAGCTTAACTTACTAAAATACAAACATAACATCTTCCTTATTAGTTAATTCATCCACTTTGAAGCCATTATACTCCTAGGAAACTCTCAATAACTGCAATAAGCTTAAGAACAGACCCAGTGAGTCACAGATATTGTGAAATCAATGAGTCACAGAAAACTCTGAGATTCCTTTACAGAAAAGAAAGATCTTCCTGCTGCTCACAGAAAGCCCTTGATTTCTAAAATACCTACTGTGACTGAGAGCTTTAATGAGAAAAGTGTCAAGAAATTAGATCTTTACATGCCCTTTATGTCTGGTATACTTTTCAGATTAGAGTATTTTAGACCAGAATCGAATATGAATAAATACTAAGAATAATTAATAATAAGCCTAAATAAGACTTAATAAGATTAAGTCAAGTATTACTATGATTTAAGCCCTTGCTTTAGCACAGGTTTCTTGTATGACTTTGAGCGCTTTTTTTCCCATTTATTTGCAAATATCAATAATATTAGCCACTTTCCAGCAGCATTATGTGTTCTGTGCTAAAGATATTTAAGTGAAATAGAAAAGGGAGTCTTTATATACCTTTGAAAGCCCTGATACTGCAAACGTATTTTTTAACAAATCATAGAATCATAGAATGGTTTGGGTTGGAAGGGACCTTCAAGATCATCTAGTTCCCCCCCCCCTGCCATGGGCAGGGACACCTCCCACCAGCCCAGGTTGCTCCAAGCCCCATCCAGCCTGGCCTTGAACACCTCCAGGGATGGGGCAGCCACAGCTTCTCTGGGCAATCTGTGACAGTGTCTCACCACCCTCACCGTCAAGAATTTCTTCCTGATGTCTAATCTAAACCACAGAATCACAGAATCACAGAATGGTCAGGGTTGGAAGGGACCTCTGGAGATCATCTATTCCAAACCCCCCCGCCAGAGCAGGGTCACCTCCAACAGGTTGCACAGGACGGCGTCCAGGCGGGTTTTGAATGTCTCCAGAGTGGGAGACTCCACAACCTCTCTGGGCAGCCTGTGCCAGTGCTCCACTACCCTCAAAGTAAAAAGTTCCTCCTCATGTTAAGATGGAACTTCCCTGTTCAGGAAATTTAGACACAAACCACTGACCATTATCAGTATAGTGTTGTCTTTCTAACCGCGCTTCAAACCATGGGGCTTACATCAGTATCTAGTCAAACAGTCAATATCTTGATTTAAGCCAATGTTTAAGAGCTAGTTTGTTTCTTGCAGCCTACTTCTGTTTCTTTAGCCAGGCCAGGAAGGATTGCATAGGGTGATAGATGAAGAGCTGCTCTGCTTTCTCATTCTGCTGAGGCACTTCCAGAGGAGAAATATAGGTCATGTAGGAGAAGAGTCAATTGCTGCCCTGTGTGTCAACAGCCTTTTCTGTGCCCGTTACACTGGTTAGTACACAGCGTCAGCCATTCGCTTCTGATCACAGCCCTCAAGGAAGAAGAGGTAACCCAGCAATCAGACTGTTATTCCATGGTACTTAGAGGCTTTGCAGATACTTGAGAGTGTGTATGATGACTTGAGTGTGTGTGACCATGATGACCACATGATCTGGGGAAAAGTAACAATTGTGCCTGTTTCCAATTTATTTTATTCGCAGTTTTGTTTTATTCACAGTCTTCTTTAGTTTGATCTCAAAGTACTTTGCAGTTTGGTTCCTTGTTTGTTCCTGTGTTTTCTGTGCAAACTACATCAAGGGCTAAAGATGTGAACTAGAGTCACCAAGATTCAACTTTTGATGGCTCAGCCTTTGGGAAGCGGGATGCATTTTTTCACCAAGCAATGTACACATCTAGTAACTGAAAGGCAACTGCATGCTATTTTTAAATGGATACTCTTTCTGTGGAAACAGCTTTCAGACACACAGCTTTAACATCTGGCCATGTTGTCTGGCCGTGAAAGCTCCAACCCTGAAGAGTTTGCTTCTAAATTATGATGCTTCTTACACTGAAGTAATGTTTTTGGATGATCTGGTAATACAGTGGCTGTGGCACTGTGGGTATTAATACCCCTAGAGAGTGGTGGCTAACTTATTTCACCTGGAAAACAGAGAAAGACAACCTTCATTTCCCAGCATAGCCTATTATAGACTTCAGTTTGGAAAGAAAAATAGTTAACATGCTTTACAGGTCTAAACTGGAAGAAGAAATTAAATATACTGTACCTATGTAACTAAAAACCCTGTAAGCAAAAGCAAAAATATTTTCTCTCATTCACGTTACCATATGCTCTATTGGAGAACAGATGCTCTTCTAAGTATAGCAGTCATTAAACTGAATTCTTATTTACTGAGCTGACCTTTCTTTGAGTTTATTTTTGAAGATAGTTTTCTTGTTTTGGCATAAATTTTAATTTACTCTAGAGAGAGCAGTAGATGATGACATTTCTGTTTGTAGTAAAGCCTAAAGTTTTCAGTGAGCTCTGTGACTTTTTTGATTAGTTGTTAAGTTATTCAGGTGATATTAAAATAAACCTCATGTTTGTTCTTGTTATTTTTTTTTTACAACTGTATATATATATATAAAGATTGATAGTCTCCTTAGAGAAAAGATGAATATTCTTCCCATTTTACTGAATAATGAAGAAATCAGCCACTTGGAAATAGCTTCAAATAGTTTTTCAGGCATATTTTAAAATAATTGTCGCATCCACAAGGATTCTAGCTACAACCAAAGATGAAAACTATTTTTATAATGGTGCACTCTGTTATGAACAATGTCAATATTTTAACTCGGAGGCAAAACTCCACATTTGTAGCAAAAGCATACCTTGTACTACAGTCCTTTGGATGCTAAACATGCGTCTTGGTGTACATTGATAGAGGTTTTTGCCTTTACCTTTGGGGAAATAATTAGTGCTCATTCTGTGTTCTCTGTCTACTGTGAAGTGCATAAATAATACCATCTATCCCAGTGCAGACCTTGCTAATAGCATGTGGCACAAGAAACATGGGGCAAGAGGGGTGTCCTTGTGTTGTCTCCTACTTTGTTGTAAGACCTTTTACAAACTTTCAGAACAAAACCACTAAGGAACAGCGTAACCAAGTAATCTTTTGCAGGATAGCAGACATTGATCTGTTAGGTGCACGTGTGCAGTTTTTTTCATTGATGCAGTGAGTTGTTGTGTACCTTCTTTTTTATAAATCTCTCAAAGGCTTATCACTTTTTACTTAGAAATGGTTACAGTCTTCAGTCATTTTGTAGAAATGGAAGTCTCTGAGAGAATGTGCTCTACTCCAGCTAAAATTAGAAGAATAAAACATAGGTTTGTCAGCAGGGGACATAAAAGCCGACTAACCATCAATAGAAAAACATCACTTACTATACTTACTGTCAATAACATAGCAGGCAATAAGAAATAAAGGAGCAAGACAAAGACAAAATGCAGAAGTAGCAAAAATTTCACCATAAACCAAAATGTTAAGTGGCTGAGATATGGTCAGGAGCAATATTTATCTGACTGACCTAGGCAAACCCATGTAACTTTAAATGTTATTGCAGGTGAATATCCAGTTCTTAATAACTTTCCCTGCTTGCTGCTCTTTGAAAGATTTCAGACACTAAGCCGTGTTTGATGAAAACGTATACATCGAGCTCAGTGAGATGGAGCCAGAGAAAAAGCCATGTGAACCACGAGACTAGCTGTTAAAGCAGAATCATTATTGAAGAGAAATACCCAAAGAAGGAACAATAGCTGGCATCAAATGTGCTCGCCTCCCATGCAGGTCTTCTCACAAGTGATTTTGGATGTTCTTGATACAGCAGGATGCAGCCACAAACTGATGTCTTGAGAGGGAAGATAAAGTCTCATATGATTCATCATCTTTTACCTCCAATTTAGATAACAGTTTGGTAGTTGACCATAAACTAGACTCTATCTTCTCTTATCTGAAAATGTATAGAAAAATTCAGAGTTTATTTTAAGATTTCTGCTGCAGTCAGCCTGCACTAATTAGCAATAGCTGGATTGCAAGATTACATGGGCTATTCTGTTTGTGATTATACCTGCAGGTGTTTTAAATGATCTATAATCCAAATGAGCCCTATGCTGCCTTTTTTTTTTTTTTTTTTTTTTTTCAGAACAGAGGAGGGAGGAGGGATGTGGTGTGGAAGGATGGTGTTTTGGAAGGGTTTTTTTCCTTTCCATGAGTTCCAGTGTTTGCCTGGACACTGTAGTACACCATTCAGAATTGGCTTACTTTAATCCCAGAATGGTGTTCCCGACAAGTTTTCTCCTTAGCTGGTGGAACAAGGATGAGCCTTGCAGTGAATCACAGGAATTACAGAAGTGATCTCATTCTTAGCTCCAGGGTGAGTGTAGCTTGCTGTGCCCAAAATCAGCCTTTGTGAATACTTCAGAACTGATGCTTTAAGCATTGACCCAAAGGGGTATTAGGAGTAACTCTATCTATAGTAACGCACTTCTCCTTTCATAATACTTCCTATGGATGATGTTTACTCTTCTGTTCAGTCTAATGAAGTAATGAATCTGAAGCGCATTGAGTAACAAACACATAAAACACCAGTTAGTGTTGTGATTTGTATTGAGCAAACCTCTGATGTGTCATAAAAACAGAACATTTGAGATTAATTCCTCTATTTTGGTTCATATGCACTCTAATTCAATAAAGCTGAAAGGGAAAAAGAGAGGATGTTAAAAATGTATTTTTCTCTCCAGAGCTTGAATTGAAGGTTCAAATATAGATTTATTTGATAAAAAACAATAATATAATGCCAATGCAAAATGGATGTCTCGGTCCTTTATCTAAAAAACAAGATTTCTTACAAAACTGTTTTAAAGAAATATGGACTGTCTAGTAAATCAGTAGGAAAAAAAAATCAGGTACTTCAGAAATATATTAGAAGGTTCTCCTTCATTTTGTCTCCAAACAATAAGCCTGTTTGCAAAGTAATATCAAAAGTTGCAGAAATGTAACAAGAAAAGGAGTTGTGGTGTCCTACTTCACTAATTAAGATACTAGCAGTCAACAAAATAAAGTTTAATATCAATTCAGAGAATTTGGAGCAAGACTGGATGAACTACTTTTGATTAGATTAAAAAAATGCATTCTTATTAAAGACTTATTCTGCAGTTATATTACACTAATGGAATATTTGAGATTTGAGACACACTAACAACTCTGCCTCGACATCCTCTGAATGCATCTAATATAACATTTTTTCAACAAGAAAGATGAGCTGAAGTTAATGTAGAAGACCTGGCGTCTGCCGGCTTTCTCTGTGTAGATGAGTCCCATGTTTCCTTTGAAAAGTCATTCAGCTTTGGGTTTTTTTCCTGTAAAGATCTGCCTATCTGTGCATATGCACAATGTATGCAGAACCAAATTCTGGGGTTTTTTTCCACAAGGATTTTTATTTTGTTGTTGCCTTTTTTTTTTTTTTTAAAGTCTTTATTTAATTTTTCAGGAAAAATATCTAATTTCCCTTCTTCAGGGTTCATAGGACACAGGATTTTTTTTGGCTCAAAAATAATTTTAAGGTTTTGTGGAACAGATTATTCAATAAAATGTTCTTGGGAATATTATGATCCAATGCTTCATACAGGACAGCAATTACTTCCATGGTGCACTATATCCAGAAAAACAGACTACAAGGAATAGCAGTAATAGTCCAACAGCCAAAGACTGTTTCAGAGTGAATAAAATGAAAGCAGATAACGACAGCATACTTCAGAAACAGTACCGAATTTATGTACTGGGTGCTAACTACTTTGCTTTTCAGTTTGCTCTGTTTTTTCTCATTGTGAAAAGTAGAAAATTTTCCTTAGAAGGTTTCAAACTAATTTTGAACTTCTTTAAAACAAAAGAAATAGACTAGATTAGATTTATTGTAAAAGTTTGGTCTAAATTTAGTCTTGTGACACTTTCGGAACCCTTACTATTCTGGACTGATTCTATGGTACAACATAGACTCCATCTTCTTTTCCTCTCCATTTCTCTTAGTTTCTCTCTGTTCCACAGAGAGAATTAAATTAGGAGTTTCTCTTTCCCCTGGAAATTATTGAGTTTATCACTTCCTGCTAACATTCCCTTTCTTTCACAGCTTGCAACTACATTTGTTGTCATTTACTGTGAAAAATAGTTAAACTCTGAACAACTATCCTCAAAATTCAATTTTAGAATTTCCTACTTCTGTTTTGGAGAAGGACCTGTACAGCAGAAACCTTGCTGATTTTTTTCATCACTTCTATTTTTTTCATCTTCTGCACAAGAAAAGCCCCACAAGTCAATATCATTCTTAATGTAAAACATTATTACTCACCTATTTAAAGTTTAAACATCTGCTGAACGTTTTGCTAAATCAGGAATTGACTGTATTGTGTTTATTCAATAAAAAATGCAATCGTTCCTGACATTTAACCAAATAAAACTCTCTGATTTGATTTTGCAGAGTAGTTTTTCCTTTAGTTGTACTAAAATAACAGCGACAATCAAGATAATCCTCAGTGTATCATCTCGGCTATTTTAATGTAATTTTGATCAAAAATAGTCCACACCTTAAATTTACTATGTAAACTGGAAAGTTCTCAAGTACTTTTGAAGAAAAGCTGTTACAAAACGTGGAGTATGAACCCCATTGTTCCACACTGTAAGTTTTGTGAACAAAAGCAATTAATTCTTAAATAAAATAAAATTCTTGCTGCTTTATTGATATGTTAATGTTGCTGGATCTGCTCTTTTTTCTGTCTTCTCTTTTTAGTGTAAAACCTCTTAGTAGGAAATCATACTTTAAATGAAAGACAAGGTTTCTCCTTTACTAGCATTAAACAGGGAGAAAAAAAGACAATAACATCAAACCCAGTATAATGTTCACAAACACAATAATACACAGTAGAACCACAGAAAAAAGGTTTTTTATAAGAAGCTATTTTTCTGGGCTTATATATGGAGATAGATACACAGATGCAAACATATTATGCTTTCAGTATTGTTGTACTATTTCTGTGCGCTTTGATACAAAAAAAAACCCTAAAGTGTAAATTTCTAATGGTACTGAAAACTTATTTTTATTACATTGATAAAAAAAGACCCATCTGATGGACTGAAAGTCAAAAGCAGTATCCACATATTACCTTGGAAGAATTATGCCTCCCTTAGACTAACTCAGACTTCAAGGAAGTGAACAAGTTTTTACTCCCTCTGGGATGTTCTTAGGTCTGTAGGACATTTTTTCTCTTTCTGCAGAAAGTGTTGCATTTAGGCTGACTAGTTTTCTTGAATGATTAAGAATGCACTCAAATTTCTGTTCCATAGACAGAGTCTATTTGTTCCACTAATTCTGCATGAAAACATATTTCACAAAGAGTAACCAGACCTCAGTTCATAAATCTTGAACTGAGACTATCTATTAACTTCATATGGGCTTAAAATAAAAGTTTTGGTTTATTTTAATGTAACAAAACAAATTTCATATGAGAGGTTCTGCCAACTAATGGAAACCATAATATTAGCACTTGTAACAACATTGTAAAATGTAGTCACTTATTTCTTATGCAAGGAAACACTACGGAACTGAGATGCTAATAAAAAAAAGTCATTAATGTTATGATCTGTAATTGCATAGGAAAATATAGAATCATAGAATCATAGAATTGTCTGGGTTGGAAGGGACCTTTAAGATCATCGAGTCCAACCGTTACCCTCACACTGCCAAAACCACCACTAACCCATGTCCCTCAGCACCACATCTACCCATCTTTTAAATCCCTCCAGGGATGGTGACTCACCCCCTTCCCTGGGCAGCCTGTTCCAATGCTTGACAACCATTTCTGTGAAAAAAAATTTCTGAATATGTAAGTGTATATATATATACACTAGAGTGTATATATATACTCTGGAGTGCATATATATATACACACTGGAATGTATGTATACACACTGGCGTCTCCTAACATAAAGGATAACTTAAACACTCTAGGTGACATGAGGATACTCGCAATGGAATATTTTGTAAGATCTTATAAGATAGTGTAAAGTCTCCCAAATGTTTTATCAAAAAAACATGGCTTTGTGAGCCATAACACAAGGGGAACTGGATTAACCTTTAATTGTGTAGTCATTTAACCACATGATTTGTATGATTCACGAAGCTAAAAGCTTGCTCAACAATTTTGCCAGTATACTCACAAATACATATTTCAACTGGGGGGTTGGACTAGATGATCTCCGGAGGTCCCTTCCAACCGTGACCATTCTGTGATTCTGTGAAAGTGTCCTCAATGAAAGCAAGGAGGGAAGTAAAGGAACAAGATTAGCGTGAGTGTTGCATCTGCCTCCGTTACATATTTTATTTCTCTTTTGTGGGTGAAGATATTAAGACCCTGCTTTTTAATTTATTTAAATATGAACTATATGCAGACAGGGTTAATTGAGACATAGGTTTCCTACACTGACTACATTTTATGACTTAGATCAATACCTAAAATCACGTATTGAACCTAAATCCTCAACTAAATCCCTAGTGACAGAATGTCTAAGGGAAGAGGCGGTGATAATACAGACAGTTTTAACTACTTTCACAAGGAAGCTTGTGCAGAGACAGAGTACCTTTGAAAAACAAGGGGAGGTGGTCAGGTCCCACCCTGTGAAGACTCTTTCCTTTAGAGGTTCCCGTGGGTTGGGTCTCCGGGGCAGTGTAGCCAGGGAAGGCAGCATCATCCATCTGCAGACGAACCCTAGTGCAATGCAGACTGCAATCTGGGAACTGAAAGGTGTAATTGATATCTACACCAGCTTCAAGTATTTTTGACCTACTGCCTCAAGCAAAACGAGATTTGCCTCAAGTTTCTGTGGCGATTGCTTCCAAAGCTGTATTTCTGCTGTCTCATGACACCTTCCTCACAAAATGTCCATTTTAACTGTTCCCTCCAGGTGTCAGCTCATGTGCACGCTGTCTGCGTGATTAAGCACAGGAAAGTTAATCAAATTCTGAACGTTGACACCCTTCTTATTATTTATTGTACAAATTCTTGGCATATTATCTTGGATTAGGTTTAGACCGCCAACTGCGTAGGATAGCAACATGAAAAGATATTCGGATTTAGCTACACATTTACTACTCCACTTACTTATTGCATAGTCATTGCAGTTTATACACTTAAATAAATTAAAATCTGCACTGGCAAAGGCCTAGCTTAAAAAAAATAGTTACCTTCTAGTTGTATTAGCCCTTCCCGATATATCTTAAAGACCACTTGTAACACTCAGAATGACCACTGTGCCTTTAGTCACCCTCTGCTTTATCAGCTTCTATACTCCTATCACTTTTTCCTGTAGTCTCAATATCAGCTGTTGCTAGGGTTAAAACTGCAACACTTTTTGCTGTAATTCATATGTTCTGAACACTGATGCACTCTCTATTCCCCTTTGTTTATTTAAGTTCAGGCTCTTTATCACTGCTATTGCTGTACAGTACTCTCAAAGCTTGTATTCTTTCAAGTCTTCATTTAGAATTTATGTATCCTTGATTGCAATTTTTTATGTCTACTATGTTAGTGCCATACCAAGATATTTTAACACATGCATTCCATATTTTTTCTATATATATTACTATAAGAAATAATAACTTCCCATAACTTCCCCTAGTAACAACTGGAATAGTTCTTCACTTTTGTAAAACAAATGGCTATTTCATTCTGAAATTTTTAATTAAATTGTTTTGGAAAACATTTTTAGATGTTATTGACTACTTCCAGTGGAAGGAAGGAGGAGAATTTTCCATGTTGCACAGACTTTTTCAGATCTTAACTCTTACCACTATGTAAGAGGAGGATAAATCCTGTCTTGCTAATTGTCATGGGATGGAAATCTGTCTCCAGCCATTATCAAACACTTTTCCCACACTTTTAAAACCAGATGTCTTAACTTTCTTTCTACCATTATTTTCCTTTAAGTAAAATGTAAAGAAATCAAGATGCTTCTCTTAAAAACATGTGATTAATGAATTGATTTGCTTGGATATGGCTTTGTAATGCTACCTTGTTTACCTTGTCATTCTTATTCACTATTCATGGAGGATATCAGTTCAGTTCTAATGTGTCCTTTCCTTGCTTATCCATTTTGTCATACCAATCCTCAACTCCATCTCCATTACTGAAATCTGGAATCTCAACATCTAGTTGACACTGTTTGTTTCTTCATTTATCCTCCTATTATAGTTCCTCCATCCTTTTTTCTTTTTTTTTCGTTATAGATTTTTCTGAGCCATCTGTTTTCTCCTGTTCTGGGCCTCCTATTTTTAAGAGGAAAATACTCACCACCTGCCTCAGAGTGGGCAACCTTGATCTGACGAGATTTTAAAAGGAGCTGGCAAAGGGACTGTGGGAAGGAACTGAGAGGATACAGCAGAAGCAGAAATGCCCAGAGAAGCTGTGGCTGCCCCATCCCTGGAGGTGTTCAAGGCCAGGCTGGATGGGGCTTGGAGCAACCTGGGCTGGTGGGAGGTGTCCCTACCTATGGCAGGGGGTTTGGAACTCGATGATCTTGAAGGTCCCTTCCAACCCAAACTCTTCTATGGTTCTATGATTCTAAGTTCTGAGCCTTGTGGAGGATCTCATATGTCTTGCCACCCATCCAGCCAGAGGGAGAGCAGATTTTGTCAGCTCTGTACTCTCCTCCAAAGTAATGCAGCAGCTGCCGGGATGCTCTGTGGTTTTTGTTGCCTGTGGTTTCTGCAGCCTCCATGCCTGTATTATTATTACAGGAGCAGTGTGCATCCTAGAGGCCAAGAAGGAATTACTCTCTTTAGGAGATACAAAGGCTGCAGAGGTCTTTTCTCACCTTACTACCACAGTTGGTCACAAGTAAGTCACTAAATTTAGGGCTTCAACTACTAAATAGAATATTTCCTTGGAAGTTTTAATTCCACAATTTTCTTTTTTCAGGGAGGAATGTAAAATCGGAGAATCAGGTCCTAAATACAGAGGGACATAGGATGCCACAAGAGACATAGGCTGCAATAATCCTTCTTGCAAGACATGGTTTGTGCTAAGCCAAAGGAGAGCGACTCAGACATGTGGATTGCAGGTACTGTCTATAACTTTATTAAATAGATGTGATACTTCAAACCCATTTTCCAGATTTTCTACATGTACCTATCTGTAATATGTATCTATAATCAATCTGTCATATTGTATCTAGCTATAATACACTATTGCCTAGGCTTAAATTGCAAAGAAAGCCCCAAGCAATACATTATGATTTCCTTATGGATTGCATCAATCTGCAAGAAAAATTTAAAAAAATCACAGTAGTCTCCTCAGATCCCAGTTTCACTATCTAAATTTAATATTGGGATTGATGCTCAAATATTAGTATTTAGTACTGGAATCTATAGTATGGGAATCGAAGCTCAAATACATTCTCACTTTGCAATTCTTACCTCATGAAGAGTGCTTAATAGCTATTTCAGTATTCATAAAGACTAAATTTTGATGATTCTACAGCAAGTAGCCCATTGCTACTCTGAGAGCTGGTGGTACCTCAGTCAAATTGTGCTGTATTTTTAAAATTACTCTTGTAAATCATTGTTGTTAAACATTTATGGAATTAAACCCTTTGGAGTTACTTACATTTCACTGCTGAAATGAAAGCAAACATAATTTGAATTGACGATTTAATCCATGGTCTTTCAAATTCAAAGCAATTTTTGTTGTGCGTTTCACTTTTTCTGTTAATGGCAAAAGACATTAAGTAAAGAAAAGTCTCATCTAGATGTACTGAGAAGCAACCTTGTGCTCTATTTAGACTTGTTTTGCTGACTGTTAGAATGGGAATTGAAAAATAAAGTTAGATTAGTTTCTTCTTGAATGATACTGAGTAACTTTGTGTTTCAAGATGTAAATGCACTGAAAATTAATACATTTCATTTTTAAGAGTCTGTTTAATTACACAAATTCAAATAGAAAAGAACCTATTCTTCAATTTTATACATAATAATATGCTTTTTTAGACAATCTCTTTCAAATTAGTTCTGTCTTCTGTAATTATACAAGAAAAGATTATATAGTGAACAGTTCAATTGAAAGGAAAGTAAGTAACAGGTTTTCAGCTAAAAATAAAATGCTGGAAGCTGAGTTGAAGCAATTTCTAGTTTTAAACATAAGCTAACTAACAATTCCCAGAAAAAAATTGCCAAACTACCTAATTCTTGGAGAAGGAAGTAACAACACCTCTTTCATGAGAGTAATCTGCCAAGGAACCTATAAATTATGATGATTTCAGGCAGGAAAGAGAAGATCATTTTCAGAATCTGAGAGTTATTACCGGACTTGTTAGCAATGTAATTTGCCTGTAGGTTGACCTGCTGGCAGACATTCCTTAGTAACTAGGCTATCAAACAGCAGGAAACTGATGCTTGATTTGAAAAAAAACCCAAACAAAACCATAAATAGGAGTTTTAATCACTGTCTTTGGGAATACATTTATTATTTAGCTGTTATTAGTTACAGTGCCTTGTCACACTGCAGTACCTCTAACTATTAGAGAGGTTAATATGGTGCTTTTACCAAGTTTGCTGTTGGCAGAGAAACATTTCTTTTAGATGCTGTAAGCATACCTAGAAATGCTAGAGGTAGTGCAAGCTAGTTAGAATAAGAAGTAGATTTTATACATTTTTTTTTTTATGAGCAGCCCCACCAAAGATCAATTTATGAATGTACAAAAGTCTTAAAATATTCCTGTTTCTGCAGGTTGCTACTTCTGTTGGTGAAGGATAAGCCTTTATGTGTATAGATATTAGAATTTACATCCAAAAACCTCATTCATTCTAAAGTTTCAAATAGTCCTCATGTTTGCATTCCCAAACTTAAGCAACTTTGTAGAATTTAGCCTGTACATATGTCAGGCAGATTTTAATGTACCTGTTTGTCCTGTACCTTTGTTAGTCTTGTACGGTGTTTTAATGCACAGATTTTGTGGTGATAACTTATATGCTGTCTTCATCAAACAAGTGTTTTTGGAAATAAAAGATGCAGCTGGGATTCTGCATTTCCACAGAAAGTGCCCTTTTATTTACGTGGAGTATCCAAATAGACAAAGTATTCTTGTCCACTGACCATAACAACACTGACAACTGAGGGTAACGTTACAATGAAGTGGGATGACAGAGGTGAAACATCAGCAAAAAAAAAGTTTGTCAGTGGATTTGTATATGTGTAGACATGTGCGTCAGGCCCTTATCCATTTCACATCAACTTGTCACATAAATCTGTGGCATTGATCCTGCCAGAAGCACCATTCTGATTTGCAGATGCAGACACAGCTTGCTAAACTCTGCTACGGTTTGCCCGAGGGACAGACGGAAGAATGCAGATGCCACCTGAGCAGTCCTCAAGAAGGTACAATTAAACCTTAGATTGAATGCTAGCTTGTCATTAATTTAGTCATGAGTAAAGGCAAACTATGGGCAGGATTCCCCCATACCTAGTATGCAGAACTCGTGGTTAAACTTGCCATAGCTTCTGTCTCCCAGCAGTTTCTGTTCTAAGTCCTTTTAGTTGGGTAAAACAAATTTTGGTGATGAGTGTACAGCATACCTGCTGAGAGACTGGCTCTATCTTACTGGTATCTTGTCTGAGGTAAGACATGCTAGGAGAGTTTGAATTATGTCTGCACTACAGTTACTACAAGCATCACATTCATATTTGTAAACCATTCCTGGTGGCAGCAGCTTCACCATGGCAAAAGCATTTTTGCTCAAGAATGCATCTAGAATACCAGATGGTACAGATGAGGCCAGAATTTGAGTACTGCACAAATCTGAATTACTGTTTTCCTTGTGAATGAAGAGAGCACCACAGCACAAAGCAGTGTGTTTGACTGGCCTTAGGAGCTTTTCTGATTCCTTCTCCAAAATCTTAGTCTAATCCCGTTGTTTTTCACGTTTTCTTCAGCATAAGGTTTTAGAAATACGTAATTCCTACGTTATATACATATAGGATACACTATATAAACCTTTTCTTTTTAAATATTGTCAGGAACAGCCTCCTGTGGAAAAGGAAAATGCATTAATAGTTATTGTGTGCTTTGAAGAGCTGTTCAACAGAGCTGCTGGTTCAGGAGGCAGCTCAAGACAAGAACTGGTTGCAGCAAATCTGGAACTGATAATTTAGAATGTCAAGCTAGAGAAATTTTCTCTACGAAAGGCGGTTTAAAATGAATTAGCAAGAAAATTTCATTACCATTAGTGAAGAAGAATGGCACTGTTGGCAAACTTCTGGGCCTCATTATTACAAACATGGAAGCAGAAGTCAGGGCATTCTTTTAGGAATTAGCTATTAAACCCATCATCTGTAGACTACAGCACATTGTCAACTGAGTAATAGTGAATTGGCAAAATAGTGGAGGAAATCCAAGGCACCGATGGCTTTCTCTCAAGCTGTCAAGACACTTGAAGTGGAATTTTACAAAGGTCTGCCTGGGGTCTGTTTCTATTCAATGTTTTCATCAATAGCTTGGATGGATGGAATAAAGGAAATACATGCAGAAGAAACAAAGCTGGGAGGAACAATTTTCTGGTGAACAGGATTTGCATAAGATATGATGAATTAAATGAACTTTGATCCACAAAATTGCTTTTGATTAAAAAAAAAGTGCTACATGTTTTATGGAAAATCCAATGCACAGACATTAAATTAAAACTTGGGTAGGCAGCAGCATTGCAGATAAAAAGGTTTGTGGGTTTAAGCAGATCAAAGTCCTCAAATGTAAGTCAACTATGCAGTGCTCCTGTAAGAAAGACTAACCTCAGATTCATAAAAAAAATTTTCCTTGTATGAGAAAAAAACGAGAGCTGAACGGTTCCATTCAGCTTGTCTCTGCTAAAGCATGGGACACTGTGTTTGCTTTCCAGTGAATAAAGAGGCAGAGGGATCTGAGACAATCCATGGGAAGGCAGTAAGACATGAGAAAATTAGAAAACATGAGGAGTTTTCAAGGCCACAAAAAAAAAAGGAGAATGAGAGGACATCTGACAGTTGTTCTGATTTTGAAAAGTCTTAAGAAAAGCAAATTTTCTCTCTATACCTTGCTTTTTAGGTATTGGTTAAAAAAAAAAAGAAGCTGTTCTATGATGCGTAACCAAAAAGCACTTGTGCATGGCACCATATCAGCTGCCCTCCCTAAGTACTCCAGAGTACCTCCGTTCTCTAAGGATTCCCTCTCTAAGGGCCTCCAGTTTAGAGCCATCTCATGGTCAGTAATCCAAATACAGCTCCAATACAATGTAAACAAACAAATACTTAAATGCTGTCCAAGGAGAACGTGAACTAGAATATTGATTTGAAAATTAGATAGCTGCTCCCAGGATTGGGTAAACAAAAGTGCTCCCAGGTCTCGCTCTCTCTTCTGTGCTAAATACAATGGCTCTCTTCTGTCCCTGTTACTCGGGCTCTGCCTCAGAACAGACTAGCTAACGTTGGTGTTCTGGAGACACATACACAATCATACAACTTTCCAAGTATTTGATTCTTCCATGGCTGCTTATGGGATTCTGCTGTAACCAGGGTGATTCATTGTGGAACAGGTTGCCCAGAGAAGCTGTGGCTGCCCCATCCCTGGAGGTGTTCAAGGCTGGATGGGGCTTTGAGCAACCTGGGCTGGTGGGAGGTGTCCCTGCCCATGGCCGGGGGGTAGAACTCGATGAACTTTAAGGTCCCTTCCAACCCAAACCATTCTATGATTCTATGATTATGAACTAAGCTAAACCATCTTAATGAGATTGATACAGCACATTTTCATGTGCTGTCTGTTACCTTGCTATTCCAGCTCTGTACAAAACACTTCCCTCTTTTAAAAGAAGAGTTTAAAGAGTAA
The DNA here is from genome assembly GCF_000708025.1 of Charadrius vociferus. NCBI lineage: Eukaryota > Metazoa > Chordata > Aves > Charadriiformes > Charadriidae > Charadrius > Charadrius vociferus. Next base: position 370,646 of record NW_009648118.1, on the reverse strand, counting down.
CACCATTTTAAGGTATCTTGTTTCCAGCTGAAAATTCATCAGGAATTTGGGGTTTCAGGCTACTTCTGTCAATCATTTTATGTCAGAAGGCAAAACATTCCTAATGCATGCATAGTAGGTAGTTGTCACAGTTAAACAGAAACCATTTTGCAGTGTTTTTGACAGTGCTAAATGTGTGGAACAATGTGGGTATTATATTTGTTGCATCTAGAAATGCGAAGTGGTAAGAACAAAAAGAGAAAAGATCTCGGGGGGATTTTGACAGAATGAACAAGGTATTTCATGTTCCGCATAATTCTCTTAATACAAAGTTGTGCTAACTTTTTTGCTAGATTTGGGTGTCTATTCTAGGCACAGCAAGTGTCATGGGATGCTGTGCACAAACTCTGCCGGACCATGACAGCGTTTAGGCCTCCCTTTCCTGCATTCCAGCTCTTTTCTTTAACTAGAGAAACTGCAAGTACCTTTTCCTAGCATTGTCCTTGAATGGTCATCCATCACTGCATGGAAATGTGTGAAACCTTTCTTGTGGGTGTCATGCAGGGTCATTCTGGGCCTACTGGGCAAGAGAAGAGTGAAGACCAATACGTTCCCATGCAGAACCTGTGGGAACTGTGCTTCTTCTAGAGCAGGAAGCGGAAAGACAGGAAAGGGTTCTTTAATACTTGGAAAAATAACAGAAAAGACAGAAAAAGTAAGGAACAGAGTAAAGTTGGTAAGGAGAGGCGCTTATTTGCTGCAATAAGTTTTTCACCTTCCTTCTTTAAGTTGTTTGTTATTCTCAGTCACCTTCGCTCTCCCTTTCCCTTCTTTCCCTCCCCTCCCTTGCTGCCTTCCTCCCTTTTCTCCCCAAAGCAAAGGACATCAGGCTTTACCAGGAGAAAAACTTCAGCAAAGTCATTCTCATGTCTCAAAAAAATTTGCATGCTGGTGATGGGGACTGAGTCACAGAAACTGCGTCCAATTCCACACCCAAAAGATATCAGAAAACAGAATCAATTTTCAGAAGGGAAAACTGTGGGTTGGTTAGATTTGGTGGATGTTAGGACAGCAACAAGAGTAGGTCTAATTACTGGCAAGTCCATGAAAAGAGAAATTGCAATAACAAAGGAGAAAAGTAAAGCAAAAAGAAACACGGTCAGAGGCTGTGGTTTCCCTACTGTGACTGTTCATGTTGTTACTTCAGCAGCCTTTTTTTCCTGATGAGAAAATTACTGCGTATTCCAGAAATGTGCACACATTATGTAATACTGCAGAATATCGCACTGACTCAATAACTTCTGCACTGTGTTCCTCATGGCCTTCCCCTTCACTCTCCCGGGGTTTTTTAGGTTCTGTTGGTTCTGTTAACAGCATGAAAAAGAAATAATTACTACAGTGCTAAGCATTCTCTTTTCCCCTCAAGCTCCAAGGCAGCTGAAGATACAAAGGGCCCTTAGAGAATAAAATCCGGAGTGATTCCAGTAAATCAACAGTTTCCTAGTTGCTTTAGTTTTGTTTCTGTGGATTGTAAAGATATCAGCATGGAAGTTAAAAATAACGTAGCAAAGAAATACGTTGTGAGCAATTGTTCTATTATTACTTACTGAGGTTTAAATAAAGAATTTTCTTTAATCAAGTCCCCTTTTGCACTTCATTAGTTCAAAGTTTCTTGTTTTGAACCTTGAATGTGAAGATCTCCTAGTCCTAAAATGTTCATCATTCTGCATCCAAAGTCATTTTGACGCTGAAAACTTTGTTGGCCTTACTTTAAAAGCTCTCTCCTGAGAGCATGCAAAACTGTCATGGTCTTATTACAACTAACACACTTCAACATTTTAAATTTTTGAATGAAAATGTTCAACAAGTTAAAAAATTTTAAGTACTTTGGATATTTGCAGAAAAGGGGAAAATGGGAAGAAGAAAGAAAGATATTTAAGTCAATGTTAATTTCAATTGGTTTTTTTTTCATTTTCAAAAGAAAATGGTGTCAGCACTTTATAGATACCAACATTCTGATAATATTTAGTGTAAGAATTTTAAGCCAGTATTTTAATATGATTACTTTCTCACCATTTTCCTCATGGATCTTTTTTCCTTCCACCTTTGAATATAGCAGGGCCTTGCTTCAAAAATGAATGCAAGAATACACTAATGGCAAACCAGAATGGTGTCTCTTCTCTTCTCACCGTTCTTGAGTGTCTCCCCAGTCCTGCTCTTGGCATTACATCAGAGTAACAAATCAGACAGGGGTTTCCTCCACCCCTCCACATAAAAGTTTGTCATCAGAAGAGCATTTGTTTCCTCGTGGCCTAAAAATCCAGTCCATCTGTTCTGATCCCCAAAAATTCCCATTCACACCCACCAGCTGTGCTTGCGTATTTTCATACCTGCTTTTTGCTGGGTTGAGGCAAGTGAGTGGTAAAGTGCTCTGTCAAAGTTACTCTGTTATCCAGAAAGGTTAAGGTGACCTGTCTGCTGGTTAATAAGGACTGTGAAAACATTATTTTGCTTCTACGCTGTTACATTGTATGTCTGGGATGCTTGCTAGGTTAAGTTACAATATCCTAATAGAATGCTATGTATTACACCTTTTATGCTATATAATCCTATCACGACAGTTAATATAATGTTTGACTAAAGTTAAGTTATGGAGCTAATAAACAACTTCTTCTGCTGGTTCATATATTGAGTTATCTTTTTGATATATTCTTCATTCCCTAACTATGGCATAAAAATGTGATTAAGGAATTGTCACTTGGGAGCTTTCATATCATGCTTCTGAACACTATCCTTCTGCAAGATTACACGAAATAATTGCTTTATTTTTAGTAATAACGTTAACTGCAACACATACACCTTTTTTCCTTCAGAAATAACTTTAGCCTGACTAGGCAGGAAGAAACTTAGCAAAGTGACAATTTGCGCTGAACTTACACATAGGCACCTGAAGAAAAAGTGATGTGATGGCTCATTCCTCTTTGAGAGGAGTTCCCTATGTCTACAAAGAGCACAATCTTTGAGTTCCCTGAGGGTTTCTCAGGATTCCTGAAGCTGAGAGGAACTGAGGGGTGTCCACCATGGCTATGGCCATTTAACAAGTCATGAAGAGAAGATAGAGTTTGTATCTGTCCCCGTACACATGGCTGCAGCAAAAATTATTTGGTTTCGGCATGTGTTTCAAGGTATAACAGCAGTTGCATGTAGATACAGAAAATACCTCTCAAAAAAACGTGCCTTGATATAGTGAAGTTTCAGTTTGATCACAGTCTGACGACTACAGGTTCTCGATGACAAAAAAAAGTAAGCCTGTTGAAATCCTTATTTCAGCATATCAAAAGAACTGAAAACAAATGGTATGACATGTAAAACTGACATCCAGAAATTATCAATGTGTACTCAAATGCGTAGTGAATGAATTCTAAAATAAGACCAAGAAATCTAATGCTATAATTTTGATTTGCATGTTTCTTAAAACTGATCCTTAGGCTACTCGAGGTCTGCATACTGTTTTCCTAGTTAAAGAGGTTTCATTTAGTATCAACATAATTGACTGTTGATCAGCGAAACCACAACAACGAAATGCGTGTTTATCAGACATGGATGTGGTTTGCCTGAGAATGTGTGTCTTGAACCTGAGTGATAGAATACATGAATGTTTTGTTATTACTTTTTTACCTGTAAGGCATCATAGAAGAGAGGACTAGTTTATTTTTTTGCAATCAAAATGGTAACAGTAGAGGAGATTAATTTCTATAGCTCTATTTTTAATTATTCTATGCATTCAGCAATTCAGTGTGCTACTTCCAAAATACATAGTCTGTAACAATAAAAAAATATTTTCTTTTTCATGTCTGAGGAAATACTGGGTCAAATCTGAAAATACAGCAAAGGAATAATTTTTCTCTCTCAAATGAATCTTTCAGAGGCTTATCTTCTGTGTTGTAGGAAGTCAACTTCTCAACAAGCAGGCAAATCAAATTATTATCTGTGTTTTAGATATTATTATTTAGACATTATTTCATTATGAAGCAATTATTTCTGTTGTTCTCTGTACCAGCTATAAAAGTTTGTGTTCAAGTTGTTTTGTATTGTCTTGGTAATAGGGATCTTTTTATGCCCATCATATATAGTTTAAATATCAATGACCTTATCCATAGAGAAAATATTTCCTATAAGAAATACTGTACTGCATAAGCAGAAATAATCTGACTTCACCATCCTTTCACAGTTAAGAGCTGTAATTTCAATATTGATATGGACGATCACTTTCACCACTATAACACAAAACAAGTTCTTAACACATACAATATTAGTTTGATCATCCAAATAAACACTGAAGGGAATCTGTATTTCCTTTCAGGGTGTTAATTTCCTGAAAGGTTTTTTGTGGCTACCGAATGTTCAACTTAAATGTTTAAATATCACTATTCTCTGAAGGAAGTTACTTGGGAGAATGGTGCCGATCCTGACAAGAGCAGATGTCTACTTATATGCCCAAACAACCTCAACTTACTTAACTTTCAGTAATAAATACTTCTAATCAGCTGCATACAAGTAATAAAAGGACCAAGAGTTATTCACAGGAAAAATTCACCAATAACCTGTGAAGTGTTTGGAAAAAATATAAGGTACTAATAAGTCACAGATCGTAAAAGATGAACTTCTCAAGTTTATCCAGATGAATGATTCAAATAGCTTTTTTTTTCTCTTCCTGCTTCTTCTCTTGTATGCTTTATGAAATGTGTTTAAAAAAGACACAGATGAAGTGGATTTGCAGATTAGACACCGATAACTGAAGAGAGCAATGAAAATATAAGTACAAATATTTTATCACTGCTTTAGTGACCCTAATTAAACATGAAGTAGCCTTTTCAATTCTAGGTTTTAACAGAAATAATTCTTAAATTGGAGGTCCAAATCCAAAGAAATTATTCAGCAAGTATTTTTAATTGTTTTTTTTTTTTAATTGTGCAACACTTATTACTAGTCCAGTCTTAGATTTACTGCTTTGCTCACCATGCATCCAGGTGGGTTTTGAATATCTCCAAAGAAGGAGATGCCACAACCTCTCTGGGCAGCCTGTGCCAGTGCTCTGCCACCCTCAAAAGAAAGAAGATTTTTCCTTATGTTGAGATGGAATTTCCTGTGTTCCAATTTGTGCCCGTTGCCCCTTGTCCTGTCACTGGGCACCACTGAAAAGAGTCAGTCCCCATCCTCTTGACACCTGCCCTTTAGACATTGATAAGCATTGATCATATCTCCTCTCAGTCTTCTCTTCTTCAGGCTAAACAGCCCCAGGTCTTTCAGCCTTTCCTCAGCAGAGAGGTGCTCCAGTCCCTTGATCATCTTTGTAGCCCTTTGCTGGACCCTCTCCAGCACTTCCCAGTCTTTCTTGAGTTGGAGAGCCCAGAAGTGGACACAGTACTCCAAATGTGGCCTCACCAGGGCAGAGTAGAGGGGGACGATGACCTCCCTCGACCTGCTGGCCACATTTTTTTTAATGCACCCAAGGACACCATTGGCCTTCTTGGTCACAAGGGCACACTGCTGGCTCATGGTTAACTTGTTGTCTACCAGGACTCCCAGGTCCCTCTCTGCAGAGAAAATGTGGCAAATAAGAATAGATTAAAATTTCTGTAATCTAATTCCTTTCAGCTGCTAATACAACAAAAATCATAAAATAGCAATTAGTTCAGTTGTAACAACAGATTTTTTTAAAGTAGTTCTCTGCAGTATCATGAAATGATATCAATGTTCCTGTTTGCTTATAAGGAGTGTAAACAGGAAACTTCCTCATTGCCAATGAAAGTTTTGGCTTTAACTTAGTCACTTATTTTCAAAATACCCAGTACAGCAAGAATCACATGTCACTTCAGCTCTGTTCCACAAAAGCAATGTGTAACAACAGATTTTTTTAAAGTAGTTCTCTGCAGTATCATGAAATGATATCAATGTTCCTGTTTGCTTATAAGGAGTGTAAACAGGAAACTTCCTCACTGCCAATGAAAGTTTTGGCTTTAACTTAGTCACTTATTTTCAAAATACCCAGTACAGCAAGAATCACATGTCACTTCAGCTCTGTTCCACAAAAGCAACGCGGCCTCAGGGGCCAGTCTGGCCCAAACCACGACACCTTGCAAAAAACTGTGCCCTTCTTCATCTGCTTGAAACATCAACCAATTTGTCTCCTTTGAATAGCAGCCAGGTAACTGAGTTATTAAAAGCACTTTAGGATCTTCAGATGAGGAAACCTCCAGTGTGCTATGTGGCATTCCTTGCTTTTTGCCCGGGATCCATGAAATCATAGAATCATAGAATGGTTTGGGTTGGAAGGGACCTTAAAGATCACCTAGTTCCAACCCCCTGCCCGGGGCAGGGACACCTCCTACCAGCCCAGGTTGCTCCAAGCCCCATCCAGCCTGGCCTTGAACACCTTCAGGGATGGGGCAGCCACAGGTTCTCTGGGTAAACTGTGACAGTGTCTCACCACCCTCACAGTCAAGAATTTCTTCCTGATATCTAATCTAAATCTGCCCTCTTTCAGTTTAAAACCATTACCCCTCATCCTATGACTCCACTCCCTGATAAAGAGTCCCTCCCCAGCTTTCCTGTAGCCCCTTTAGGTATTGGAAGGTACTATAAAGTCTCCCTGAATTCCATGAAGCAGAAACAGCTCAGGTGTAACCTCCAGATCAAATCCCTGTCCCTTCAGCAGTGCTCATCCTTTATTTACCATGCGCTCTGAGGCCATTTAGGAGCATGACTTCTCTTACCCTGCCTTAGGGACATCTCCTCTCCCGCACCAACTCACAACCACCTTTGACGAGTTTCTGATAAGGTCATGGAATTGTCACTTTTGTCCATCTCTCTTCCTCACAGTCCATTGCCAAGTGTTCTCAGACCTCTATAGAACAAACTGGTGGCTTTTCTCTTGCGCTTTAATAGGTCTGACCGTTTGCTGATAAAAATTAAATAAATAAGTGAAGCTTCTGTCCAGCATGACAGCTACGGAGATGTAAATGCCTCTTAGCAGGATATTGGCCTCGAAGCAAGATAACAGGGAACGACACCAGCAGAAACCTTGTACCTCAATCTTGACTTTTCTTGTGATGTAATGCACCTACCAGTAAAGCTGATGTGGAAAGTCTTGTATTTCTGAGGAACATCAAGGGAAGAGAGCCACGAATGTCGTATCACTGTGGCTGAACAGTCTGCAGGACAGGGAAAGGTGCCCTGGGCTGGTGACAACTGACACTGCCATATTATTCTTCCATTATTTTTTGTAGAAATAACGACTTCTTTTCAATTACCCCTCTTTTTTTCCTCTTCACTGCTGTTTTCCTTTAGGAAAGGTTTCAGGGCAACTGCCTTAAAAAAATAATAAACTCAATGGTTAAGGTCTTTTATTGCTTTTTCAATCCAATTCCTCATAAACACACTACTTGAAAGTGGCATTGACTCCCCCTCAGGAGGAACGACTTGCCTGTTCCAGGTCAGATTAAACCCTTTAAGAGAATAAGCATGTAGCAATTTAGTCTGAGCAGCTCTTTGACCCATCTGCCTTCCCCAGTGACGCTTCTGTTCCCCTGCACATACCGATCTGACTGACAGATATGGTTTTTTTTAATGCTGTACCTCCTGGGCTGCAAAGCTTCCAGCATCTGCAATCACATGTGCATCAGAGATCCCGTCCCTGCCTGCATTTTTCTCTCTCTCTCCTTTATGTAGGACTTGGACCAGCAAATTCTTTTTTATTAAAAAAAAAAAAAGAAAAAAAAAAAGGTATAGTTTTGAAAGGATTTCAGAAAGGGAAATGCTTGTACCTGTTTCACAGCTAGTTTTTCATTTGTCACGTTGTGTGATTCCCACGCAAGGGCTTACAGCCAATTCTGCACAAAATCTTCAGGGCAACATTTAAATAAAATTCTTCCAACTTTTTTTTTTTTTTTTAGGGAGGAGGAGTCGCTACAGTTTGCATGTGTATCGAGAGTTCTTACTGTGGCAACTGTTTCTGTAACTGGGAAGCATAAAGCAAAAAGGAAGAAAAGTAGCCATTTTTTCAGAAGTACATATTCGCCAGAACATAGGGACAGGTGTCGAAAAGCATGGAAGAAATAAATGTAGTTCTCAATAGTATTGAAACTTTTGAATTCATATTTCTCTTAAGATGGGTAAAATATCAGATGTAGGGACCCTTCTCTGTTCAGAACCTAAGTATTCCTCAGGTGAAAATTGGAGTATCAGTCCTTATTGCACATACAGAAAATACCTATCTTACAAGTCAAACTTAGGACTGCTGATAGAGTTCTTCTGTGGAGAATATCGAGTTTTGTCATTGACCAGTGTCCTTTCGCCTTTGGCACAGCATACAGTTAGAGTTAAAGCTGAGAGAAAAAGAAAGTCCAGACCTACAGTATGAGTGGATCTGAAAAGAGCTAGGCAAAAGAAACTGAGGGCAGCAAAAATCTCACCCTGGAGATTTGTTTCTCAGTGGAAGAGCTGCCTTGTCCAAGGAACTGCCTAAGGTTAGGGTTGGGACAAAACAGAAAATCCAGAGCTTCAGCTGGAGCAGGGCTGGATAAGGATTGCCAAAGTCTTGCAAGCAAATTGTTGTTACAGGCAAAAGGAAACACAGGACGCGTATGGAGCTAGGAATCCATGGTTAGCCTAATTAATCTTTTCACAGTGTAATAGTCCAAATTGTCTAGCTAATACAGAAAAAACCCTCATTAATAATGAAGCTAATCCTAGTATCTGCCTCTTTTCTCTGTTGTTTAGCCCATCCATCCAGTGTCCCCCTGGCTCCAAAGGCTGACAGTTTCAATTTTCCTCAAGACGACTTGGGGCCAGGGAGCTAGTAACAGTTTTCCACTTATTCTTTTGCATTGCACCAATCGCGAATCGTATTCAAAATGAAGACCGCTGCCTTTCATCTTCCTTAGGGAAAAAAAACAACCCACAGATACTTTTAATATGATCGCTCAGACTGTTTCCCACTACACTAATCTAACTTGACAAAATGTGGAGAAATATTTAAACGTTTTCTTGGGATCCTCTTACCTTTCCCATTAAGATAATCTCTGCAATATCTACTCCAATGATCACTCAGTACACATATGCACCGTAAATATGACTAGCATTAGAACTTATGGCAGGGGAAAGAGAGAGATTCAACGTCACATTTGAAAAGAAGGTTATTTCTAACAGTAGCCTTGTGCAAAATTATCCCTCGGGAGAGCAGTAATTGGAAGCTCAGCTCTCTGAGCTTTCCTTATATTCACACATTTCCTCATTTCCCATGTTCACTGTTAAGAGCTGGTATGTAACAGTGGAAAGAGAGTTTTGAGAAACATCATACTCCTGTGTTAAGTTGAGCCCTTTGTCTCATGCGGAGTAGTTTTTAGTGAAGAACACACAGAATGAAAAACGCTTGACTAGTTCCACACCTCGGTATCTGAACTCACCTTGGGTACTCTTATTCTGGGGGACTTTATGAAAAATTTATAACTGTGGGAATATAATGGAAGATTGGTGAGGAGGATTGTAAACACGCTCAAGTGGCTTGTACCTGGGTTGTTGGACAACACATATATCACACTAATTGTTGTTCAGCCTTGTGTGCTCGCAAGTAGAATATACACACTTAGGTAACATGAGCCTGGGACGGACTCAGGGACACCTTATCTAGCATACATGAGATCACTGCCTTGTTGTTGAAGATCAAAGCAGACTGGAAAACTACATCTGCTTGAACCCTTGAAAAGCTGGCGAGAACAGCAAGTTAGAGCTCACACTCTCCCTCTAACAAGGACTTTCTCCCGCCCTGCGGTGCCTGAGTCCCCTGCTTGCGTCCCTCTGCCTGGGCATTGCTGCAGAGACTCCCTGATTCGTGAGGTATTGAGGTTAAATTTGTTTTTTTTCTTTCATCCATGGTCTTGTGGTCGTTCCTGCATCCTGCCCGCGTCGGCTCACACAATAACATAGAGAATGTGTTGAAGTGCATTTTGAAAACAACGTCAAGCTTGTGTTGGGTTTGTGTAGCAAGGATTTGGTAGTGAGGGTGCTGCATGGATGTCTTCTGTGAGAAGATGCCAGAAGCTGCCCCCATGTAGGACACAGCCAGTTCTAGACAGCTCCAAGATGGACCCGCTGCTGGCCAAAGCTGAACCAAACAGTGGCAGTGGTGGCACGTCTGTGGTAACAAGGGGTAAAAAACAT
>NW_009648118.1:351554-360422 GCF_000708025.1 Charadrius vociferus | reverse complement strand
GGTATGTGGCAGAAACAACTCTGCAGACACCCAGGTCAATGAAGGAGGGGAGGGAGTGCTCCACGCACTAGACCAGATATTCCCCTGCAGCCTGTGGTGAACACCATGGTGAGGCAGGCTGTCCCTCTGCAGCCCATGGAGGTTAATGGTGGAGCAGATATCCACTTGCAGCCCATGGAAGACCTCATGCCGGGGCAGGTGAATCTGCCCTGAATGAAGCTGTGACCCCACAGAGACCCTGCGCTGGAGCAGACTCTTGGCAAGAACTGCAGCCTCATGGAGAGGAGCCCAAGCTGGAGCAGGTTTTTCTGGCAGGACCTGTGCCCCAAAGGGGACCCACTCTGTAACAGTCTGTTCCTGTAGTTCTGCACCCCATGGAAGGGACCCATGCTGGAGCAGTTGGTGAAGAACTGCAGCCCCTGGGAAGAACTCACGTTGGAGAAGTTCATGGAGGACTGTGTCCTGTGGGAGGGACCCCACACTGGAGCAGGGGAAGAGTGTGAGGAGTCCTCCCTCTGCAGAGGAAGGGGCGGCAGAGACAACGTGTAATGGACTGACCACAACCCCCATTCCCTGCCTCCCTGTGTGGCTTGAGGCACAAGGAGGTAGAGAAATTGGGAGTGAATTTGAGCCCGGAAAGAAGGCATAGACCTGGGGAAAGTGGGTTTAGATTTGTTCTTCTTTCTCATTATCCTACTGTGATTTTGATTGGCCATAAATTAAATTGAGTCTTGCATCACTTCAGCCTTGAGAATAGTATTAATTTTCATGATGAAAAATGTATTAAAACATTTAAATTCCTCAGGCATATCCTTTTGTGTGCAAATCCATACTTCTGGTAAATAAATTTTAGCATTTCTGAGCTGAAAACTTATTGATATTTAGACTATCTGTGAAATCAAGGAGAGTGCACGTGGCCCTACATCCCTCAAATGCCATCATACAATCCAATACCAAAACATCCACCCACTACTAAACAACAAACCTTTGACTCTCAGTGAGAGACCAAAAGCAATAACTAGAGCATATCTAAGGAGAACGGGAAACTTCAAAAGCAATATTACTGTTTCGTCTGCCTGCAACTATAAGGACTTTGAAGATATAGAAGTGAAACTGCACACTTATTTCATAGAGACAAGAGGAGAACACTATTTCTGTAATGCTATGGAAATATTTATTTCCTCTGTAACATTTTTGAATGAGAAAAGCTGAGTTCAGCTGCAGCGGGATGCATCTCCCTACCTCTTAATTTTTCCAGAAGGATAAACAAAAAAGAGCTAGGTACAACAAAAGTTCATAGGATTAAAGTTTAGCCGCCTTTTGTTCCACTATACAGTTGGAAAACATAAAGTACACAATCATCTTTATAAGTAGTTTGTTGGAGGGACACAGGCAGGGACTAGTTAAGAAATAACAAGAGCTCCCCAGGGTTGGCTAACAATGTGCTTAAAAAAAAAAAGAACGCTCACAAAACCTTGAGAACAGAGAAACATGTAACAAGCAAGGAAAAGATTTAAATACTGAATTTAAAAGGAAAAAAAAATGTTGCCATGGTCCAATGTGTTTTTCTTGGCAGAAGTAATTTTTTGTAATGATTCTGCTTTCAATAGCACACAAAATAGCATAAAATGGAATAAATATGCTGTCTTTTCTCCTTTTTCTCCTTTTCCCTATCCTTTGTTATTCTCCATGCCTAAAATCAACTGACATTGTTATTTCAATGTAATTTTGAGGTTTTGCTTTGTCTTCAGTTTTTGGCCTGTGGGTCAGTTATCATCCTTTTCTCCTTCACGCTTTTCATCAGTGAAATCTCATACAGTTGCACTTTTACACTTTTGTTTCCACAGAAAATGTCTTCCTTTTTTTCCTGGCTGGAATGTGAGGCACTGACTTGCACCCCTTATTTCTTCAACACTGAGTCACGTCACTGGGTACAAAATTGTCTAGTAACATGGGAACTATTTTTTCCTGGTTTACTACCTAAGCATGTAAAAACAAACAGTTCACATGGCTACACATTAACCTTAAATATGGGGAAATTTGTATTTGCCCAGTTCAACCTGTGGTGCTCTCAACTTACCTGAATGCTACTCTTCGGTTCACACGAGTCAGGCAGGTGGGAAGTACTTAAAGCTATGGGGTAGAGATAAACATACAGTGGATTTGTAGAGGTTTTGTCCTTCTGTGTTTCAAGTAGTATGACGGACAAAATTTCATTGTACTACTGCCCAAGAAACAGAGTTTCAGTAGCTCCCTTGAGCATGCAATTTTTCTAAATGCAATCAGATGCCATCAGTCACTGCAACGACTCTTCCTTTCCAAGGCAGTGCACAGCACAGAATTCACAGAATTCACAGAATTGTTAGGGTTGGAAGGGACCTCTGAAGATCATCTAGTCCAACCCTCCTGCCAGAGCAGGGTCACCTACAGCAGTTGCACAGGACAGCGTCCAGGCGGGTTTTGAATGTCTCCAGAGTGGGAGACTCCACCACCTCTCTGGGCAGCCTGTTCAGTGCTCCACTACCCTCAAAGTAAAGAAGTTCCTTCTCATGTTAAGATGGAACTTCCTATGTTCAAGTTTATGCCCATTACCCCTCGTCCTATCACTGGGCACCACTGAAAAAAGACTACTCCCATCCCCCTGGCATCCTCCCTTTAAGTATTTGTATGTATTAATAAGATCCCCCCTCAATCTTCTTTTCTCTTCTTTTCAGTGTAGCAGACCCTACAAGAATGAAAACTTCAACAGAGTATAATATTGAATAAGATCTGGGTGTACTGTGGTAAACTGTACTTGCAAGAAACCTCTGTACATGTGAAAAATACCACCGACATACTGAGGATGGCTCCATTAAACACAAAGTTCAGTCTCTCTTTGATTATGAAGCATAAAAAGCTACAGACAATCACTTTGACTGTGGACTCTGCTTTTTTTTTACAGCACTCGACTATAAGATTAGATCTAGCAACTTGTGCCCTTGTAGGTAAAGACTCAAGTGGATGCATTGATTTGTTTCTTCCAGACTGAAGGTGGCAATGCTTTTATAGAGAGAATTCCCAACAGTAGCTCAAAAAAGCAATAGAAGTGCTAATGCTTGGTGGGCTGGAGGAAGGAGTGAAAATATGTAATGAAAGCAGAAAAAGTGGAAGTACTGAAGTGCCGTGGTAGCAGAGGCACTGTCGGAACCTGTGGCTATCAGAAGCTGCAATGCAGACACAGATGAGAGGGAGTTCTTTCCTCACCTCTCTTGGGATTAACTCCAAGTGGGAATATCCTCATGTTTTCCTCAAAAACTTACGCCATAGGGCATCCTGTTTGCTAGTCCATTTAGTTAGTCTGAGGGGATAACACAGGGCTGAAAGTTAAGCAGGTGTGAGCTAGCAGAGTTGACAGCGGGCAGAACATCGGTAAATAACTAAAAAGACAGAAAGTAGAAGACTATGAATGGATGCAGCAGCAGCAGATCCACATGTATGTACAATTCAGTGGAAAATGAAGGCACTTTTTCTTGCACAAAGCTGTGCAGAGTAAGGGAAAGGATAAAGTGTTAATATCATCTTTTTTAACATGAGACAAAAAGAATGCATCCTATTAATGCAATGATGAAAACTTAAAATTTTGAAGTTCTAAGGAAAGTGGCTACTTGAAGTGGTTGTTCATTTTCTTAGTGCCCTACGTATCCCCCACCTTTTCTGGTTTCATGCAAAGTGCCGCCCCAGCCCAAAAACCTCCACAAGTACTGACCAAAAATGGTTGCTGAGCTGCTGGATTGAGTCAGTTATATATTAGCCACTGCTGCAACCTTCCAGCTCTCCCCCATCAGCAGAGCACAGAGCGTCAAACACTCCTTGGAAGTATCTGCCTTGGAGCTAAAACCACAACAAAAAGGAGAAGTAGACCATAAGTATTTTTGGATACAAAAGCTGAAACAACATGATTCTTCAGAAGTGTCTCTAGATCAGAATTTCTAATCAGTTGTAACACATGCTTATGAGTTCATGGTAATTTTATAATCATAAATATTTCAGTTATGAAATCTTTTGGAGTGATGACACTTCTTTGTCTGGGTGCAGTTGGCTGTGCAAGTACCACACATCATCTTCTGTGGCCGAGTTGCTTTTTTGTCTTGTGATGGCTACTGCACCTCAGGACAAGCAGGAGCTTATGAAAGAAACAAGTGAACATTCACAGCTGAAGGCATTGTTTCTTAGTACAGTTTCTTCTGTACAGTGGGGCAAGCAAGAGGAAAAAACCCATGAAACAGGGAGTCAGTAGCCTTATCACTAAATTGGGACACTCATGAGGAAAGGGGGTTTGCTTGGCAGCACCCAAAGATGACAGAAAATGGGTATTTTTTTTTCCTCAGAAACTGGACAACACTGGGAGGGCTTTCGTCAGCTGAACATACTTGAATTACGGAGCAGGGCTGTAAAGAAATTTGCTCCCTAGTGACACTGGAAATTGGCACTTTAGATTTGCTGTCAGACATGTTAATTTGATCTGTCTTACCTGGGTATTCTGAGATTTTTTTTTATTTATTTTTTTTTTTTTACTTAAAAGAGTTATTTTGATCAGCTTAGTATATTGCGTTCTCTTGAAAGGCCTTCTTCACCGCATGGAAAGGGGGAGTTTTGCCTCTGTGCTCCAGCCAGCTCAGGGCCCCCTTACAAAAGGTGTGATCAGCTCAGATATTTCCAGGAGTGTATGCTGGGCATGAAATACTCTTACCCTTTTCCCAAAATTAACTGCATTTATCGTATTGCTTGGGTGGTTGGTTTTTTTCTCTTTTGGGGCACACTTCTCTCAGCAGAATTGGGTACACGTTAAATCTATTATTTGGGAGGAGAAAGCAATCAGCTCTCTGCAATGCACACTTGCCACGGGCTTACAAATGGTCCTTTTGAGTGAAAATCTGTTTCCTTGCTCAGAAGGTATATTTGTTATTAATAGAAATCAGACAATTGCCGCATGAAGTCATTCTCCCACACACTTTGTGCAAATAATCATCGCTGCAGCCCCATTCAAGAACTGCGATCTCTGGCTTTCAAGGCTCCGGGGAGCTGCAAAAATATTTTCTCTGTGTTCAACCATAGAAATATGTTGTTTTTTTCCACGTAGTTAAAATCCTTCCGTACGAATTCTCAGTGTCCAACTTGCACATCTGTTGCAGGGAGAAGAAGTAGGACTCACTTAGCGGCATGTGTAGGAAGGTACCTTCGGATTTGCAGCAAATGAAGATGAATTATCTGAGACTTTTACCCAAGGCCACCACCTACCTACCCTTTTCCTACCACCACAGGCTGGCTGGTGAGGGAGCTGGTGACAGAAGCTAAAGCTGATCTCGTGTCAGTAATTCAAACATGGGAACTGTGCTACTTTTCCAGTCCCTGATATCAACCATCTGCCATGGAGAAGGTGTGCTGCCAGATCCAATTCTTGTCTCCAGTGGGATGGGACAGTCAGACGCTTTGGCCTCCTTTGACCTCTCAACTCATGCACTAACATGCTTGTAGAGATATTCATCTACTTCTCTTCGTGAAGAGAGGTGGTGGACTTTTATACAGACATCTATTTAGTCAACTTAAGGCTAAAAATTTAAGAAAGGTTATGGCTTCCATTTCACATTCTTTAGAGGCCTGAGAAGTACGGTATCTGTTTCATGTGATTTTCTGGACTTTTTATAGGATAACAACTAGAAGCCCTGTATTCATGGGCTATTAGTAAAACGAAAGGATGGAGGAGCTGCTGATAAGTAGTGTTTAGGAATTGGCCGATTTTCTCAATTTAGGTCGCAAGGAAGTTCATTAGAAAGCATGAAGGATATTAGAAGTTCAAACTTTGGCTGAAAACCAGTAAACGTTAATTAACAAACACCATGAGATCTGATGCAGCGTTTGGAATGCCAGCAGCTACAGACCATCTGAGCTTGAAGAGAATGGGCAGCTATTGAACCGCATTTGGTTTTAATACAAATTAAAAAAAGGTAACCTTCAAGAGAGAGGCGGGAGCAATTAGTTGTGATCCCCTACCCCTCCCTTACACAATGTCATATAGATACACTATTTCTACCACAGGTATAGAGCTGAATTACAGGCTGCATTAATTATGGAGGCTGACCATCTATGCTAATCTGTGTTTTTTGGTTCACAAAGTAATTGGTGTAACTTTCCACCACCAATCTGAATACAAAATTATTTGCAAGGAACATTATTCTGCAAGGTCACCTGCCTAAAGCTAATTATACTAAACAATCAAAAGGCAAACACTTACCTATCCCTTACTTAAACTCGCATTCTGCAAGATACAAGCTTATCCTCAGAGAAAAATATTTTTTTCTTCCAAATATAAATTTACAAGTGTACATTCTCAAAAAAAAGAATATATTACAGATGGGGAAAAAGTGAAAGCAATTTAGCTCATTATTTTTGAGAGGTAGCCTTTACAGATCTGATTATCATAAAATCCTCAAATCTTTCTGTAGAAGACACAAAAGGAATGCTCATCACGACTGAGTATTGGTAGTAGCATCCACTAAAAAAAAAAAAAAGTCATTCATTATATTCTTTTTTTCATTCAGAAAAATAATGTTAAATGATTTATGTAAAACATAAATAAAAAATAATGTAAAACAGCATTTATGTGGAGGTGGTGATCGAAGTGTTCATCACACTATGAATTTAAAATTAAGACCACAAATACAGTGACTCAACCCATGAGGCAAAGGGAGACTGAGGTGACGGTGCCACAAGCAAAAGTCAAGAAAGGAAATATATCTGATGAAGTCCTTCTGGAGCCTGTATTAGTGACTTTGGTGCCCTACCCTAGGGGTATTTATAACTGTGGAGAAACTGAGATTAGAGTGAGCTCCCAGAAAACTTAATACAGACAAGTGAATTACAGTGTGACTCGCCTGCAGTGATACAGGTTGGCTAATACTCTCTCTCCTTACTTGCTGAGTCAAGTTTAATTATTAGCTTACATTTCAAGTTAAAAAGAGGGCTTTTGTTTCAGCCTTTCTTTGGCTCAATACTTAAATTTTGCTTTAGAAATACCTTTGAGATATTTGAGAACAAAACTGTAGAAATTCAAAATAGGATTAAAAATAGATTGGATCGTACTGTATGCCAATATTCAGACTAGAGTTTGGCAACACTGCTTAGGCTTCTGTATATGCTATTTCTATTTATTAAGATGAGATATGTAAGAGTAGTAAAAGTTCTGCTTTTACAGATACTATTTTCCATTCCCCTTAACACATGAACTCACATCAATTATCATCTGAAGAAGTTAATGTCTGTGTCACATTTGTATAGAAAAATCTGGTAAAATGAGAATTCTTTGATGTCTTTGTGTCCTTGAAAGTCCAGAAAGAGTAAATTTGCAGCTTAACTACAGGCTGGATTTTATGGTACTTGGAAAAAAGGTTAATTTTTGTAAGAAAGCTGTACTTTTATATGGATCGCCACCCTGTAGATTCCACAAAATGCTGGGTTTTGCAAATACAGTTCTGGAGTCAGTGTGGAGTGGACAGTAGCGTTCAGTGGAAATGGAGATGTAGAAAGTAAGGAGTCTTGTCACGCTGCACTCAAATACTGTCAAATAAAATGCGGAGAGAGAGTCCTTGGAACAGAGTTGGGAACCCAGATCTTTGCTCTCCCACATCAACATCCCTCCATTAGATTAGACAGGGTTTAGTGTTCATTCTTTTTCTAATTCATTGCTGTAACAAGAGGCAGATTGCCTTCGACGAGAAATCAAACCCAAGCCTCCCATAACATGAGTGGGTGGCCAGCTTCAGATCACTTGGATAAAAGGCCGTGAGGAGGGTTGCCCACAGTAGGTTCATCCTACAGAAAGCAACAACTGTAAACTCATACGCAGAACACAAACCTTAGACTAACCCTTTCTGATCTACCAGAGGCAGAGGAGCATGACAGGGCTTAGCCACAATCTGTGCACCAGTCTGCTTGGCCCTCCCTGTGTTTTCAGAAGTAACGTCTGTTAACAGTCATCTGCTTTGTTGCAGAAGATTGATGGGAACTATTTCAAATAGGGATAAAGCCCCTCTTAGGTCCAGAAAAGAACACCTGGCTGCTACAGTGCTAGAGTGCAAGCCCAGATGCTCTTTTAAGTATTTTCGATTAGTGAAATCAGCTGAAATTGTGTACTTTGAGGTGCTAAACATTGCTATGTCATGTAGAGGGCCTAAATAATGGTCATCATCATCTCTGAGTGGCAGAAATTACCACTAATCTTAAAAACAGTGAACTTTGTTGGGACAACTTTAGGAATCTTCATTGTATGGAATTATTACCATCCTATCTTAACACCATTAGATGTCACCGTATTTTATTCCTGCAGGAATTATGAGGAGCAGTTGAGGGAACTGGGGTTGTTCAGCCTGGAGAAAAGAAGGCTGAGGGGAGACCTTATTGCTCTCTACAGCTCTCTGAAAGGAGGTTGCAGAGAGGTGGGGGTTGACCTGTTTTGTCAAGTAACAGGTGACAGAACAAGAGGAAATGGCTTCAAGTGTCCGCAAGGGACGTTTAGATTGGATATTAGGAAGAATTTCTTTACTGAAAGGGTCATCAGACGTTGGAACACGTTACCCAGGGCAGTAGTGGAGTCCCCATCCCTGAAGGAATTTAAGGGTCATGTAGATATAGTGCTGAGGGACATGGTTTAGTGGTGGGCTTGTCAGTGTTAGGGTAATGATTGGACTAGGTGATCTTACAGGTTTTTTCCAGTCTAGGAGATTCTGTGATTCTGTAATTATATACATTTCACTAAAATGCCTATCTCTTCAGCCCACTGCTTCAGAGGTGAGAACTGGAAGGCTGTTGCCTAGTTTAAACTCTGCGCAGCAA